>NW_015971647.1:0-356616 GCF_000836435.1 Fonsecaea multimorphosa CBS 102226
CCCCCCCCCACAAATACAATATATCAGTACAGGTATCGGTGTCGGTGAAACACTACCTACCTCGTACTGAGCAGTTGGGCATGAAGTCCAAGCCTCGCCAGCTCAACGGGCAGCGAAGGAAAGTTGGACCCTGTGATGGGGACCGAAGGTCCTTTTTTCCCACCCCCCCTCGGTTTCCATCCACCCACACATCAAAGTCCACCACGCCTCACGGGAGGATAAAGTACACAGGTTACGGGAGTACGGCTCACTTCGGTCAGTATTGGTGGTGCTCTGCTTGCTTGCCTGTCTGTCCTGTCCGCCTGCATCTAAGGTTTTTCCGGTGACTGCGCATAATGCGTACGACTTGCTTACCGAGTACATTCCGATATACGGGGTGGGTGGCTGGCTAGCAACAAACCCAGTATTCGGGCCCAAGTTACGAGGTACACGGCACACACGGTCACCTGATAGGAACGATGGGGGAAATGTTCTTTATTCAGCCTTGTCTAGGATGCGGGCATGCCGGACCGAGTACCTCGTATTTCCACCGCTGAATGAGTAAAAAGGAGAAACAAACAGCCTGATCGTGTTTCATCTCCCACACCACATTCCTGCATCAAGGTCGTCTTACAACACTAGACTTGCTGCTCCTCAAGCCAGCAAGAACCTTTGCTGGTGTGGCTCTGGTGGATCGGAGGAGAGCCGATTCACCGAAGGATCTTCCAACATCAGGGAGGACTGTTGCCATCTCAGGGTCAGACAATGAATCGCTTCAAAATCTCTTGACGACTCGTGCGGGTTGCTTGACTCGCAGGACTAAGGGGCCATCCGCGATCGGACCGTCCAAGCTGAGTGGCTGCTACAGAAAAAGCCTGGTTTCGCCAAAGCAGGTTGAAAGGGCTGACGACGATTTCCTTTGCGGTGAGCATCCACGCCTCCAACCTTTCAGGCGCAACTAGGGTCGGGCCTGACCGGAGCAGGACATGTGGGTCTGGGCAGTCATGCTCAATCCCGAGATCGGCGAGTAAAGAGGTGCTTCTGGAAGATAAGGAACGAGGAGGATCGAAAGGTATGAGTATATATGGGGTATGTATTCTTGGATCGGGGTCCATTGGGTTCGCAGAGAGCAAAAAGACCGCGCAAACAATATCCACACGGACGGGGGCACGAGGGTCACCCATATTCCATTGCTGTTCATTGACCTCGTCGGACGTCGTCTCGTCGTGATACCGAGAACCGGGAGAGCCCAAAACTCACACTGCCTCATCTCTCCTGCCTTTCCCCCGGGACGTCATTGCAAACTTACAAAAGTTCCAACACGATGCGGGGCGAACAGGTCGACAGGCGAACATTCATGCATACCGGTGTGACGTGGGTGCATGTGTTTGCTCGGGCGCCTGAACAAGGTTGATAGGCACCTCCTGCTGGTGCTCTTTGGCATTTGTTGCTGACCCGCTGTGCCGGCTGTGGCTAGTCTTCCTAGCAAGCGAATTGCTTCTTGATCCCAACCCTGGTCCAGACTTAGAATTTAAGCTAGACCTGGAGCCGCTTCCTCGGTATCGGTCCGAGTGCACATGTTGGAGCCAGGCACTGCTGTGGTCTCCCGAACCATGGCTTCGAGTGGGACCATGTCGACTGGCATAGCCTTGTCCACTACTTCCCCGGGAGTAGCTCCGTTCGCTCCGGGCATACTGCGCCATCTTTTCCCTTTGGAGCTGTTTGACTAGCATGCAGCGCCTGAGGTCACGTAAACTCACGAGCAACAAGGCAAAATGCAAGATCCACACAACCGTGCCAAATGCTATGCCTGCCAGTTGCAAGCCACCAATGTCGTAGAGCGTTGGCTCACATTCCCGAGCAAAAACATTCAGCATGTTGCATACGAGGATCCCGGACTGAGTGTGTACTGCAGGCTGCCAGAGCCGAAACAAGGAACCGTACCCTGCGAGAAACAGGGCCGGAAGAAGGCTGAGAAGTACCAGGATGGGGGCGGATGTACGGATGATCAGGGATTGTCGGGAAAGCGAGGGGTGATGACTCGAGTCCCCCATCGATCGTGAGTTCTTTTGTATTCGGACCTGGATCAGGACGATCGCGTGATAGAGGAAGGCGAACGCCAGGGGTCCTAGAGGCATGCCATCGGTCCAGTCGCCCCGGTTAGGCCCTGTATTATGGAAGAAATTGGCGTTCCATCGGGGAATAGCGGCAGAAAAGAGTGAAATACTCATCAAGCTGGCCAGCAGGCTCAGGAGATGCAGTGCTGTAATGAAGCGGCGGCGTAAGCGGTAGCGACGACTAGTGGGTGGCGGTGAGAGGTCGGCGGGGTAAGTCGAAGCCAAAATGAGGGTTTTGGAGCCGAGCATCTTTTCTTGTTGGTCGTTGTTGACGTTCAAAGTGCTGACAGGCGTCGTGCTTCGCAATTAAAGAAATCTCTCAATGCGAGCGTACAATAGGCGTCAGATCTTAAGGTCGTAATCAGGGAGAGGAGAAGCAGAGTATCTCGCCAGCGAGATTATTCGAGGCCAAGTCGTCAAGGAAAGTACGGTGAAAGAAAAAGTAAAGAGAGGAAAGAGAGGGAGAAGGGAAGAACGTAACAACAGCTGAGAGATGTTGCAGAGTTCCATGTTGTCCATGTGTCGTGTCCTTGTATGAGAAGCGTGTCCGAATTGCAAATAGTCGCGAGATGATCCTGCGACGCTTCACGAAGGAGGTTGCGTCGACTGGGACAGTCTTGCGAATCAGAAGGGCTAGAGGAAGTGGTCAGGACGATGATGAAACGATATACCAAGCAGGGGGGAGACCTAGCGTTTCGCTGTCAGCCTGACCCATTGACCGCTCGGGCAGCGATTGGCCATAAAAGTCCGTGCTTCCCAAGATGGCTTCAACGGCTCAACGGCAAGGGGACGGGGAAATGCCCATCTTGTCCCCGTCAAGCCAACCCTCAAGCGGCCTACGCCACCAGCCGGGCTCCTGAAAGTCTTTAGCCTCCTCAGGGCCTCAAGCCTTAAAAAGCTGCCCAAGGCTTGGACCGATTCCTGGCCATCCGGGCGCCGCATCCGGGTAACCTATTCTGTTGTAGGGCGTCTAACAACGGCTAGGAACCCGATTATGGAAGTCCTCTGACAGTGTCACAGTGTCCACTGTTGTTCCATTGCTGCTTGGCACTTCCGCAGTGGGGCAGAGCCCAATTGGAGGGGCAGGTTTTGGTAAGAGAACTCGCAAAAATGAGTAGTGGGAGAATAGTGCACTTGGGCAGGAGTGCCAGGTGCAGAAACTTGGTCACCGTGACAAGCGACGGCTATGTCCTTTCCTCCGGAGGTCCATTTTGGAAGTCAGGCTGAAAAGACGTCGAGGGTCCTGGGTCTTGAATTGTAGGCCGAGTTCTTTCTGTGCTGTCCACTTGCTGACCTTTTCCCTTCTGTCGTACCGTTGGACTCGCAGCTTCCGATTCGATTTCGACATGAGCACAACGCCTATCAGGCTGCGAGACTCTCCCGCTCAAGTGCAAGAAAAGCTTGGCCTCAGCAACCGACAGTTCGACAACTTCAAGAACTTTGCCCGAAGAGTCCACGGTGAATACTGTGCCGCTCATCCCAATTCCAAATGGGCCGACGTCAATGCGGTCTGGACGGCCGTGCCCGAGCGAGAGAAACTCGATGTCATCCGCTTGATGTACAACCTGTGCACCGAATCCAACCTATTCCCTCCTACCACCGGACGAACCGTGATCGAAGCAGGCATTGAACAGAGGCTGCATCAGGTGCGGCGTACCTGGCAGCAGACCTCGAGAACAAGGACGAGACCGTCAGCACAAGGGGACGATGGTGGGTCCTGAAGATGACCACACTAGTGCACTGGCTGGACGGTATGTGCCCGATACATCTGAGCAGTCGCAGAATCCAGTTACGTACTTCTTGTCCGCGACAACCCACTGGCATCATCAGCTGAGACCCTGTTCATTCTGCGTCACACGAGAGAAACCACGTGCTTCCCTCTGCTGGAAACCGCACACGAGAAGACGAGTCCCACCGAAGAGTCAGTGGAGGAGTCGGTAGAGCGGTGGGTGGAGAATCGTGCATTTCCAGAAGGGGAGGAGGGCTTCTTAAATACTCTGGCGTTCAGCCCTATCATAATCAGAGCGACCGTGCATTGTTCAATCTGTCCACGCATATCGTGTGTGTCGATGACGATGAGGCTTTGGATTCAAGCAATCAGGGTGCAGAAGTCGGATGCACTAGGCTGCGTCGCGACTGGGCTGGATGCGGGAGGACTGAAAAGGACACATGGTTGATGGTAGGAAAGGCCGGTTTGGCCAGCAAATCTGGCCCGCTCAGCCCAACGTCGGGACGGACCAGGGACGCCTGGGCGCAAGGATGTGGACTCCAGGGGGGTGTGCTCTACCTACTCGTAAGACTGGGGTGCGGGATTGGTCTGGGCAATGGTGGCTATGGTGTCGCGGCCGATCCATGTCGACTGGTTGCTGCGGCTCCCTCAAAGTGTCGGATTTTGGCCGGGCCTTGGGCTGAGGGATAGATTTCCTATCGTCGCATGGTAATAGTCTTCGTAAGGACAAAACCTTGGAAGTTCTTCCGAGCGACCCTGGAACCCTTTGCTAACCCTGTTACGTATCAAAGTCCCCTTGGACGCAAGTTTGAGTTTGCCGATAACGACGGTACAGTAGCCTGAAGCTTGGGAATACTGTCAGATGAGTGTGTGATAGTTGTCGCAACTAGAAATGGCTGACTTGTTGTCCAGATAACCCTGCCTTTGTGCACAGTGTTGACCTGCGGTCAGTGCTCCAGGCTGCTCTGCTTGACATGACGGCCTGTCCTGCACCACCTTGCCAATGATTTTGGGCTGTATGTGTCAAGGTGAACTTGACCAGGGAGTTCAAGGCAGAAGCTTGTGGGTGATAAAGTAGTCTTGGTCCTTCTAGGTAGTAGGTTGCCAAGTGTACAACCGCGTGCTTCGAGTGAGACCCGAGTATGGGAAACTGTAAAGCAGAAACTTGAGAACTTGTCTTCAGATAAGGACTAAGGCACATTTTCTCTCTCTGATCTCGGTCACTCACTCTAGAAGAAAGTCAACGGTTCTTCCCGCTGTCCGCTTGGGCAGACCCTGATCTGGAAGTGCAGGATACCATGATGGAAAGGGCCGTCTTAGCGAGGCAAAGGAAGATTGGTGGTTGGTTCGCCTGTGAGTCTGCGAGTGATGGGAGGATCTAGCCGTCAGAAGTCCCACGAGGACTCTCGTTGGAGGGCACAGTACCAAGGAATCCCTGCGGTTGGTTGTCAAGGCTTCTGTTGGTAGGTAAGTGAACTTGTTCATTTCTCTGCTGATGGCATTCGGTTGGCCACAAATATTGCAGCCCTTCCCGGCGTTCATCGGTACTGAAGGGTGAAGGCAGATGCGCACGCCAGGGGAGACACAAGGAGCAAGGTCAAAAGTAGTTTCTAGGAGATATTCTCACTGTGTACCGCATACTTGGTAGGGCTTGGTCGGGGGCGTTGGCCTTCAGCTTCAGAAGCAGCAGCAGCAGCCCAGCACCTGCCACTGGCACCGCGGGTGTGGGTGTGGGTGTGGGGTCTCTCACGGCTGCACCACCGTGACCACCTGCACCCACTACTGCATGCAGAGCAGAGGACCGAAGCGCCTCACCAGCCTTATGACGCAAGCCCCGTGAGGTCACTCCTGCCAGGCACGGAGTACCTCGTACACCTGGGCGGGCTTTTATTGTTAATTATTGTTACTTACCGTTTCGGCGACTAATACTCGACGAAGAAATACTCGTGCTCCCCGACTAGATCTGTGGTCAATTGCCCGGTCTCCTTATTCGTCTCCTTTTGCCTGGCTCTCTAACTTGCTGACTTCATGGCTCCAGTTATGCCAATCCCATCATTCGGTCTTGTTTGACGAAATTATCCTGAGGGAGTTGCTACGTCGGCTGCCAGGTCGAGCAGGTTCGAACTTGAAGGCTGAAGCCATTCCTTGCGCCCACGGCGAGAAGCACCCAAGACGACTGCCCACGGCGATTATGTCTTGAAGGCTCCGTCGAGGGTCTGTGCGAACCGTCGCAACCCCTCAAATGGCCGAGATGCTTGCGCCCCTGGCTTCTTCTGCTTTGGAGCACGAGGCCAGCCCTACCTTCGATCCTCCTCCTACCTCGTTTCCCTACCCCGAACGGCCGAAATCAGCAGGCAACGACTCTCGCGGATGCTCAGACACTACACTCCACAGTGCATCGCACCCAGAGGATCAAGACAACATCAAACATCCCGAACAAAATTATGAAAAGACGGGTAACGTCGAGAGGCCGCACTTTGCTCTGCGCAGGTTCGAGACCGAAATTGTTCGCCCTGTTTCCTCGAAAACGTCTGCACACTCCAGACAACAGCGGCCCACGGTGAATGATCCGGCGTTACAAAGCGCTGAGCATCGAGCTTCGTTGGGGGATTCAGACACGTCCTCCTCCTCAGATGAGGACAACCTAGCTAGACTGCAAAGGGCACACACACAACCGGTCCCCAATGTACTGTCTAAATCCCAACTCAATCGAGCACGGACGCACCAGAGGCCATCGGATCTCCAGGTGGGAAATGAATTTTTCCGATCCCAAGGGAGAATAGCCAAGGATGGGAGACTGAATATCTCCGTCAATGAGACAACCCAGACAGGCTACCTTGCCAAAGCACTGGGCGCCACCATCCGACACCAGCTAGGTCCTGACTACCAAGAGGATGCAAGAGTGGCGGACAAGGCTAAGGCCGATTTCCTCAGGGACAAACACAAGCTTATCATTCCCTCGTTGAACATAGTGATTATGGTTATTGGCAGCCGTGGCGACATACAGCCTTTTCTAAAAATCGGAAAGATCCTAAGGGACAAGTATAATCACAGGGTTAGGATTGCTTCACATCCGACCTTTAAGCAGTTCGTCGAGAAGGAGGCTGGTCTCGAATTCTTTTCCGTGGGTGGAGATCCTTCTGAATTAATGGCATTCATGGTCAAAAATCCCGGCTTGATTCCATCCCTCGAGTCTGTCAAGTCTGGAGAGATAAGCAAAAGGCGCGAATCAATGTTTCAAATGTTCCAAGGATTTTGGAGGGCCTGCATCAATGCCACCGACAACGAAACGGATGTCGCCAACCTGGAAATGATGCGCTCGAAGCCTCCTTTTGTGGCCGATGCAATCATTGCCAATCCCCCCTCTTTCGCACACTACCATTGCGCAGAGAAGCTGAGTGTTCCTCTACACTTGGTCTTTACCTTTCCTTACTCCCCAACGCAAGCGTTTCCTCATCCCTTAGCCAACATCAAGGCTTCAAACGTTGATCAGCGGTACACGAATTTCATGAGTTATCCCTTGGTCGATTTGATGACATGGCAAGGATTGGGTGACTTGGTCAATCGATTCCGTGTCCAGACCCTAGGTTTGGAACCTGTCTCGACTCTATGGGCTCCTGGTCAACTCACTCGTCTCAAGGTCCCGGTAACATATCTCTGGTCGCCAGGCTTGGTTCCGAAGCCTCGTGACTGGGGTCCAGAAATTGATATCGCTGGTTACGTCTTCTTGGATCTGGCGACGTCTTATAAACCCCCAGAAGACCTAGCCAAATTTCTGGAGAGATCAGATGCGCGACCCATCGTCTACATAGGATTTGGGTCGATTTCAGGAATTAGCGACCCGGTGGCATTCACCAAGATGGTTTTCGAGGCCGTCGAGAAGGCTGGCGTTCGCGCTGTGATCAGCAGAGGGTGGGGAGGTATGGGCGATGGGATGGAGAAGCCGGACGGCATCTTCCTGATTGACAATGTACCCCATGACTGGCTCTTTCCTCGCGTCGATGCAGTCGTCCACCACGGCGGCGCCGGGACCACAGCCGCAGGACTGAGATTCGGCAAGCCAACAATGATCGTCCCTTTCTTTGGAGACCAGCCTTTCTGGAGTGCAATGGTCGCGAGGGCGGGAGCTGGTGCGAAAGAGGCACTTCCCCTCAAAAAACTCGACAGCGACAAGTTTGCCGCCGGCATTCGTCAGTGCCTCGAGCCCGAGGCCAAAGCGCAAGCACAAGCCATTGCACAAAGCATTGAAGAGGAAGGCGACGGCGCAGAAAACGCTGTGGACTCCTTCCATCGACATTTGGATCTCGAAGGCTCGCATTCACTGCGCTGCAACCTCTTCCCAGATCGCGTTGCTGTATGGAAGATCGGTCACGCCAGCACGCGACTGTCGGCACTAGCGGCAGATCTGTTGGTGGAAAGTAAACAAATCCACTGGTCAGACTTGGAGTTGGTCAAAAACCATGAATGGACCGACTTTCAAGGACCTGGGGAACCAATTACCGGCGCTGGCGGTGTGCTCGTTCAAGCCTTCCAAGAGGCATTCCACGGGCTTATGACGGTGCATGAAACGGCGAAACGAGATATCAAACATTACGAGAGGCACAGGCGTAAGCAGAAGCAGAAATCAGCGATCGAAGGACTGATCCTGCCTGGACGGATTGCTATGGCTACACGCGGCGCCTCTGTCGAAGCACAGAGGAAAGAGCACGCTAGACTTATGCGCCAAGTCAATTTTCATGGCGACGCAGAGCCGGTGAAGTTGCCCTTTGGTCAATCCAATCTCGACCAGGACGCTACTGGGCACACGTCCAAGCTGTCTAGAACCACGACAATGGGTTCAGATCGGACGTCTCCAGTGGTGGTGATCTTAAAAGATGTGGGAAAGGGTATCGGCCACTCCAGTAAAGCCATCGCAGCACTGCCCTTACAATTGTGGAATGCCCTTGCTCTTGGATTCCACAACGCGCCCCGATTATATGGTGACAAGACCGTGCGGCCTTCTCCCCAAGGAATCGACGGGTTCCGCACGGGACTGAAGGTCGCTGGCAAAGAGTTTTGGCTCGGGCTGTACGACGGGGTGACGGGCGTCGTGCGGATTCCATACCTCGAAGTCCGTGAGGATGGTATGTCTGCATTTCCCAAAGGTGTTGCACGAGGCATCGGTGGGTTGGTGTTGAAGCCTATTTCCGGCGTGCTTGGACTGGGGGCGTATACGGCGAAAGGAGTCCACAATAGTGTTCGGCGACGAGTACGAGATACTAAAAGGACAGAACGATGGATTCGACACGCAAGAATGGCGCAAGGGCACAGAGAAGCTCGGATGTTGCAAGAGCAGCAAAAAGACGAGGGCTCGGAGTCGCCTCGAGCACGCTGTCCCATGCTACCCAACCTTGCAGAGGCCCGAAAGCACGCACTGCACCTGTGGACAACATACGAGAAGGACAAGGTGGCAGAAGAGCGAGAAAAAGAAAAGCGACTCCTCCTGCTGGGCAAGATGCGTGGTGAAAATACTTGATAGGCACATGTGCGAGGGTAATGCACCATGCTTGCCAGTGCTGCAGCGACACTTTCTCCGAACCCCTCCTCGCTTCAAAGGTCCCTGACGATCCAAACATTCTGTTATTATGTCATTTGGGTGATTGTTCAATTGCAAAAGCTATTCACCAATCAAGTGTCGACGATAAGGTGCGGAACAGGGGATGCGGGGAGACGGGAAGAAGAGAAGATGGAGAGGCCTGCATGCGCCGTGACGCCACAAATCATGGATTCGGCTATTGAGAGTTGCGTTGCTTTTGTTGCTGGCTTGGAGATACCCTATTCTGTTTAGATGTTTTTGTTTTTGTTCATGCCGAAGAAAAGTCATGAGACTGATCGACAGCCTGACAGGAGAGCATGAGGAAGGGCCGGCACATACACGTACATCTCGCTTAGCGAGAACAAAAGGAGCCAGAGGGAGACAGGAGCTGACTTTCCCAGGACGCTGGCAAGAGGAAAATTTTTTTTCAGGCGAGCGGCAGTAGATGGATTGGGTAAAACACAGTGGTCTGGCGTTGGCAGCTGCAAGGCACAAGTGCCCAGAACCTACAAGTAAGATGGGAGAAAAAGAACAAAGTAATACCGAGTATATGGCTAGTAATTCTTACGAAGAAGATCCCAAAAGGGCAACGCGGGTCTGATGACAAGACAAACCAGACTGTGGTTTTTCCTTCTAGTCACCCAGATGGCTCGTGTTGGGCTGCGTGGTTTTGTCGCTGGACTCCCCGAACGGCAAAGAGGCCTGGCAAGGTCGCGGTTGGAAGCACGGCCACCTACGGCCTCTCGGGTCGATGATAATGCGACACCGTCAGCAGCCACGGGCGGACTTGTGGTTCATGCGCAAAGGCGGAGAGTCAACAAGGTGGGGATGATGGCCTGCTGTATTCTTGCTGTGTAGCCTGTTCGCCTCGCTCGCCTCCGCCGCGACTGGGCGGTTGGATCTGGAATGTCTCGTGCTACTTGAAACCCAGAAACGAAGAATTGGCATCTGAGTGGGATTCTCGGTTTTGCTGACAGTCGGTCCAACCAAGATGCTGGGCAGTTACAGGCGGTGACGACTGCACTTGAGATGTTCGCTCATCGTCGCTCATCGACGTCCGAGTGTTGTGCTACGTAGTAGGGGAAGTTAGCGATTGCATGAAGAATATCCGATCGATTTTTTTTTCTTATCTCGAGCTTCTCTCTAGGTAGTAGACTAGGCTCAATATCTTCCGATCCTCAGTGGACGGAAGGATCAGAAGACGCCAGCAGGTCCAGTAGGGAAAAAGTGTCTTCCCCCTCATCTCCTATCCCTACTGTCCATACCCCCGGCGATCTAGCTAGTGAGTTACGAATAGTGGTGATGATGGCGAACAAGGGCTGGACCCTTTGGGCTCAGACTGGCACCCAGGCAAGATTCATGCCAGGGAACCTGTCGAGTTGACGATTTTAGTAACGGGGCCGGCTGAGGCTGCAACGTGAGTGGCTTATGGCTCGTGCTCCCAGCACAGGCCCTTTTGGTGGGGGAGGCGCAAGCGGGCATGTTCAAAGGCCGCCGAACAAAGGCTCACCACTGCTAGGTAGGCTAGTAGGCCCCTCTCCCACCCCCCAACTGAGAGCTGCAGGTGGTGGGCTGCGTGCCACAAGCCGGCTCATACGCCATGCGGGCAATACCATGGCACCAGCTCTTTCGTGACATTTATTTATTTGCTTGCTTCTTCTTTGTCTTCCCCGTTATCGCTCCTCCTTCACTTTCCAATCTTTCATATCCTCCCCGTCTTCCCTCCTTGTTCATTCTTCGAACTAGAGTGACCAAGAGTCTTTTGTTCTCATTTTCTCTCTCACTACTCACATTTTTCAGTCTTGATCACTTGCTCGTCTGTCCACCATGGTGAGTTCTCCGTTGCGCTTGGGCGAGAGCCTCAGCATACCAACTGGCATAGCTCACATAGACTGACATTCTCTTCTAGGCTGGCGTCGGTGAATCCACCATTGTGTCCAATGCCACCAACGTGAGTCTCTCTCACTGTCCACCCATCTCCCCACGATGCGCCAATGTGCCAGACGCCGAATACAGTCCGCACATTCACTGACTCTTCTTCCTTACAGTTGGCCAAGTACATGAAATTGGACCAAAAGGGCAAGGTGCTTGCTGAGTACATCTGGATTGATGGAACCAACGGCCTTCGAAACAAGACCAAGGTGAGCACATTCTTTTCGACCTTCCGTCTCAGTTTGCCTCAATGCCTGCATCTGGCATTTTGACACGAGACCTGCCATTGCCACGCTGGGCGCGCGCCTGCCCTCGACCATTCCCGCCAGAATCCAAAAAGTCCTGAAACGAAAACACGGCGGCCACTCTTTTGTGGGTAGGGTGCACCGCCGGGCTGGGAGAGACCCCACGCTGGGAAACCCTGGTTGCGGCGGCGTCACACTCTAAATGGGGTGTGGCTTATCCACCACCGCCCTCGACCCCTCCGAGGCTGCGCCGCCCATCTGAAGTAGCACGCGCCAATCGCCATCCACCCGATCTCGGCATCTTCAAAGCGACGTCAAACCACCCTTTCACCCGTGCCATGGACGGCGAGCATTCGCGCGGCTCCACCGGAGAATTGACACATCGAAATTCTTTATGACTTGCAGAAATGGCCACACGCTGACTTGAGACTTCCAGACCCTGGACAAAGCCCCCAAGAGCGTCGACGATCTCCCCGAATGGAACTTCGACGGCTCGTCCACCGGCCAAGCTCCGGGCGACAATTCTGATGTCTACATCCGACCCGTGGCCATGTATCCCGACCCAATCCGTCTAGGCGAAAACATCCTGGTTATGTGCGAGACTTACGATCCCGACGGAAGCCCCAATAAATATAACTATCGTCATGACGCAGCGAGATTAATGGAAGCCAACGCGCAGCACAAGGTGTGGTTTGGTCTCGAGCAAGAATACACTCTCTTGTCCGTCGACGGCTGGCCGTATGGCTGGCCCAAGGGCGGTTTCCCCGGTCCACAGGGCCCATACTACTGCGGCGTGGGCACTGGCCGTGTCTATTGCCGTGACATCGTCGAGGCACACCACAAAGCTTGCATATATGCCGGTATCAATATCTCAGGTACCAACGCCGAGGTGATGCCCGCTCAGTGGGAATACCAGGTTGGTCCTTGTGAAGGCATCAGCTGTAAGTCAGACGCATTGCTTTGGACGGTCGCGAGCACAACAGCTAATACAACCTCCAGTGGGTGATGAACTCTGGGTCTCTCGATGGCTTCTCCACCGTATCGCCGAAGAATTTGGCGCCAAAGTCTCGTTCCAACCCAAGCCTATCCCGGGTGACTGGAATGGAGCTGGTCTCCACACCAACGTGTCGTCCAAGGAAATGCGTAACGAAGGTGGCATGAAATACATTGAGGAGGCTATGAAGAAGTTGGAGAAGCGTCACCTTGACCATATGAAGGTCTACGGTGAAGACAACCACCTGCGTATGACTGGCGCACACGAAACTTCCAGCATTGACAAATTCACCTGGGGTGTTGCCGACCGAGGGTCGTCGGTTCGCATTCCCCGAGCCTGCGCCCGTGAAGGCAAGGGCTACTTTGAGGACCGACGACCAGCGTCCAACGCTGACCCCTACCGTAAGTCTGAACCCGGTTTTGCAAATTGTCGTCCTCGTCGTTTAGCGAATGCGCTAACCTATTCGTGCTACAGAGGTGACCGGAATGATTGTTGAAACTCTTTATGGTAGTTTGCCCGCGGAGAAATAGACGTTGAATCGTGATATTTCACGACGGTTGGGAAGAGTTCATAAGCGAGTGGTGATGCAATACCAACAAATGTGACACCGGTATTACACATAGAAGTATCATAAAGTGCGATCAAGTGTCACCATCTTAAAGGCATGAATATAATGAAATTGCTGGACTTTGGCTGTGTCATAGCCGCAGCAGCTAGAATCACCTGCGCAACACAGAGAAAGGCTCGGCTGACCTGCCTAATAGGGGGGAAGTCTCGGTTAAGCTACCATATATAGAGAAGCGTCTCTACGAAGTTGTAAATATCTCGGCTAACCTTCTTTATACGGACAACAGCTCGGCTAGCCTGCCTATCTAGGGACGATTTCGTAGATATCTAGGCATTACTTTGTCCGCGCCACAGTACGAGGCAAGGCAAGTTATTGTGGCGTAGATTGAGGATCGGGACGACGTTTGCATTCCGTCCGCCTAGTATCAGTGCCAACCCCAACGACCGACGCCAGCTCCTGGGTAGACGAGCATAGAGGTTGGTTGCGGCCGATGTATGAAAGGGCTCCGCCGTGGGGCCGTGTCTGCGCGAACAGAAAACTCCAGGATGAACTGTGCAGCAACAACGGGAGATGGCAACACGAGTCATCCCATACTGCAAGGCTGGCACGTTGCCCCTCTTCCATCCTCATGGCTTTCCAGGGGTAGACGCTTGCCAACAGGGCTAGAGAATCTCGATCAGACTCTGACCACACGGGATCCCCTCTGCCAATCCTTACCCACCTCGACAGGCGCGCATACCGGTTTTTCTGCCCATTTGCCTCTCATCCGTTTCCATTGGCGTTTGCGGCGCGCTTAGCACGCTTGTTGGGCTCGTTGGGACCATTTCCGAGATTGGTAGGTCCAGATCGTGCTTGCTTTGGCAGGAGGACGCAAACGTGGCATGACGGTCTTAGGACCAGCTCGACCACAGAAGACATTTCGTCTGCATCCTTATCATCTGGTATGAGGTCTTTACCTTGTTTCCTTCGTCATAGCCCATGGATCCACGGACCATAGTCCTTTTCGTTTTCTGAGAAAGAAAACATATCAAAAGGTGACTCTTTCAATGATAAGCCCGTCGTAGGGTTATCTCATGTTCCATTCGACAGCCTCTGGTTTACGGTTTCGTAAGGAGCATGGATGCACACAGTGAGAGGGAAGCTTTAATCCAGGAAGCGACACTTGCCTGAGACAAATTTTGAAGTTCGACAGCATCCAAAAAGTTCTCTCTGTTTCGGCTCAGCGTGACACCCGAGCAAGGGTTACAAGAAGCTCATGCACCCATAGGTCCAGATGCAGATTACCATTTTCTTCTTTAATCCTTTCCCCGTGAACCCCAAGGTGGAGAGTGGAGATGTTGTGCTCGCCCGGTCAAGAAATATTCCAGAGAGCTATCGAGCTATGAATCACGTGCTCCTGACGTCTTCTCTGGCTCGGGTGAAAAACAAAATGGGGAACTTTGGGCCCTTGCATGAGAACTAGTCAGTGACTTGCAAGGTGTATCCCTGCAACCGGGTCTGCACGAAAATCACGGAACTCAGATAACGTTTCATACTCTCATTGGACGTCCTCAACCTCTATCTTTGAATCGCTTGTCGATCTAATGTGTAAACACATGGATTGCCAGGTGTTTGGAACTGGTTGAGCTGGCCGCAGCAGAAGGAAACTCCCTCTCACTGCCGGCGTCTTTAAGAACTGACCTTGGCATTACAGCACGAATCTCTCTCAACTGAAAAATTTTCCTCCTCGTCGTGTTTGATGGGCTGGTTTCAACGCAGGCCATGCCGTTGTTCCTTTTCCCCAGCAAGGTGTCACTTCCAGTACTGCCGATATCGGCAAAATGGAGTCTCGAGTCACCATCGGTCAGTCAGTGTGTCTGTCCACCTCTGTCAGTCTGTCAGTCTGTCAGTCAGTCACTTAGGGCTCCTGTTGCAGGGTAGCCTTGCGATCGACTGATGGATGATGGAGACTCACAGGCCAAGGCTCTGGGGCTGGCTGGGCATCTCTCCTGCAAACATGTCGTTGATAACAGACGACAGCCAACCACTCACCGTCAGCACAAGAGGATCAGGCTGTGCATCTCGGGTCCAAAAGCCGTCGAGTGCGTATCAGCCTCTTTTGCTGCCAAGGGCACCTGACATGTGCCGAGACCGCAGATATGCAATTTTTCTTCGTCATTGTCATGGTCATGGTCATTTGCATGGTCGGACTAACTGCGATCGACTAACCACCAACGCACCTCGCAGACTAGCCCCGAAAACCCCACAAATTTCCAAACAAGCCGCAATCCACAGGCACGCCATCATACACAGATTGAGGGAGAAAGAAGCAAAGAGATGGGAACAAACACCTCAAGCAGCTCATCATACCAGCCCACGGACACACAACTGACTCAACGCCTGTAACCGACCACCAGGGACCACCAGGGACCACCACCTCGCCCCGATTCCAGTGACGTGCAGTCCACTTGATCGCCGTGATCCTTGCTCCATCGAGCATGTCCCAGATGCCAGAGCTCCAGACTTCGTTGCTCCCACTTTGCTGACCCATGACGCCGCTCCGAACTTTTCCCACCCCATTCCAGATTCCCACTGTTCCACTATCCAATGCCCGTCCAGATGATCTTCTGGTGCTATTAGCTCAGTCTTGTTGTCTTTCCCTTGCTTCTTCACCAAAATCTCCAGGGGTTGTACCGTCTTGGAGGACAGCGTCCATCCCGTGCCATATTTCTTGTCTCGTGTGCTTGTCAGGCTTGGACGTTCCATGTCTCTCTTGTCGTGCGCCCTTATCATCGCTTCAGAACCGACAGTGACACTGACTGTTAGCGAGTATTGATACGCCCCCGGCTACTTTCATCCTGCGGCGAGTTATATATTTCGGACTGGCCCGCTCGAGGGTTTCATAGCCTCGAGAACGCCCTTCTCAGGCTCACTTCCTCCGCATACCCTACCTCGAACACTAGTGCCGCCACCATGTCGTCGAGTGGCATTGTCAACTACCTCCCCTCTTATGCCTCCTACAACTGGACCGGTGCACCAGCCGACTATTCTCTGGCCACAAATCCGAGATCAGGAGGAGATTCAAGTACGTCTCGTGACCACATCTGGATTGCGGATCCTCTGACCAAAGTGCAGCGAAGGAGAATCTGAACAAATGGTACCAATCGGGCGACCAAGCATATATTATTCTCTCGTCATGTCTGGTGTTGATCATGGTGCCGGGCCTCGGCTTCCTCTACTCGGGCCTTGCGCGACGAAAGTCGGCCTTGTCCATGATGTGGGCTTGTATGGCGGCCGGCAGCGTGATCAACTTTCAATGGTACTTTTGGGGGTATTCACTGACCTTCTCCCCGAGTGGTCAAAGCGGCTTCATTGGCGACCTGGTCCATTTTGGGCTCAAACGGACTCTGGGAAACCCCAGTCCTGGGTCGCCTCTGATCCCTAGTCTCCTATACTCTTTCTACCAGGTGAGCCTTGTCGGTCCTTCACCAGTTCCGCAACTCTGATCGGTGTGTAGATGCAATTCTGCGCCGTAACCGCTGCAATCGTTGCAGGTGCCGTGGCAGAGCGTGGTCGACTGATGCCTTTCCTCGTCTGGACCTTCCTCTGGGCCACCCTCGTGTACAACCCGATTGCTTGCTGGGCATGGAATGCCAATGGGTGGGGGTTTAAATACGGCGTCATGGACTACGCTGGCGGTGGGCCCGTCGAGATCGGCTCAGGCATGTCAGCCCTGGCCTACTCAATGGTCCTGGGAAAGAGGCAGGAGAAGATGATGCTCAACTTCCGCCCCCACAACGTTTCGTTTATCCTGCTGGGAACGATTCTGCTCTGGTTTGGCTGGTTGGGTTTCAACGGCGGTTCCTCCTTTGGAGCAAACCTCCGGGCTGTCATGGCTTGCTGGAACTCCAATCTGACGGCAACCTTTGCCGCGGCCGCTTGGGTCCTGCTCGATTTCAGGCTGGCTCGGAAGTGGTCCATGGTCGGTTGGTGTTCTGGTACCATCTCTGGACTTGTCGCCGCCACGCCGGCATCTGGGTATCTGGAGACATGGGGCAGTGTGGTGTTGGGGATTGTTACTGGCATCAGCTGCAATTTTGCCACCAAGAGTGAGACATTCCATCCCACATCGGGACATTCATAGTACTGACTGTTTGTTTCTAGTCAAGTATTGGATCCGGATCGACGACTCTATGGACGTGTTCGCCGAACACGGTATTGCTGGCATGATTGGTCTGATGGCCAATGCTCTCTTTGGCGTTGACTATGTCGTCGGCCTCGACGGCGTCAACACGGGCGTCCCCAATCCTACCACAGGCACGGGCATTGGCGGATGGCCGATCGGCAACTACCGCCAATTCTACATCCAGCTCGCTTATGTCGTGGCATGCACTGGCTACTCCTTCACCATGAGCACTATCCTCGCCTACATTGTCAACTTCATTCCGGGCCTGCATCTGCGTGCTTCAGAAGAGGCCGAACTGCTCGGCATGGATGATGACCAACTCGGCGAGTTTGCCTATGATTACGTCGAGGTATGTCTTTCACTCTTCATCTGCACTAACCATTTCCCCCTCCTCCTTCCCAAAAACCAACGGAGGGAGAAAACCACAAAAGAAAACGTAAAACTAACTTCCAACTTTTTTTCCTGCTTCACAGGTCCGCCGTGATTACCTAGCCTGGACGCCCCAGAACCCGCACCAGAGCGGCGTCGACCCCGACATGCCCCATGAACACCGCTACGGGATCGGTGAACACGCAGACATGCTGCGGAAGGCCACCAACGGCAACGGCCTAGGCGAGACGAGCGCGGCCAGCTCTAGAACCCACCAGGAACTGCCCGCCCAGGGTGACCGGCATGCCGTCAGGGCCGAGGACATCGAGAAGACCAAACACGATCCGGAGGCGCAGGGAACCTGATTGACAGCGTGTGAGGATGTTTCTGGCCTCTGGCTGGGACTCTGTCTTGTCTCATTCAAGCGTGTGACTGTTGTGCGCGTATTCCGGGTGTTGGGTATTTCGGCAAGTCAGTAATGACCAAAGAATCAGCAAAGAAGAGAGGGAAGAACGAGAAAAAAGCTTTTACACCTGAACCTCTCTTCTGTTTTTAAACAAGACTTATATTCGGAACAGACACCGAAAGATATGAGGGAGGATGGATTTCTAGATATGGATGAAAGCGAGAACATATACCCTGCCTTATAAATATAAATGGCGTTTTACATCCTACCCATCCATCTATGGATGTACACATTTACTTAATGTTCCAGAGCGGGAACGGTCTTCTTCATACCCTTAAAGCCGTACGCCTGCAGGCAGGGGGTATGTCAGCTTACGAGTCGAGATCCACATATGCACCTTGGACTTATATAGGGGTTCGGCCTGGCACGGGAGCAGATTATATATCCGAGATGATACCTACATACAGCTTGATGTGACCATTGCACGAGCATTTACAAACTCCACGAATGGCGGCCTCGACTCGACCTCTTCGCACAGCCCTGATCGGCCTCTCGTCTTCTCCCACCGGCTACGGCTGGCTGAACCACTTCCACCTGCCTGCGATCCGCGACCAGCACACGAATGAGTTGGAGATTGTCGCGGTTTTGGGCTCGTCGCTCTCCAACGCGCAAAAGGCCATCGCGAAGCATGGCCTGCCACCGTCAAAAGTGCGCGCGTACGGCTCGCCCGAGGACCTGGCCGCAGATGACGAAGTCGAGGTCGAGGTTTTGGTCGTTGGCGTCAAGGCGCCTCTGCACCGGGCTGTGCTCCTGCCGTCCCTTTTGGCAAACAAGAGACTCAAGGGCGTGTTCGTCGAGTGGCCCATCGACACGTCCCTGGCCAAAACCCAAGAAATCGTCCGTCTCGCGCGCCAACGGTTTCCGGGACTTCGCACGGCCGTGGGACTGCAAGGCCGCTTCTCGGCCCTCACCCGGCGGATATCTGAGCTCGTGCGTGGCGACAGCCGCAGACTCGGTAGGATCCTCAGCACCACCGTCATCGGCACGGTGCCCACGGGTGACGGCCGCTCCGAAAAGCGCGGCTCCCAATACGCCTTGGACCCGCGCAACGGCGCCACAATGGTGGATATACACTTTGCGCAATTCATCGAGTGTCTCACGTTCGCTTTGGGGGCGGATATTAAGACAGTGTCTGGACGAGTGGCGACGATGCATCCGACGACGAACATTGTGGATGACACCACGGGGGAGATTGTCCAGAGGGACGCAGAGAAGAAGAGTCCCGACCAAGTCCTCGTCCAGGGGTTTTTGAAGTCGAAACCGAACTCGAACTCGAACGAGAGATCAGAGAAGCACACCGGCGACGACGAGGAGGGGAAAGAGGATGACAATGACAAGATCGTCTACAGCATCCACATGCGCGGCGGCACCAGCATCGCCGGCGGCATGACCTGGCTGATTTACGGGACAAAGGGCGAGATGGAAATCACCTCCCCTATCCACATGTTGCCGCACATCAATCTGCCCGTCCCGTGGAAGATCCGTACGAGGATCGAAGGGGAGGCAAACGTCAGCGAAGAACAAGTCTCGGAGCAGGAGGCAGGCCAGCCTGCCGTGGCGAGGCTCTGGAATGCCTTTGTGGGTGCCGCTGGTGACCGAGAAGGCGACGACGGGTGGCCGGACTTTGAACACGCGTTGAAGATTCATCGCGTGGTCGATGCGGTCTGGACAAGTAGTCGAGACGGGAAGGTCGTTGAGTTGTTATGATGTTTTGCCCGACAGTTGTTCCAGGTCTTGAGCATAGGGTGGGAAAGCAAGCGAATGGGTAAAATCAGTACTTGGGTAGATGGATGAATAGAATAGAATGTAGATCTCTGTACATAGAATCCGAAAAAGGTGATCAAGGACAGGGTAATTGATATATCCTCGTTTTTATCCACGTCTATAATATCCCATTCACTCCTGAACATAGATCCATATCTAGTACAAAGGACCACTCGATCGATGGACTACGGGATACTATATCAGGGACTAAGACATCCCACCGAGCTACGCACCCGAGTCCTTGAGTGATGCTATATTGAAGGGGAGACGATAGGTGGGAGGTATTGTGGCGCCCTTGCGAGGGCGAGGCTATAGTCTCATCACTCGTCTATGGTATGAGAGAGTGACTCGTGCATGCACGGACTCTTATGCAGGCGTACTCCAACCTCAGAGATTCATTGTCGCATCCTCCAAAGTACGGTCACCCTTCCCGACAATTCTGGAACTCTTGTTGAGGTAAATCCACACTACTTTATCCATCATCTGACCATTGAAGCCGTGTTCATACTCATATTCGTAGAGATGCATCATCCTACTCAAGACCGGTCCTCGCCAGTACTGTCCTCAAGGGGTAGCCTTACACATCCCCACCAACCTCTTCACACCCACCATCCACTGGCCACACTCCTCCACCTTGTTCGTATGCACATCCATCTGGATCTCCTGCGCCTTGACAAAATCCCTTCCTTCTAGTGCTTGGGCCAGCTCAACCAACTGCGCCACCGTATCCGGCTTGAGCAAATCCTCATTGTTCAAATGGTCAAAGAGAATGTCGAGCCGTTTCTCCGTGTCCACCACTTGTGCTTTAAACGATTGGGGAGCTCGAGCTTTGACACGCGCCATTTCAGATGACAGTATGGTATAGATTGGTTGGGCGGACGGGGAAATGTGTATGCGGTCGCCCTTGGCTGTGCGAGATTTTGTTAGCTTCGAAGAATCAGTAAAGGGCACATTTTCAACTCACGATACTTCCGCGCTGGAGGAGCAGCGGAGGCTTTATTCGAACCGGCAGTGCCCGGCCGTGATGGTGGGCCTTGAGCTGCAGATCCGCTTCCCGCGGGAGGCGGTCCCGAGATGAATTGTTGCTGCGGTGTCGGTATCGGTGGCGCCGTGGCTGACTGCGGCGTCTGTGTTGGTTGGGGTGGACCATAGCTCGTCTGCCGAGTTGGTTGCGATTGATGGGTTGGCGCATAGGGGTTCGTCGGAGGGGCAGGCGCTTGGAAGGACGAACCTTGCGGGGGCGGTGCGATGGATGGTCGTGTATTTGGAGCAGTTGTATGAGTCCCTGCAGCCGGCGCATATCTGTTTGGGGCGGTAGGAGCATGAGCAGGAGGCGCATTGTACGGAGACGGACCCCTGGGAATTGGAGGCGACATGATATTCTGTCCGACGGGTGGAGATGTTACGGCCGGAGGTGCGTAAGGATTTGCTGATGAAGGTCGCTCAAAAGAGGGTTGCCCTCCTAGAGGAGACGTCACTCGCGGAGGGGGGGCCGTCCCTTTGGGTGGAGGCGGAACTGGCGAGGCCCTCTGCCTTGAACCGAAAGGCGGAGCAAGGGGAGGAGACGTTACTTGTCCCGGTGGTGGACTGAAAGGATTCTGGACAGGCTGTGGTGGAACACTAGGCGTGCCTCTTCTCGAAGTGGGAGGTTTGACAAACCCCTCCGGGATATCATTCCAGTTGGACATACTTTTGTCTTGAGACGGAGGAGGAATGGCTGGAGATTGATTGTACCTGGGAGGGGGTTGGATGGGATTTGCCTGTGGAATGCCGTATGGACCGGGAGGAGGAGGGCCGGGAGGCATCCTCATTTGTTGTGGAGGTTGGTAGCTACCGCCCACAGGCGCATATGGATTTGACGGTGCACTGGTAGCTGTGGAAGGCATATAGGGGTTGCTTGGTTGCAGGTTGCTTACACCATAAGGTGTCGGAACTTGAGGAGTTGGAGTAAATGCTGTTGTCGGAGGCTGAAATTGTGACATTCCTGGTAGAGGTTTGTTTCTTGTCGTTACTGGCGTAGCTTGAGGAACAGCAGCGGGAGCGGCTGTCTTCTTTCTTGCCTGTTGGATCCGGCTTCTTGCGACATCCGCTCCGGGATAGCTTGCTGGAAGAAGATCGAGATACTTCTGGGCAACATCGAGCTGGCCAGAACCAGCTACAATGTCAGCATATTCCAGATATTTGCCGTATAGAGCTTCCAGCTTCCAGTCCCCAGTTTTAGACAGCTCTGCGTCATTGAAGTTGACCACTTGGCGGAAAATGGTAACCTTTTCAATGAAGTCTTGAAGACCACGGGCGTGCAAAGAAAAGGCAGAAGATGCGTCCGCTTCCGAAGCCCCTGCCTCCTCGTGCTCTTTGAGCTCTTGAATCCAGATGGCGACCACCTTCTCCAACTTGGAACCAGCCAAGAAGCAGAAAGAAGCATCTTTCCGCGAGATTGAAGAAAGATCATCGATCTGTTCCTCAATCCTGTCTCCCAGCGCTTCGCAAAGATCTGGAAACTCCTGCTCATCAGCAAATGTGCACAGCGTAGCCATGACTTCCTTCCAATTCGCAAGGTCGGCATTGTGAACCGTGTCCCAGAGATTTTTGCCTACGACCGAAGCCAGCAGACGCAGGTAGTTTGATCCGCCAGACTGTTTTGCGAGATATGCTTCTTGTGCTTTCTTAATGCAGGCTTCACCACCACAGATGGCGATCATGAACGCATCCGACATTCTGTTCTCTCTCAAACATACGTCCAGAGCTTTCTCAAACTGCCCCAATATCAACGCCCTTGTGATCTTTCGGTCGGCCTCGGACTCGGATCCCGTATAGATCTGGAAGGGATTGTTGGTCCTGGTACCCTTCGTAGCTGCCAATTCCGCCAAAAAGTCTCCGTCGGCCGAGCTTGCGAAAATGGATTGGAACCGTTTGTGGGATTTTGAGGCGCCGTTGATGGAGGTTTTTTGCTCTTCTGAATTGTCAGCCTCTGGGGCCTGCTGCTCAACACCATTTGAGCTGTCTTGTGTTGTGTCCTCAAAGCCTAGGTATTTCACCAGCTCTGCTCGGGGGTTCTTGGATACCAGGGTTTCAATGACCTTCCAATCAGCCTTCTCCTCCTCAGTCTTTGCAGATGAAACCCTATCCTCACACAAGCTCGTGAGATCCCCTGTCTGAATGGCTTTCTCAAAGGTCTCGGTCGCGCTGCCAACAGTCGAATCGACCTCGAATTTGCTGATGCAGATCTTTGAAGCCCTCGATTTCCCGGGGTCCGCTTGTTTAACACTGATGATTCTTCCCCCGAAGCCGAAAGATACGGAAACAGGTCGCTCTAGCCACTTGGGTGCCTTAAGAAGTGAGAAAGATGAAGTCTGAGGCTGGGTCTGAGCTTTGGAGAAGAAGTCCTCTCCGTCGGCGGCCTGACTCTGGTCCGTCTGGGTGCTGCTCGGATTGGTGTTTTGCAGGGTCTGGATCTGCAGCTTCCCGTCGAACGAGGCGGTAGCAAATATATTAGGGTTGTGAGGATTCCACCTTGTCTGAAACGTCCAGTTTGTCACGACTGGATAGTCGCCATACGCTTCTCCGGTCTGGGGATTCCAGAGGATCGTCCTGTTGTCCTTCCCACAAGATAGCAACAAGTCGTGGTCCTGCGGGCACCAAGCAATCGAAAGGACTCCCGAGTCATGCCCCCGAAGCACCTTCTCCGGGGCGTTCGAGTTTCTGAGATCCCAGACAAGAATGACGGGCTCCTGCTCCAGCGGCACAGCAGTAATCAATCGTGTGGGCTTTTCAGGGTCCCAGGCTATCGCACTAGCCGGTTTCCGTTGCAAGTTGTTGAGCGTCAAGCTCTCTTTCCTTGTTTTCATGTCCCATACTGTCACGAAACCTCCGCTGCTCCCTGTAACCAGGATATTTGAGACTCTCTTATTCCAGTCGAGGCAGTCTATATCGTCCGCGCGAGCAGCAGTGCTTCCAAGTCGTATTGGGGCGTCGAGGTGGTTCAGGTCTGAAATGAACAGTTCCCCCTTGGCACCACCCGTTGCGAGGAAATTCTGTATCTTGGGATTGAACTGCAAGGCCTTGATTGCTCCGCTGTGTATCTTGTTGGTGAAAATGGAGGCTTCCGCTGTGTTCGTGATGGCCTTGTCCGCATCCCACAGGCCCAGCGACCCATTGTCAAATGCTCCAGCAATAATCCCTCTCTTGTGTCCAGCCTGAGCCGGCGTCCAGGCAAGGTCGTGAAAGCTGCGACTCATTAGCACACGTGTTAGCAAAGAACTGAACTTCCATACCCCGTCTCAGTAGGCAGGGTGATCGAGGGCTTCAATTCTTGACTCTGTTCGCCATTTTCCAATGCCAGATCCCATAGTTCTAGACAAGTCTCATTGCTGAAATCGACGTCGACAGCACCCGATTTCGTGCCAGTTGCGATCCAAGAAGACGGCGCATCGGGAGACCACGCGAAAGTCGCTGTGCGTGGAATTTCCCTGAGACGCACCATGACGGATGTGGTGCGGTGCTGATTGAGGGAGAAAGAGAAAGGTAAAGAGGAATAAAGAAAGACTAAGTCATGCAGCAGAGAAAAGAACAGCTTCGAGTGAACAGGTGGACAGGAGAATCACGGTTTAGGACGCAGCTGTTCTCATCTTCCCACGCTGATGCGTGTGGGCATTTCGACTTTCTGATCTGGACACCGTCGTTTGTCCAAAGGCCTTTAGGGCCACAAAACGGTTAGTGGCCTCCCAGCGCCTCCCAGCGCCTCCCAGCGTCATCCCTGAGCCCCCCAATGCCCCGAATGTCGACCTCCGCAGCCGCAGCCAATAATTCAACACGGTAGGCAAGATATCAATCCACGTGATCTTGGAATTCCACATTTTTCAACTTTCAGCCTCCTTCGACTTCGACGCTTGCAGTGTTGGACAGCACGAGGATGGCCGAAGGACCAACCCGTCCAAACAGTACAATCTACGTTGGCGGTCTTGACACCAATCTTGTGACCGCCACAACTCTCTCGGAGGCATTTGTGCCGTTCGGCGAGATAGTTGATATTACTCTACCCAAGCCTGAGGCGCCGTCTTCGACAGATCTACATCGCGGCTTTGGATATGTTGAATTCGAGGATGCTGCCGATGCAAAGGAAGCAATCGACAATATGGATCAGAGTGAGCTCTACGGACGAGTAATCAAGGTGGCCATGGCAAAACCCGACAGGAAAGACACCGGACAAGTTGGGCTGGGTAGCACCACTGCTATTTGGGAACAAGTAAGTGTGACTGGAATTTGAAGATGCCTCGAACCTTGCTTGTTTGTTTGTCAGATTATGAAAAGACGAGCACTAACCATTCGGTATCAAGGAGGATTATCTCGCAAAATATGGAACAGCAAACGAGGACAAGGCTGCCGTAGAAAGCGCAAAGAACGAGAGGCCTGCAGATCCCATGGATGGATTAGAAGGCCTTGATGTTGCTGGGCCAAAGCCTGAGTGAGCCAAGGGGCGATTATGACCAAATCAACGCTACCAGTGTTTGGCATGCTCCAAACAATGCTAGTCTTGCTATGACCAGGCCGTACACATCGCATGGCGCCAGTCCTGGTCAGTGCTGGAAACAGTCAGTTTCCACAGAAATTGGGAAACGAAGGCGGTCACTTCCTTCCAACATCGAGTCCGCCGATTCACGCCGAAGAAAGACTCGCAACTGTCAGCCGAAGGGAAGGGGTCGAAAAAGGGGAGGGGCGAGCTGGCAAGGCCGAATGATTCTGCGCCCAGGAAAGCCGCTGGAAGAGTATGGTGAGGGGAAGCTCAGTGTGGTGTCAACAAGTCTCAGAAAAGACTGTGGATTTTCCTTCTGGCTGCAGTGGTTATATACACGTTCCCGCAATGCTTGAAATCAACTCCATTCGCAGCAATTTAGGACCTGACAACAGAGACCCTTCCTCGTTCGCACGTGCCTTTGATGCCGTCGAACCTCGTTTGCTATCATGGCCTTTCAATGTTTCTGGGAGGACCTCTGCAAGCGAAGGGTTCTGTCAGTCATGAGCTTCCTGCCCATGGCAAAGCAAGCAGCGAACAAGGCGAAGCTAGCAAGGACATAGATTAGCATCTGTATCGAGGCCCAATATGTTTCTTCAAATTGCTTTTCCCATACTCGCTAGGAATGGATAGACGTACGCAATGACCACGCCGAGAGGGAGCAATTCCGGAGGGATTCTCTTGAGCATGCGGATTCTTTGGGTAATGGTGTGTGCTGCGGGTTGTCAATGTCAGTTGCTCGCTCAAAGGACTGTAAGTCGGGATGTCGTACCACTTTGGTCATCCTCCTGTTAGAGACGATTAGCATGAGCCTTGCAGCGTCCAGGACGTATTCCTGCTCACCTTAGCCCTGAACCTGGTCCGGGTGTTGTGGAATGGTCTGGCAGTCTGTTTCTGGGCGGATTGGCGGAAGGCAGCTTGCCGCATGCCAGCTGCCCGAAGAGGCTGAAGCCTCAAGAGTCTTGCAGCGTTCATCTTTGCCGTGTGTTTGCAGGCGGAGTGGAGATTTGAAAAGCGAAGTTGAAGAGAGAAACGCCTCTTGGGACAATGCAAGAGTGACGTTGAAGTCGCAGTTGAAGTTGCTCCCAAGCTCTCCATAGCATTGTAGCCAATCAGAGTCAGGCCACGCTTGTTGGCCTCTTAGTAGCTCCTGCAACCTCCGACTTTCGATCTCGCTGCAGGCCTCAGGTGACAACCTCCCCTCTGAAGCTTCCCTCTTCAACCCAACCTCAGCACTCGTGCTTCCTTTCTATATCCACACCGCAGCTACAAGAGGACTCTGCCAACCGCGAAGATGACTCAGATCGAGGTTCCCGACGCCGATGAGCTCGGTGGAAACGTCACCAAACCCTTTAAGTTCGTGACTGGTACGAAGAAATCAGATCCAAAGTCCACGACTGCTCTGCAAAGTCCCGTGCTAACGTTGCGATAGCTGGATACGACGCCCGCTTCCCTAACCAGAACCAGTATGTTCCTTTCCACCGCAACCGAAGACATCCAGCAGCCTGACCGTGGGGATCATAGGACAAAACATTGCTGGCAAAACTACGTTGACTATCACAAGTGCATCCTGGCGAAGGGCGAAGATTTCAAACCATGCAGACAGGTAGCATGCACACAGCCCGAGAAACGATAGTCAACTGCTGACCTGTCTCAGTTCTATTTGGCATATCGATCCTTGTGCCCTAGTTCCTGGGTCCATAGGTGGGACGACCAACGTGAAGCTGGAAACTTCCCCGTCGACTTGGAGCACTAGAGAGTTGAATGAGCTACCGTGATGCAGATGGAGGACGAAAAAATGGCCTACAATTGCGGAGTTCTCACGGCAAGTTCAGGGTGGGCATGGATATTGTACATAGACCCAGACGACACCAGTGGCGGCCAACACACGACTCCTCCCATACAGCTAGATACATTAACCAATGTATCACTCTACTGCTCTGAATGTGTATCTATCATACAGCACCCAGACTCGTGCATTGGGCTGCCCAAAATGTCCAAAATGTCCACTAACATCCGTCCGGTGGAAAAACAACCAGAACACTCATACCGTGCTGATGGGCAAAAATTCCATTGGTTCACGAACAGATTAGTCCTGATGTCAATGTCCCAAGTGAAATTCACGCTATCATTTGAGGGCAATGTGAAGCCCATGGGTTCTGTTTTGCCAGTTCACCACTGCATATCCCGCCCTTGATCCAAGGGGCCGATGCGTGCAAAGCACCAGGTGCAGTTGCTCATGTGAGCCCGGGATTCTTCTATTCGATGCTTGAGCTAACGCTCTCCAATACCAACCACCCAAAGCCTGCTGTTGTCCTTCAGATCGTCTGTCAGGACCAACATAGCAGTGAGACAATGATGAAGCCACGTAGCCGTCATCTTCCGAAAGACTCCTCACTCTTGGGGCCTTCCTTTCTCTATTGCAGCGTTGATGTATGCTGTCTAGACACAATCGTTCGTCCATTCCCTTTCATTTCTTAACCGAACTCCTCCTCAAAGCCTCCAACAACTCAGGCCGCGAGTTTAACAGCTGGACTGCTTGTGCATAAGCGTACCATTGCCTAGATCTCTTGTTTTTCTCGGGCCAATTGTCTTTTTCCTCGGTCACGACGGCTTCGAAGAAGTGGTAACTTGCTTTAGGAGCGTGTTTCGTAACGGCCGTTGTTGGCCTCGTATCCGGAATGTGACCCAGGTCTTTTTCGACCTTGCAGATGATGCCGGCTTCCTCCCACGCTTCTCGGACAGCGGCAACTGACGCCGAAGCCTCGTCCAATTCCCAGCCGCCTTTGGGAAGGACCCAGCCATTCCGCCGGGAGGATTGGATCAGTAGAACTCGGGTCTTGTCTGCGGAGAGAGGGACAATGCCGGCAACCAGTCTCTCGCCCTTAGTTCCATAGCCTGCAACAACTATGAGCCCGAGAAATTCAAACCGCCCCAAAAAGCAGTGGCATACATACGCTGATTGGCCGTGCCCGTGCGAGAGGTCATGGACATTTCTTTGGCCATGGTGGCGGGGAAACCGTCAGGCTTGGGCGGACGGCCACAAGCCAGAGAAGTTCAAGGAAGGACTGTTTGGGTACGGCGGTCTCTGAGGGAAATTCTGGGCTAACAACAGGCAGAAGCGAACGTAGAAAGAGACGGTGAAGGAAGGGCACGTGGGAACACTATCGAGCTGCTCCGGTGCGAGGCGGCGAGGTCAGTCTCCTTGAGAGAAGACAAAGGGGGGATCAAAGATGACCCATGGTGAAGATAGCAACGGGGTGTGCGAGAGAGCGCATGAATGAGGGATACCTTCAGTCCCGTGTGGCACGGGGCTGAGGGAACGAGGTTGACGTGTAGAGCATCCTGAGAAAGGGAGCAGCCATAGTTATGTAGCCTTTGGTGCTTTGGGCAAGTTTAGTTTTTTTTTGGCCGTAGTAGTGACTCTCGGAGGTGCAGGTGCATGGAGTGGGTGGACACTCCTGGGGGAGCACGAAAAAAAAACATTATTAGTAGCGGCGATTTCCTGAGTCGGTACGCTGGGCGAAGATGGGCGAGGATGGGCGAGGGCGGCAAAGGCGAATCCCAGTTTCCCACCAGTGCTCCAGCGGTGCCAGGGGACAGGGCATGAGGCACCTTGAGCCATTGTGCCATCATCCTTTTTGCTTTTCATGTCTGCATGGCTGCATGGCTACAATCATTGCTCCATCATGGTCCTCCTGACAGACGGGGCTAGAGAGACTGCGGCAGGAGACTACCACAGGTAACCACACGTTCTGTGCCTCGAGGGTGGGATTTTTGGTATTTATTTGGCTCCCCAAACGGCATCAGAGTGGTGAGAGGCTTGCCGACCGACTAATTGCAAGGTTCCAGCGCATCTGGTTCGCTCAAGCCGCTGCGGCCCATGCAGTTACTACTAAGTGGTTCCTTGCCTCAGTTCACTTTGCTGGCAAACCATCTTCCGTGTCCACTTGTCCACTTCCACCGCTTCCACCGCTTCTACGCCATGCCCCTCCCGATTTGAAAGCACACGACGAACATACACGTGCTCATCTTCACGTTTATACTGGTCTAAAATCCTGATACTCAACCCCCCGTCCTCATCCCTCCTAACCACCTAACCACCTTTTCTGCTTGCCTAGATACGGTTCCGCGGCTTGATCGCCCTTAAACACCCGCTCATCCAAGCACCTCCAGTTCGCCTCAAGCTAACGGTGCCCCTCCCTCAGACTGCTCACGCGAGCGCCCAAGATCCAGGCCGGAAGTGGGGGTTCTCTTCTGGACAACTGCTGCGTCGTGTTCCAGTCTTCAAGGTCCAGCCCGCCCGACACTGCCAGAGCATCCTCAATTGGCTGCCTTGAGCCAGTCGTGTGCATATCCCACGAAATAGTTCCGCAGGGAGTGTTGCTTGGATATGACCGTGAGTTCTCCGGCTGATGGATTGCGCCTCTGATATCCCCGTTACGGACCGCATGTACCCTGGACAATAAAGGGAATTCGTCATTGTCTGCCTGCTGGCGGTGCTGGTCAGGATCAGGTGACATCATATTGGGCCAGGGGATAGCCGTCATACAACTTTCTGGGGAATCGAACTGTCCAGACAAAGACACTCGTGTGTTGGGAAGTCCAGGTATTCCTTCTTCCACTTGAGCAGGGGTTCCACTGGTGCTCACAGTTGATCATGACAAACGAAATCTCACTTTTGAAGCCTCTCGGTAAGTCGCACTTGAGACGGACACCTGACCCTAGACCCCTTCCCAAACATCAGGCGTGGCCCGACCCGCATGAACCGGGCTATCACCCTCTACTGTCCACCTGTTCAGCAAGGCTGGCTTCTTGCGTCGAACTATGATTGACTCCGGCTATCATCAGGCTATCAGAGGAAGAATTGGTGTGGATATTGCAAGAATGCCACAGGCAGTAAGTCATCAACCTCCCAGAAGCCCAGGCAGCATTTGCCACATAACCCCTGTCAGTACTTTCTTTTGCAGAGGTCTTATCTGAATTGCAGGCTCCTCGTATTACTTGTCGTGTGACAACATGCGGGTTGATCATTATCAATATCTGATGGACAGGGGCTGGAGAAGATCAGGCTCGCTCTATTACAAACCTGACCTCTTGCGGTCATGTTGTCCCCACTACACAATACGGTACGGGCCTTCCTACGACAGAAACAATATGGTGGAGGTCCGCTAATATCCACAGTCTCAAAGCGTCAGAGTTCCAGCCTGGGAAGGACCAGCGACGGGCGATCAATCGATGGAACGACTATGTGCTCGGCCCCGAGTACAAAAGAAAAGCTGCCATGCTGTGTCCGCAGTCACGCGAGCAAGTTGGAACCAATCGGTTGCAGATATGCAACTGACGTTTACAGGGAAAAGCGGCGTTTGAGAGACAAATTTGACCTGTCTATCGCCGTTCACAAGGCGGAATATGACAATGTCAAGCGTCCAGTGGGCAAAAAGACTGGCGTACCCATCGAACCAGCTCATAGGTTTGAAGTCAATCTTGAAGGCGATAGCTTCACAAAGGAGAAGTGAGTATCAGGAACGGCTTGGAATATGCAATCTATGTCTCACACGGTTCAGATATGGAGTTTTTCTGAAATACCAATTGCGGATACACAGAGACCCCGCGTCTCGGTGGAAAGAGTCTGACTTCAAACGATTTCTCTGCACCGGCCTTGACCGCAAGATCCTCAAGATCAGCGGCAAGACGCTCAAATTGGGTTCGTACCACCAATGCTATCGGCTCGACGGGAAGCTGGTGGCTGTGGCAGTTCTCGATCTTTTGCCCCATGCCGTCAGCTCAGTCTATCTCTTGTAAGTTCTGATCTTCTGATCTCAGAATACATTGCTCATTTGCAAGCTATGATCCTGAATACGAGCCTTGGGACTTGGGAAAAATGAGTGCTCTTCGAGAGATTTTGCTTGCAAAAGAGGCCGGCTATGAATACTATTACATGGGTATGTTGAGATATCTCTGCGTCTTCCAATGCTCACCGCAAGCAGGGTATTACATCCACTCGTGCATAAAGATGCGATACAAGGCCACTTTCACCCCGACCTACATCCTGGGTATGTCAACCTGTTTCGTGCTTGGATTTCACTGACGCCCTGTTAGATCCAGAAAGCTATGAATGGAACCTCTTCGACGATAAATACCGTCAGGAGCTCGACAAAAGAAAATACGTCTCTCCGTCCCGCGATCGGAAATACGGAGTGGATGCAGCAGAGAGCACCAATCACCAGGCAGCCGTGACAGCAACTCCGGATCTCAGCACTGCTCCTAAAACCACAAAGGAAAGAGGAAGAATGTTCGACGACGAACAAGATCTAGAATTCGATGAAGCGCCCAGCGATGAAGAAGACGCAGAAATACCCGAGGGATCCTTGTTTGATTACGAAATACCCGGTGTGCTGACGAAAGATGAGGTGATTCGTCTTGATCTCGACCACTGGCGTCTCCTCGTAGGGAAAAGTCTGATCGAGTTAGAGGTAGAAGGCTTCCAGCCCACAATTGAACGCGAGCATATTATTGACCACGTTGTAGGACCTTCGAGATTGGGAAGCTGGGAAAATAGACGACCCCGACACTATGAAAGGCATGGCTGCAGAACTTGCCGCAGTTACGGGGCCAAAACTACTCCAAAACAGTGCATTGGCAGTATTCTAAGACAAGCAGGACGAATTGTAACTCACACCGATGACACATGAGAGCGGTCAGGCCACTTTGAGATTCAATGATGTACAAAACCAGCTCTCGGCCGAGTTGACTTCGAGACAATGCCGCGTTCCTCCCAACTTCTGCCTCTGCGACTTCCGCACTTTAAGTTTCCTTCAATACACGTCCAACCTTGGTCGAAGAATACTCGAACGTCCACGACTGACTTGAGACAATGGCTGCGAATGCCCCCAAAGCGGATTTCATCAGGTTGCAGTCCTACGAAAGAGTTCGGCCGATTGGATACCAGTGCAGTAAAGACAGAGGGACATTGTCAGCAAAGGTCCGGTGGGCTCCTTTTCGTATACACTTCGCGGTCGCGATATTTCTCTGTTGAGAGAGCGCTCGCTTGAGAATATGCGCTCAACACGCGTTCTCACAGGACTCGACGCCTAGTACGAACATCAGCACGATTGCTTCAAAGAATACTCAGGGTGTCACTTTGGAGGGAAGCCGAGGTCTGGGTACAGATCGAACGACGTGAGGGAGACGGGGTAGTTGTGATGATTCTTCACGGCTTTGGCAGTCCTGTCAACTTTCCATCCCCACGGGGGCGCGGCTGGGAGTAATTCAGGTGGATGATTGCTCCAATATCGTGTTCTTGACTACCTGGGCGGTGATCCCATCTGTTGACGACTTGGAGCCAGATGCGAGAGATCCCTCCATGCCTAGCAGCGAGACAACAATTTTCAAGGGAAGAAAAGGATTCTGCTCATGTGTCAAAACCTGACATTCGCTTCTCGTCGTCGTCACCCATCTCTGTTGAACTTACTTCAGATATCACCTGGCAAAACACCTCCTGATTGCTCATATCACACGGATCATATGTTACCTATGGAAAGTACTGACACCATATGTCGTCTACTCTCTGTTTTGCCCCTTCTAATGCTCCTCAAAGCGACGTTTGTAACCCACCCATCTGTCGCTGCCTACCACAAACAGGGCTACACGTGAAGAACAAACAAGCCCGTCTACATGGGGTGACTACTTAACGTGAACCTCACCCTCTGCGCCGCCGAAAGATCCCACCGTAAACGGGCGGAAAGTGAAAGCTTCTTGAGGCAGGCAGTGATGGCTGGTTTCCTTTTCCCCTATAAAAATAATCTCCATCTCTTGAATCCTCTTCTGTCGATAGATCATTCGTCAACATTTGAGAACCACTAAAATCAGAGGAATTCTCGATCAACATGACGAAAACTCTTCTTGCGTCTTTGAGCCTCCTGCTGACCTTGAGTCTCCCCACTCTCGGCCTCGAGCATGTTGCGAGCGCAAGGCATGATCCACAACCGGTACATCATCTGCTGCCGACGCCAGATCCGACGACAGGATTGGTTCTTACTTCAACAGCAACGACCACGATCACCGCCACGACGGTCGAACAGTTCATCTCCCCGTCCCCGCCGCTAGCAAAGCGCGGCGGAATCTGTGAGGGCGGACTAACCTTCTGCAATGCTGTGGGTAACTGTTGCCCTACGGATACTTACTGCACCACCGACATCCTAGGCAATGGAGGTTGTTGCGCAAATGGAGCTTCCTGTACCGGCTTCGCCAGCCCTGTTCCTGGGTTAGCCACGGGCAAATGGCCCGCTGCCAATGGTGCGAGTGCGAGTGCGCGCGGACCGTCGAGGGTTTTCGTCGTACTTGCACGTTTGTTGAAACTCGGTTCGACCTGTTCTGCAAACGACGGACCAGCTGCAGGCAGGAAAGATGCTGCGGGTGAAATGTGCTTCGAAGAAGAGAAGCAAGAGAATGTCCCGACGACAACGGAGACCGTGTCAGCTGAAACATCTGCTGTTGATGCAGAGGGCCCAGAAGGAGTGGGTGGTGATCAGGGCGGAGGAGATGGGGAAGGATCAGCTGGAAGGGGATCAGCAGGAGGGGCTCGGAGTAGAGGTGCAACAGGGGATTCGGGAAGTGCCTCCGTCGTGCCTCAACCCATGAGACTCCTGGGTTTGCCTCTCGTTCTTGCACGAAATGTCAAGGCAGCCATTCTTCCTCTTGTCAACACGACCTCGGCGGCAGTGGGCAAGCTCAACCTCAAGCTCACGGGAGCCAACGAGGCCACGATCATGGGACAGAACAAAACCAGCAACGCCCCTCCCATGGCTCGACCTTGGCGACTCTTCGGACTTCCCTCTGGTCTGTGGCACCAAATCAGAGAGGCTGCTCTTCCGACCAAGAACGGGACTGTACACCCATCAGGAGAAGCCAAATTCATGGGCGGCAACGTTTATTACCTTGAAAACGCAACCCAGACGAGCAGCGCTGCAGGTAGACCCCGGGTGCCACGAATACTCGGCATACCCTTTGTTCTGGCAAGACAAGCAAAAGCCACTGAGCTGGAACATTCAAGTGAGCCGACCGAAAAGCGAAATGCTACCGCCATGTTTAAACCTAAAGACATGTCTTCCGCACCTGTGCCGGATCAAAAGGACCATAAATCCCCGGTCCGAGGCGGTGAAGGGAATGGCAGGGACGCCAGCAGCTTGTGGTCCTCGACCGTATTTAGCGTTCTGGGGTTTGTACCGAGGAATGTGAAGGCAGTCTTGTTACCTTGGTCACCAGTCTCTGCCGGCAGCGCATCCCTATCCACCAGCAGCGATGGACGAAGTCATCATGCGGACTTCGATGCGTCCGTCCACTCACCTTCAGGCGAGGCTCATGTTGTGCCCACGACATCTGCAGATTGAAGAGCCTCAAGTGCTGTACAAGCGATGACAACTGACCTACCAGCACTGACAAAAGGGTCCGGTCCTTGAAAGGATGATTGGAAGAAGATAGGGGCGAGACGTTGGCGGGTGTGTGCCTATGTAGCTATGGGATCACCCACATTCCCTTCTTCCGGGCTAAGCAGTCGCAGCGGTTTGATACTCGCATTACCTAGTTGTCATGCAGTAATGATAGCTTTCAGACAGGATCGGATCTCGAAATGCAAGGCGTCCGGCGAATGGACATGATGTATGCTGGCTTTGAGACATGGCGAAATCTTGGTGAAGATAAACATTAGCTGCTTAAGGGGTTTGTGTCTGACGTTGGCTGACAGCATTTTCTGGCCCCGGCCTCTGTACCTAAACAGCATGCGAAGGGGACAGAAAACAACATCGTCCGGTTGCTGGACATGAGGGTGCACGACTTTGGGTATTTCAGTCGGTGCAGACCTTTTGTTTCTGCTGTTTCTTGCCAGCTTCTGTATGGATCATGACAGTCCCAGAAAGGCACATTTGCCGACAATAATTAAAGCGGCGACTCCGGCACCTCCAGACTTGGACAGAAACGGCATTCGCTCGGAGCTGTTTTCCCCAGTCGTGTGCTTTTCTAAATTTCGCAATACATCTTAACCGGCCGATAACTTTTCCCTAAACACAAAACAGCTTCCTCTAGCCACCGCACCTACATTCTTTGATACTTCTGTGTTATCTCCCGCCTTGTCTCCCCCCCTGTCCACACAATGCTCCGCAAGCAGTTGCTTCGCCAGGTGCGCACCGTCTCAGAGTCGCTGTCTGCGTCGCCGCAGATACGGCGGTCGCCATTTTCTTCCGCCACCTTCATTGCTCCCCGTGTATCTAGACCCGCCTACCTCTCATCGCGGATAGGGCAAAGATGGCAGTCCACAGAGGCACAGCAGCAGAAACCTGCCACAGAGGCTGCGCCTTCATCCGAAGAGACCAAAGCAGCGGAGGAGGCAAAGCAAGATCCTCTCAAGGAAGAGCTTGAGAAGACCAAGAGGGAGGTTATAGACCTCAAGGTACGTACTTCCATCATGTCCTAGGTGAAATGATACACCAAAGACTAATGCCTTTTGACTTCCAGGACAAATACCTGCGTTCCGTGGCCGACTACCGCAACCTGCAAGAGCGGACCCGGCGAGACATGGAATCCGCGCGCCAGTTTGCCATTCAACGGTTCGCCGCCGACTTGCTCGACTCGATAGATAACCTCGACCGTGCGCTCTCTTCAGTGCCTGAAGCGGCGCTTGGGACCACCTCGGCAACAACAACCACCACCTCCAACACCTCATCCTCGGACCCCAACGTCGCGGCCTCCGCCGAGTCCACCTCAGAACCAAACAAAGATCTGGTCAACCTGGTCTCGGGCCTGAAAATGACCGAGGAGATCCTCATGTCCACACTGAAGAAGCACGGCCTGGAACGCTTCGACCCCATGGAGGGTGGAGGGCGCAAGTTCGACCCCAACACCGACGAGGCCACTTTCTTCACCAAGGTCGAGGGGAAAGAGGATGGAGATGTCTTTTACACACAAAGTAAAGGGTACAGACTGAACGGGCGTGTCGTGAGGGCCGCCAAGGTCGGAGTCGTGAAGAACTCTTAGTCCCCTCCGAGACCTTCCGGACATTCAAATTCGGGGCGCTTGTTCACCCCTTGTACAAAAAAGTTTTCGACCTGCTATCTCTGCGCTTCCAGCCGGCGGAAAAACGTCGAGTGAAGAAGCGATGTTCCGAGACGAAGAAGGATTCTTCAAAATCGGGACGATATGTCGGCTCTCATCTTTAGAAGTGACGGGAGAGCGATAGCACACGGTAATGTGTATGACGGCTAACATGTTCCGTCTTGGAAAGATTAATGTGGGAAAGCGCACTGGAATGGCATCGCACAAAGAGAGGCATGTGGGCTGGGTTGGGTATGTGTCAAGCCAGCCACGAGCGGTGTTGGAGACGATTACAACGAAGTCCGCATGAGGTGATGTTGTTGCAACGCAACGTGCTCCAATCCGCCCTGACATACATTTTCGGGGGGCTCTTCTTGTACAGCATACCCTCTTCTCTTACATATTGTGATTACTAGAGCCCGCTATGCACAATATAAACAGACTCCATTTTCGCTCAAGGAGATGAGTGCCCCTAAACGCCCCTACAGTAAGAGCATGGAAATGTGGATAGTAATACAATATATCTTTGGCGCATATATATATGCATGCATCTGCTTCTTCCCTCAAAGTGTGGGTGGTTTTGGTGAAATTTGAAGCAGAGCGAAATTTGGTGTCTGTATATAGAGTCTGCAGTTTCCCTAGGTATCATGTCAGCGCCTGGACCAGTCCGCGTGCAAGAAGCAAGATTCACAATCGGTGGGAGTTTCGATCCGCTTCAGAAGAGGCAATGCACAATTATAATCAAGTCGGCTTTCAACCGATCATATGGGGTTGAAACAATTTAGATTTTAGGCAGTTCATCATTTGGATCATGAAAAGATGATCGGGGTGAGAATGCGGATGAGCGGGAGGGAGGAATTTACCTGGTCATGAAAAAGCTGCCCAATGTTCGATATCGGGGCAGATCTCAACTGGTTGATGAACTGCTTCACTCAACACTGGACATCCATAGTCACATCGATGAAAAGGTCGGTGATCACGCACGCTCAGGACGCGTTAACGCAATTCGACGCCAAGGAGATCCTTCATTCTCCTTGCAACTTCCTCGTGCAGACCATTGACTTCTTCGTTGGTCAATGTCCTCTCCAGACTTCGATAGTTGATCCTGTAACAGAGGCTCTTCCTCCCTGACGTGGGATGCACGAATTCGTCCACCAGCTTCACATCTTCGACCAGACTGCCTGCCACGTCCCGTACGACTTCCATGATATCATTCTCGTGGAATGCGGCTGGCTGTGTTTCTGTTGGGGAAGCTTTTGTAGCGTCACCGCCCGCTGCAGCTGCAACGCCTGAAGAAGCAGACTGTGCTGTTTGTGAACCAACGGGCGACGACGCTGAAGGAGCCGACTTGATCCAGAAGGCAATGTCCTTGTAGCAGGCGGGGTATTTACTGAATGGTTCGAACTTGGTGATCTTCCCACGAGTGAACTGTTTCAGGAATCTTGGATCGGTGGACCAGAATAGACGGATGTCGGGGATGCCAAATAAGAGCATAGCGAAGCGTTCAATTCCTACACCCCAGGCCCAGCTAATGTGGTCGTTCAATCCCGCTTTGGTCAGGATGCCTTGCTTGACGACTCCACATCCTAGTAGCTCCAACCATTCGCCCCCATGCCACAGAACCTCGAGCTCGAAAGACGGTGATGTGAAGGGGAAATAAGCTTCAATCCAGCGGGCTTGCATGGGAGCGTCTGTTCTGGCAGCAGAGGGGAGCGATTGCCGAGAGGCCTCGAAGATGCGGCTGACAAGATACTCAAGGCTGAGTTTGAGATGCCGGGCGACTTGGTGCACTTCAGCTGGGTCATGTTCGGGCTGTAAGGGATTTGCATCCCCAGTAAAGTCGGTGGCCTGGTCTTCCACGACGAGACCAGTCTTGGGCATCTCTTCACAGTTGCGCTGGATCTGGGCGGCTCTATTCTCCTGAGCCTCCCAGACTCGGGCGCCCTCCATCTGGTGGAAGACTGGGAAATGACTCCTGTCAATACTGTCTCGGCGGTAGACGTCGGCACAGATGGTGTAGCCTTTACTAGAAGGGTTATTGGCCAGCCACTGAAATGCAGCGTTTTGGTGGGCAGAAGTATGTGTGCGTAGGAGGTGGGTCGAGTTGACATAGTATGTATCTGTCCTTGAACGACCTGGGTGGTCTGCGGGAAAGCCCAAGACATCGAAATTGTCCCTGACTGTGACCACTGGATTGCCCATGGCGAAGTGCTTGAATGTCGATTCTTCGAAGCATGACTCGATGAGCTTTCGAGTAATGCAGATGGGATGGTCGGGGTGGTCATAGAGGTTGCGGCCAACGAGATCTAAGATGGAGCTGGACAGATTTGAGGTCTGATCGAAGACGTATGGTGCCCCCAATATCTTTGAGCCAGATTGTCCATTTTCGTGGATTATTTTGTTCTCCTGGTCCAACTCTTGCAGCTTTCTCTCAAACCCGGCATGATCTCCGCTCTGGCTTGATGCAGCAGCAGTCTTTGCTGGGTCAACCTCTTTGGCAAGGTTGACAGATTGTTCAGGGAAGGGGTGCTCGTCGGGTGCAGCTTGAGCTTGGGCCTGAGAGGATGCCCATCTTGAAGGAACCACAACCGGGGACGAAATGGGAGCCCTTGAACAGCTGGGGATTGAGAATTTGGCAGCTTGAGCGGCGCGCACAAAAGCCCCTGTCTTGAGAAGCCGCATCGGGGAGGCTGAGGGAGCTTAGGCCAGCCTTACGAAAGGTGTGTGGTTGATGAAGCTCGAAGAAACAGTGGAGGAATACGGCGTAAAGGCCCGAAGTTAGTTTTGCTGAGCTCTGCTGAAGCTTTTTGCGCAGCCTGGCGAGCCGCGTCTCGGGACCGATATCGCTTTCTTTCACCCGGCCGTCTCGAAAACCCGCGTGGGTTCCGCTGTCTCTCGGAAGGGAGCCTCTTCCGTCATCTTCACCTGGGCTCGCTGGCACCCACTGGGCAGTTATCTCCGACTGCAGCTAAACACGGCTCGTACTTAGTATCACGACAGTTTTTTCTCCTCGGCGATAGTCCCCCATTTACCATATGTACCAGTAGCCCTGCGCTTTTGGGACCATTCGTTACCGTTCGTCTCTACTCTCCCTAACCCCCAATTCCCATCCTCTCCTTTGGGCTTGTTTTCCTTTGTCGCTTGCTGTCTGAAGCACACAACCGCGACCTTTGGGGATGGAGCCATGGCTGAATCCGCTCCCGCCGTTGTCGCAGCCCCGAAGCATGATGTCGAGGCTGCTGTGCCAAAGCAGCGGAAAGCCGCTGCAACAATACATTATCCCTTCTGGTTCGGTGGAAGCGCGGCCTCCATGGCTGCGGTAGTCACTCATCCTCTCGACCTGGGTATGTACCTCCTACCTATGCTTGAGGTCAATCACTCCCCCCATTGATTCTTCTAACAATCCGGTGTGCATAGTCAAGGTCCGCTTGCAAACCCGCTCTCCCTCTGCTCCTAAATCCACCCTCGGCACCTTCGCCTATGTTTTCCGCAGTCAAGGCCTATTGGGTCTGTACGCTGGTCTCTCGGCCGCTCTTCTTCGCCAGATGACTTACTCGACCGTCCGCTTCGGCGTGTACGAAGACCTAAAGTCCCGGTTCGCACTACAACCTACACCCTCAAACCCTAAGCCACAACAGTCCATGTTAAATCTCATCCTCATGTCATCCGCCGCAGGACTTCTGGGTGGAATAGCCGGAAACCCGGGGGACGTGCTGAACGTGCGAATGCAATCCGACGCCTCTAAACCCCCGCACCTGCAACGAAACTACAAACACGCACTCGACGGCCTAATACGAATGATTCGTGAAGAAGGCGCCCTTTCTATATTCCGCGGCGTGACCGCAAATTCTACCAGAGCACTGCTCATGAACGCCTCGCAGCTGGCGAGCTACGACGTCTTCAAATCCGCCTGTCTCCACACTTTGGGCATGGCCGACACTCTCGGCACCCACTTCTGCGCTTCGTTGGCCGCAGGATTCGTCGCAACCACGATATGTTCGCCCGTGGACGTGATCAAAACGCGCATCATGTCCGCGGGGGGGAAGATGTCGGTCTTTGAAATTCTCGCGCAAGCCAGTCAGAAGGAAGGTCTCCTGTGGATGTTCCGCGGCTGGGTCCCCAGCTTCATGCGGCTCGGACCGCAGACGATATGTACGATGGTCTTCTTCGAGCAACACAAAAAATGGTATAGAAGGTTCAAGGGGATCGAAGAATGAGGAAAGAGGAGGGACAGTTATAAGTGTCTCATGGACTGAGCATTGATGGCACTTTTTGGTCCACATTGCAATATTTCAAATTCATTGGGATGGTACTTCTGGAAAGTTTTTTGACGAACATCACGTTTGTACAGCATTTGCATTGGTATGGGAGTTTGGGAAAAATGCATTGTTAGCGGCGTTGGACGTGCATACAGAGCTTGTCCAGTGTATTTATCATTACCGCAGAAGCCGGTCACCGGCCGTCAAGATGGCATGGTGGTTCAGGGGTTGCTCAGGACATTGCGAGATGGAGCGAGCTTGCCTTAAGCCTGCTGTACAGGGAAATTGTGGTATTCATGTGCGAGACTGTATATATGGGAATGATAACATCCCAATTCGACCAAACCAATTTTTCATCTCTCAGGAGTCTCCTCCTGCCCACATTTTGATATTAATCGCTTCTGCCACTTCACGCCGGCCCAGTCGAGCCATTTTTTACCCCCCAAAACGCCGTCTCACGGTGATCTATTGTTATGCGATTCCCGCCCAGTCCATTCCCAAAATGTACCTTTGGCACAGCAATGCAGGTAATTTGATCAAGACTCCATCAGCTCCACAGGAGGACGTGCCGTACTCGTCAACATTTTCTTAGACGACCCCTCCGGCTCGAGCTCCACATCCGAGTCATCTTCGGCCTCCAGCATCACCGCCGGAAGCGCCGGGCTGTCGCCGTGGGCCTTGGGGTCGTAGATCAAAGTCGAGCTTCTGCTCCGGTGCTTCTTGGGCGAAGCGTCTGCCGTGGGGGAATTCTCCGCCGACACTCCGGCAAAGGCATGTGCTCGACTGGCCTTCAGCTTCTGCAGTCCCTCGGCCGTGTATTGCATTTTGGTGTCGTCTTCAGACGCCGAGTCGTCGGTGGGAGACGACGTGAGCTTGCCACTCAGTCTCTCCAGCTTGGATGCCAAATCCTCGGCATGGACGTGTTTGTTCGGGGGATCCTCCTCTTTCATTTCCCAGCCCACGGGCGGGCTGGGAGGGGGACTGATGAAGAATAACCTCCCCGCGTCCGGTCGGTTAAGGTATTTCTTCTCGTCTCCTATCGGGGTGGGTTCACCGAAGTAGCATTTTGCGACCGAGTCTTCCATGACCACGGATCCGTCAAATACCTGTCTCACGGCAATGGCGGCGTCGATGTCGTAAAATGAGCAGATGATGCGGTGCATGGATTTTAGTGGGGAGAAGGAGTTCAAGGGTGCGATCTCTGTGATGTGCTGTCTGATGGTTGCCAGGGACGCGGGGTGAAAGATCTTGGGGTCATCGAGGCGGGTGATGAGAAGAGTGTTGGATGGAGGTGCTGGTTGGGAAAGAGGTGGGAGGGACGAGAGATCGAGGGAGAGAGGTGAGCGGGAGCGTTTGGCGGACAAGGATGGGCGAGGGGATGAGGTGGTTGATGTGGGAGGAGAGTTTGAGGACGGAATCTGTGTTTGAATGGGAGAAAGAGGTTGTCGTTGTATATCAGCCATTCTGACCGGCGACCATGTATTTCTCGAGATTGAAAGCACGAGATTCTACAGCGAACGGAGCCTGAAAGTGACGAAGCAGTCAAATCAGGATGAGAAGACTCTTTGTAGTTGCAGTCCCCGGAAGGTTCCTGAGGAGGCAATGTGATGCGCAGGGCAAAGAATTTGTTGTCAATGAGGCGCAGTCAAAATCTGGCTCATAGGCTCATACGTAGCAGTGGTTGGCTTGGTTGGTTTCGAGGATTCGAGAAGACGGCACCGGCCAAATCTGATAAGCGGAGAGGCGGAGGGAGATGGAGGCTAGGCTCTGAACGGAAGGTGGCGCCCGTGACGGCGTGCAGGAAGGCTGGGAGCGGCAATGCTGAGCCTCTCACTCAAATTCCTCGCTGCGATTCCGCCTGTTAGGAACCGGAAAATCAAATACTCCGAGGCATATGGATCTTGGCGCATTCTCCTTGGCCGAGGCTGAGTCTCCTTTTCGGATCTTTGCCACCATTCGACCGAGCCCGATCTACTCAGGTCGGGAACTTGTATCCACTCAGTGCTACTGTCCTCCGTTAGGTCCTGGTTCCTCCTAGTTCTGCGCTGTCTCGTTTCTGGTGAGACGTGGTTCTCACCGACAGCGCGTCCATTGTGGCATGGTAAAGTTGCTTCTAGCCAATCTGTCATCTTACACAACGCCTCGAGGCTCAGCTATCATGGGACGTAGCTTCTTTCCCGCCAAGTGTCGTGCCATTATCCCCCTTGGCAGCCTCGGTTCTCCAACGATGCGGAGAGTAACGGCCAATAGTCCTCTACATCTCCGCATCCTCGCCCTCTCCCTGTTACCCAGACATGGAAGTTTGTCGAGGCTGAGGATCCGATTTCGGATCCGCTTGAATCATTCCTCCTTTGTAAATGCATATATAACATAGGTTCCACGAAAATTCCCCCGTCGCGGATTCTGACCATTTCACGACCAGTACTTTTCCACATCGCAAACATGGCTCCGGTTGCTACTACCAATGGCTATGGAGGGATGTATATACCTGACGACCCTGATAGAGCTGGACTCGCTCTAAGGGAACAAACACGGCCACTCTTGAACAACCCATCGCCTGACGATGTTGAAATCCTGGAGCAACTCTACGGCTCCCGGAAGAAAATGCGCATCGCCGTCCTGGGAGCTGGTATGTCCGGGTTGAACTTCTTCAAGGCCGCGGAAGAGAGACTCAAGAATGTCGAAATCATATGCTACGAAAAGAACGATGACGTTGGCGGCACTTGGTATGAGAACCGTTACCCGGGCTGTGCCTGCGATATCCCGAGTGTGGTATACCAGTTTCCCTGGAGACCTTCACCGTGGTCCCGATACTATTCATACTCGCCAGAAATTTGGGATTATATCAAAAAGGTCGAACAGGAGAATAATTTCATCGAGAAGTACGTCAAGTTGCGGCACCGGATTGTTGCTCTTTCTTGGGATGACGGGACCGGCCAATGGAGTGTTCGCGTACAGGACCTCAATACGGGACGTGAATTCGAGGACCATGCAGATATGGTCATCGATGGGGGCGGCGTTCTGAACAAATGGAAATGGCCCGATATTCCTGGCCTGCGCGACTTCAAGGGCACCCTACTCCATTCAGCTCAATGGGATCAGAACACGGATCTCAAGGGTAAACGGGTCGCACTGATTGGCGCCGGAAGCAGCGCGGTTCAGATCCTTCCGAATATCTACGACCAAGTCGACAAGGTCTACACTTGGATTCGGAACAAGATCTGGATCACTGCGGGGTTCGCTCAAGCATACGCAGGCAAGGACGGTGCAAACTTCATCTACAACGAGGAACAACGAAAGCTGTTTGACGATCCCGACGAGTATCTCGCATATTGCAAAATGATTGAAGGGGAGCTCAATCAACGATTCGGCTTCATCATCAATGGTTCCGAGGCCCAAAAGGCTGCACGCGAGTACTCCGAGAACGAAATGCGGACGCTGCTGAAAGACCGCCCGGACATATTAGAAAAGATCATGCCGACCGACTTCTACGTCGGATGTCGTCGCCCGACTCCCGGAAACGGATACTTGGAAGCCCTTGTCGGCGAAAAGACCACGCCGTTTGCCTCGCAACTACAGAAGATCACGGAAAAGGGGTTCATCGACCCGGACGGGCAAGAAAGGGAAGTCGACGTGATAATCTGCGCCACGGGCTTCGACACATCTTATAAGCCCCGCTTCCCCCTGAGCGTGAATGGTGTTTCCAAGAACGAACAATGGAAAGATCACCCTCATGTGCCTTCGTACTTGAGTCTCGGGTTGGCCGAGGTGCCCAATTACTTTGTGTACGGAGGCGCTTATTGTCCCTCGGCTCATGGCAGTTTTTTTCCATTGATCGAGGGTTACTGCAACTATACGATCCAAGTGATTGAGAAGATGCAGGTGGAGAACATCAGGAGTGTGAGGCCCAAGGCGAAAGTGGTGGAACAATTCTTGAAGCATGCCGATTCGTTCTTGAAGAGAACGTCGTGGACGGGTAAGTTTACCATTTCCCCTGGGCCTTTTCGCGAAAATGGGTACAACTATGAAAAGAAGGCAAGACTAATTTACTCTTCTCTCTCTAATATAGGACCCTGCTCAAGCTGGTTCAAAGGTGGCAAAAAAGACGGCAAACCCGCCATCTACCCGGGTTCGCGACTGCACTTTCTGCGCCTGCTCGAGAAGCCGCGCTTCGAGGACTACGAGATCGAGTACGACGACGGGAATAACATGTTTGGGTTCTTCGGCAATGGGTTCCACATCTGCGAGAGGGACGGGAGCGACATCACCTGGTACATGGGCAAGCCGAAGAGGGAGGTGGATCTGGACAAGGTGAAGCGGGTCATGGACGGGACCAAGGGGATTGAGATGAAAAGGGCGTCGTGATCGGTCACCTCACTAATACTTCTTCTCTCTTGCGAGTAACCCAGTACCTTACTGTAGACGTTAGACACTGGTATGTATAGAATATACACGTGACCATTTGAATGTGGACTCTGGAGCCGGCAAGACGCGGCTACGTCACGGACTGATTCAGGGGACACGGATTCTTATTGGTGGCAGTGACAATGCGCATAATGATGACTTCGTCGTCTCTCATGACATCAATACTCTGTGTATGCCCCAAAGGCGGCCAACCAGCCATGCTACAACTGCTCCGGAATTGGGGTCACTCTCCCGATTTTGGTATGTAAGACCTTCCGGTCTATCTTTTCTAGGTCAAGAAAAGCCTGGAATGTGATCGATGTGAAAAGTTCCGCTGGACTGCACATAACTTCCGGAGCTGGGGGATCGTCAGGCAACTGCTTCTCCGGGGAGCATTTAAAATACCATCACCTCATCTTCTTACCGGGATCCTTGCCATTTCTCTTTCCGAATAGTTCTCGTCTTTTTGTTCCATGTCTCTCCCATCGCAACTGTCCTCCAGACTTGCGAGATCTTGCTGCCTACGCTTGGAATCCAGTGGTCTCGGATCAAGGAGTCACCACGCAGTCGTCCGTTCTGTTTTTACTCCGTTCAACAACGCAAGTGCGAGAACGAGATTCTCACCCTCGGCGGTTCGACATTTCACAGCCACCAAGATGAAGTTCAGCACACCCTCGATGGACCCGCCGAAACACGAAATGGCATATTTTCCGGCTATGACGACCTCGCTACCGAGCGAGTCGGGCGAGTTCCGTCGTGTCTTGTGGACCGGGTTGTACAGCCAGTTGGTCTTGATGACCGTGCCGGTGGATGGCGAGATTGGAGACGAGGTATGATCTGCCCGTATCTCGTAGTACTCCCCGTGTGGAGTGCGTCGAGTGTCCGCGGTCGCTAACATCGCCTCTTTTCTTGCCTGCAGAAACACACCGTCGACCAGATCTTGACCTTCACTTCCGGCAAGGGCAAGGCAACCATCAACGGCGTAGATCAAGATGTAAAGGCTGGGGATCTTATTATCGTGCCTGCAGGCACGCAGCACCAGTTCATCAATACTGGACCGACACCTTTGATTTTGTATACCGTGTACTCCCCAGCCGAGCACAAGCCGACATCCGTGCATAAGGATAAGGCGCAAGGAGATCGTGAAGAGGAAGAAGGTATCGATGAACCGCCTGAGTGGAGTCAGCGGAGTAAGAAGGAGAATGAGAAGCTGGGGCTCGTCGAGTCGGAGGGCCATTGAGGGCGTGGGTAGTGATTGTGATGCTGCTGTCGAGAGCGGGCTGTTCGTCGGTATGCTTCTGCAAGCCTCGATCCTAGAAGCTGCATGCCAGGAAATCTAGTAAATGCGACAAATTCCAATCAAATTTATTTCTTCTTCTTGCCCACAACCTTTGTGAAACCCTCCTCGTCAACCTCTGGCTCGGGCTTCTGCTTTGGTTTCCAGTCAATGTCAATGATTGAAGGAGCGTCGTCCATCTGCACGTCGGACCGATCAGGAAATCCGTTCCACTCCTCCTCTTCATCGTCGTCGTCGTCATCATCATCCCAATCCGTTTCTTCACCCTCCTTGTCCTCCCCTCTGACAATCCCGACGACCTTGTCACCTCCATTTTTCTGCTTCTCCTCCCACTTCGCGTAGAGCTCGTTCAGTTCAGAGGTATCCCCGGCGCTCAGTTTGGTCGCTCCACTCCAGATGTTTTTAGCGGTCTCTTCGGCGCTGCCGTCGTCGACCACGACCTCGAATTCATCAAGCATGACCTGTATTAGGACTTCTTCCAGGTCGCTGACATCTGCCAGTTGCGGAGGGCTCGATGTGAGCAGTTCGGACACGGCCCCGGCAAACCAATCCCGTTTGTCCTTGGAGACCTCGGGAGAACCGCCCCAAGAGTTTTGGATAGCGAGAGTCAAGGCGGGCCAGGACCACAGGTGGAGAGCCACCAGAAGGTCGATTTGGGAGGAGAGAGGAGAGGATTGGGTCGGCGGGGCTGGAAGCGAGCCGGGCTGGTTGGGTTGAGCCATTGCTCGTTGGGTATACAGAAAAGGAGGATTCGGGCGCGGTGGTGGTCTGAATATTTGCAATGTACGTACTTGGAGAAAGGCCAGTCGCTGAACTCGGAAGAAATCTGATGTTGGTGTTTGGACAAAAAATTTGTGGTCGGCGGATCGGGCAATCTATCGCCGAGAATATGCGAAATATGCCACCACAAAAATTGTCTGGGGACAACCGCTAGGACGACACCAATGACATTTCTGAATGGGTCAAAGGTGTCGACCGTGGACTTGACATGGATCGAAGATGACTTTGATACATGGTCGCGATAGTATATAAAGGTCTGTTTGCCATCAACTACCTATTTGTCACTCTTCTTTCCTGCTGGGAACCAATACCTGGTACCATTACAGCAGCCAATATCCTCGTTTGCCCTTGGAGAGAGGACGGACTGTTCTTACAAACACACTCCCTAACCCCCGCTGAGGCCAGCTGGATAGGTGTCTCGCCACAAAACATCAAATGGGAGAACCCAACTCGGTGCCAGCAGCACCAATGGCAACCGAGGATGAACGGTCTGCTCTCACCTGGCGAATCATCCCAACCATGACTCTTTCCGTCGCTGGAAATCCTCTCACAGCACCCTTGGCCCCTGTTCAGGCAACATCTCCCTCAGAGCGAGCTGCTGCTCGATTCCAAGTAGAAGGCAACGCCGTCCTCACAGGAGGAGCCGGGACATTAGCATTGGCTTCTGCCCGAGCACTACTTGAGCATGGCGCCTCTGGAGTTGCGATCATGGATTTGCCGGCCACCATTCATGCGTCCTCGCAAGCAATATCACAACTGAAGGAGGATTTCCCCCATGCAAACATCCACACCGTCCCAGTCGACGTGACAATGGAATCGGAAGTGGACAAGGCTTTCCATACCGCTCAGGATCTCATGGGCAGCGTGGACATCTTGTGTTGTTTCGCAGGAATAGTCGGTTGCGTCCACTCCATCTCGGCGACTGCTAGCCAATTCCGCAAAGTCATCGATGTCAATTTGACTGGATCATTCCTCTGCGCTCAAGCAGCAGCAAGGCGCATGATAGAATCCAAATCAGGGGGGTCCATTGTGTTTACGGCCTCGATCTCGGCTCATGCGACGAACTATCCTCAACCACAGGCAGCTTACAATGTGAGTAAAGCGGGAACGGCGATGTTGACGCAGAATCTTGCAGCGGAATGGGCTGTTCATGGGATCCGCGTGAACTGTATTTCTCCCGGCTATATGGACACCGTGCTCAATGCCGGCGACAATCTGAAACCAGTGCGAGATGTCTGGGCCAGCCGGTGTCCCATGGGTAGAATGGGCGATGTGGAAGAGATCACTGGGCCTGTCGTCTTGCTCAGTAGCAAAAGGGCAGGCAGATATATCACAGGGGCAGATCTGCGAGTGGATGGCGGGGCATTGTGCTTTTGAATCCGCGAGGCTGAACATGCATTCATAGAGATAGACTGTTTTTCCGGTGATAATTGGACCTGCCAGATAAGGGGAGACCATTGACTTCCATTTCTCATGATCTCTGGAGCATTAGGCGCGGATCGTGGCAGGGCCCCTCATACTGTATGGAGCCTGGCCACTCGGGACTGGCTCGCAGCTGTTGTTGGTGATCAGCCCCCACATCAATCTGCCTTGGCCGGGCGGTGGGAAAAGGGCCACACACTCCTCAGCCATCACTCCTCTTCTGGAAAGGGCGTCAAATCTAGCGAGCCTCCTCTGGATAACATCATTCGCCTATGACATGTTCTATCACAAATACTTTCCACCGGTGGTGTCTACATTGCAATTTCTCGTGGACAACGAGGCGGCGATGGAAACCAGTTCGGATCCTGGAAGTCCGGCGTCCTGGCCTCTGTCCTCGCTTCCACCCTCGCCGAGTCAGCTGAGAGCGTTGGCGATATCCAAGTGGCTGGCCGCGGTTCGTGGCTTGCAGCTTCAGCAGGGGTGGTCGACAAGGGCATGGCCCGACAGGCAACCGCAGCTGGGGGCAGTGCCCTACTCACCAGCCTTACAACCTTCGCACAAAATCTCTTCTTCACCTGATCTTTTTCTAGTCTCGTCCAAAGAGCTGTAGGGCGATATTCAATTGCTAACGACTATGATCAATTGAACAACCTGCCGCTTACGCTTGAAACCATCCGTCTGGCCGCCATGCCATTTTCTTGAGGACAAGGCTTTATGTGGAGGCTCTAACAGTCTAAGGCTTGCCTCCAGTTCGACAATCTCTCTGCATTTGATCTTCAAAAACACTGGTCTCAAGGTGATTTTATCTGCTGTATTGAACAAGACTGGCGACGACGAACTTATGCTTGATTCCGTTGGACGTTCATTCACGACATTGTGTAGCTGGAGAAGGTCTTACGTTGACTTGATAGTGCGATGTTAAGCTCTGTTGATTCGACGCTGAAGGTTCTCGACGAGCCCGCCCCGTTGGGTCTTTCGCTCCTCGTCGCGCCGGACCACCCATCCATCGAGTAAGTACTGCCCTTCAACACACACTTCCGGTGCGCAGTCACGATGCTAATGTCGAACCCAGCATTGTCTTCGTTCATGGGTTTAATGGACACCCGGAGCGCACCTGGAGGCACAAGGGCGATGCTGGCAACCAGCCTGATGCGCCTGAAGACCCCGGCGACGAACGACCTCGGAAGTTCCAGAAGCTATTCGATTCGATAAAGATCCCCCGCGACCGAAAGCCTGTTTATTGGCCTAAGGATCTTTTACCGCATACAGTCCCCAATGCACGAATACTAGCTTATGGCTATGATACTCACCTCGGACATCGACTTAGTTCTCCGAGGAGCCAGAAATCGGTCTATGATTTCGCAAAGGACTTCTTGACGGAGTTGGAAGCTGCACGTCGATCTCAGCCAACCAGGCCCCTCTTGCTCATTGCCCACAGCCTTGGAGGAGTCGTTGTCAAGGAAATGCTTCGGCAGTCATATGGCTACCTGAATCACCAACCTCATCTTCGGACTATATCGGAGTCAACGCTGGGTATCATCTTCTTTGGCACGCCACACGGTGGTGCAGATCCGCAAGGGCTTGTAAGGACCATTGCGGAAAATATTGCTCGAGCGTTTGGTTTCACGGCAAATGAAACTGTCCTGGAGAGCTTGCTACCCTCGTCTGAACGATTGAGGCAACTTCGGGACGAGTTTGGTCCGATGGCACGCGCAGAGGGATGGAAGATACACTGTTTCCAAGAAGACCACGGCATTAAAGCCCTCGGTGGAAGGAAGGTAGGAACTCGCTTTGGTGGTAGCAACCCCGCGGAGCATGCTGATCTTTGTAGGTTGTTGACGATGCGTCCTCTTGCTTGTCTGATTCGAGTCTGGAAATCACTCAGCATATTGCCAATAATCACATGGATATGTGTCGCTTTAGCGGAATGAACGATGCCGAGTATAGAAAAGTTGCAGCAGCAATTCATCGAATCCTTGGAAATTCGAACGATCGCCCTCCACACGTTAGTCGCTCAACACTCAGCGCCGAAGAACGGCAAGCCTACATCAAGTCTCTCAGATTTGATCAGATTGATTCTCGTCATGCGACAATTAAGACAGCCCACGCCAAAACTTGCAGATGGTTTCTCAAGAAATCTGGTTACCAGGACTGGCTCGCCCTCGAAAGACTATCCGAACATAATGGCTTTTTGTGGATCAAGGGGAAAGCGGGTACTGGCAAAAGCACATTGATGAAGTACATCTATGCGAACGCCAAAAAGACCATGTTGGAAGCCACAGTTATTTCATTCTTTTACAACGCGAGAGGAGAAGATCTCGAGAAGTCCACCGAAGGAATGTATCGCTCATTGCTTCTGCAATTACTAGAGGACCGTCCTGAGCTCGAACGAATTCTGGACGTCCTTCCCCGGCCACTACTGTCTGAGACCGGTGAATTTGAGGGCCAATGGCAACTTGAGACCCTGAAAAATACCTTTCAAGCCGCGGTCAGAAGTCTTGGAAGCAGAACCCTAGTATTATTTGTCGATGCGTTGGACGAATGCCGTGAAGACGACGTGCGTGACATGGTGGCATTCTTCGAGACTCTCAGCCAAGAAGCAGTTCAATCAAAAATCCAACTACATACATGTTTCTCGAGCCGGCATTACCCTTACATTAGCGTCGATAAGTGCGTTGAGCTCGTCTTGGAGAATCAGGAGGGCCATCAAGATGACTTGGCACACTACCTACAGACTGAATTGAAAATCGGAAAGAGTCAGCGCAGCGAAAAGATCAAAAACGAAGTTCTCCAGAGAGCCAATGGTATTTTTCTGTGGGTGGTTCTGGTTGTGCGAATCTTGCAGAAAGAATTCGACAGAGGACGAGTACATGCTCTTCAGAAACGACTAAACGAGATTCCCGACGGCCTTGATAAATTGTTCGAAGATATCTTGACACGAGACGCGCGAAACAGTGACGACCTGTTGCTCTGCCTACAATGGATTTTGTTCGCCAAACGACCGTTGAAGCGTGAAGAGTTATATTTCGCGATGTTGGCAGGGAACGAACCTGACCAACTCACTGCATGGGATCCAAGCGAGACAACGACAGATGTTATGGACCGATTCATTCTGGATTGTTCCAAAGGCCTCGCGGAGCTGACGAAGACCAAGAATCAGACAGTTCAGTTCATTCACGAATCTGTTCGAGATTATCTTCTAAAGGGAAAGGGACTCGTCCACCTTCAACGGCCTCTAGAGTCGGATTTTGAGGGCCTGAGCCATGAAAAGCTGAAGCTTTGTTGTCAAAACTATTTGAAGCTAGAACGCGCAAGCCGCTTGCATATGCAGAGGCAAGATACAGCAGAGTCTGGGATGGAGCGTGACGCGACGTCTGACAGTGAAACTCAGCTTGACAGCCTCTCTATCGACAACAATCATGAGCTGCAAGATGCCACATCTTCTTCCAGCGAGGCTAGAGGCGTACGCGAGAACTTATGTGCGCAATACCCATTCCTAAGCTATGCCGTGAGCCACCTCTTTGACCATGCCGAGGCGGCAGCTGAGGTGATATCGCAAACAGCTTTCATCACGGAACTCGACCTCGCAACCTGGAGGGAGTACAACAACATCCTTGAGAGATACTCTATTCGAAAGTATTCCCCTTCGGTAAGCCTACTATATGTTTTGGCCGAAAAAAATGTACCTCGGCTCATCCGCATTGAGCTTCAAAAAATGCCTCACATGGATATTAAGGGTGAGCGACATCAGTTTCCTCTGCGGGCGGCTGTAGCCGCAAAGAACAAGGAAGCAGTCGAGGAGTTTCTGAGGCCAGTAGCAGGAAGCAAGGATGCGGCTGGACGAGATGTCGATTTCATTTCCTCGCAGATCCACGACAGGCGGCATGCTTGTGCGGACTTCTTATTGCAAAGAGCCACAACGATCTCCAAGCTGAAAGAAGAGACAGTACTCTTCTGGGCTTTCGCCACAGGAAACATTGATCTCGTCGAAACTTTGCTAGCAACAGAGAAGGTCCAATTAACTTGGCAGGCAAAGATCAGAAATGGATGCCGCCTCGCGGTGGGCCTAAGTGCTAGCGACTTACGTTTGGCTTTGGCAACAGTATTGCTATATACCAATCAGCATGAAACTGTCGCCAAAGGCACAAATGCATATGCAATAAGTCTGCTGCGAGTGCATGTTCTCCCTTGGGCATTCGAGCATGGATATGGGCTTTTGATCAGACATCTGCTGTGGTATATGGTATGCGTGGCTGGAGGGATCCCGGGGGCTGAATCTCGTGCAGTGAAGCCTCTGCAGAGCGACGCTGATTTTATCGCTCTAATGTCGCAGCAGCACATTTCGGTCGATTCAGAGCTCGGTGATGCGACATATCGGACACTGTTATCATTTGCCGCGGGCTACGGACTTGCAGGTGTCGTGAAGTACATTCTTGAGCATACCAGCCACCGGCTGGATGAGCGAGATTCCTCGGGGCGTACTCCCCTTGCTCATGCGATCTTGAATTGCTGTTCAGATGTCGTCGAAACACTTATCCCAGCAACAAACATCAATTTCGTCGAACCCGATGGGCAAAGCCTCCGTCTGCCTTTGTCGTCAACAAAACATAAAGAGATGATTGAATTGTTGTTGAAATACCGGGCAAGCTTTCAGGATATTGAAATTGATCATCGAGACCCTCTCAGCTGGGCGTGTGAAAATGGGCACGAATCCATGGTGGAATTGCTCCTGGAGCATGGGCATCATAAGGTCAACTCACGAGATTCTGTGGACATGTCTCCGTTACATTTTGCAGCGTTGAACGGACACGAATCAATAGCCAAATTGCTCCTGGCGGATCCCGCTGTCGAGGTGAACGCTAGAGACAGTCATGACGACACTCCATTACATATGTCGGCACAGGGTGGGCACGACTCAGTCCTAAAGCTGCTCCTGCAGCATGGGGATGTCGACGTGAACACAAGGAACATTAAAGGCCAGAACCCATTACTCGCGGCAGCGAGGAATGGGCACGAATCGACGACAAAACTCCTCTTAGAACGTGAGGACATCGACGTGAACGCAGGGAATGTTTACGGCGCGTCTCCATTGCACGCCGCACTGCGTTGGAGTCCAATTGCAATTGTCCGACTTTTGCTCGAACACCAGGATATCGACCCCGATCTCACATGCTTCGACCCTGTATTCCAGAGATATCGACCAGCGCTGGAGATGGCCAGGGGAAGGGGCCATAGGGAAGTGGTCGAGCTGTTGGAGACGAAAATGCGCCAACGGCAGAGCCTTGATCGCTCGCTCTGATGAAGGCCGAAAACGCTACTCGCGTTGGACGACCATGATGATCAGGGACAGCTAGGAGACTATGCTGGAGTATGAAGCTATTGTACTGGTGCTCGAGAAGGACGGGACGAATGGACTTTCAATTGGCGCAGGAGCAGGAGCAGAAGCAGAAGCAAACATAGCATTCAATGTGATGCCAGGTCCTTTTTTTCTAACCACAAAGGTGAACATCGAACAAAATCTAACTCAGCTAACGAGGAAGAATCCAATGTCGGACATGGCCACTGATTTAGTAATATATTACTACCAACGCCTAAGGCTCTATTGGATCATTAGGAGGTCTCGAAATACGAGTTCATGACGGGATTTAAGACGAGATCGCTTCCAACGGCTCAATTTGCATTCCCGATCTCTCTCTTGTAGTACACTTTGCTCATTAGCGGCTCTCATCTCGCAAGTAACGTGAACGGCTGAGCCGGCCTCGCCGTGGGGAAATTCCTCGAACTGAGCAGAGCACCCTTCAACGCGCGGATCTCGTTCTTGAACTTGGTCGCCTCACTGGCTGGGGGTTGCTTCTTTTGTTTACTACTATCCGTGCCCGTCGCCGTCGCTGTTGACGACGACCCCGGTCCGCTGTAGCTGGTGAATGATGATCCTGACCCCATGAAATCGACCTGGAACGGGTTGTGGCTTGATTCGAGTTTATCGAGAACGGCTTGAAAGCCACCCACCGAGTCTTTTAGGCGGTCTTGAGAATAGCTGTTGTTTTGGGAGTTGAGCAAAGAGAAGAGCGTGGAGTGCAAGGAGCGCAGGCGTGAAGACTGTGAGGTCGTGGGATCTTGTGCGGATGATAGGTAGTGGTATTCGTTGTCTGGAAAGGAAGAGATTGACATGGAGCGAGAAGGTCGAGGGGAAGTCTGTGTTGCGACGTCGCGGTGAAACAGTTCTGTTGGGTCTGAATCTACCGATTCGACGTCGTCGCCACCATCTTGGGCTTTTTGTTGTTGTTGCAGCACCGCGCTGCTCGGAATGTAGGGGATGTGGGATACGGTGGATTCGAGTTTCTTGTTCAGAGTTTCAAGGTCTGTTCTTGCGGTGTCGGCAAGGTCGTGGCGAGCTTCGGTCAGAGTCTCGAGCATGGGCTGCACAATGTATTTGCTTGCAGCCCATGTCAAGGCCGACACGCCCGCGAAAGCGTAGGCTGCATGAGCAAGACGTTCAAAGGTGACCAGCGGAGGCGGTTTTTGCGGTTTGAGCAAGAATTCTGGATATGTGATGATCGGAGGAACGTCTCGCTTCTTCTGCGCGGCTGTTGTCTGCTGCGGCGGCGCTTCCTCACTGGCCGGGTCTGAGGGCGCCTCTGTCTCCTCTCTCTCTGGAATCTGCGTCTGGCTGCTATCATGTATTGTTTTCAGTTCAGAGGCTTCTTCAGAGGTTGGCGGGGGGTTGGGGCGTTCAGGTCCAAGGAGCTTTTCTATCTCTTCTGCCTGAAGGCCTTTCTTCTCCAAGAATGCGACTTTGCGTTCGCGAGGGGCGTCTCGTATTGAATCATCTTCGAGGAACCTCTGGGCTTGCTCGAGTAGAGGTAACTCTGCGGAGGGCGAAGCTGGTCGTGTGCTGTGATCCGGAGGCTGGTCATCGGAGGGAGGAGGGCGGTTGTCTTTTGGTTCCGAGTTGTATTGCTGCTGCCATGATGGAATTGAAGGGCTCTTCTTGGGGTCTTGGTCGACCATATTGCAGCGCTACGATTAGTGTAAATCTGTCGCGGAGGATGTGCTTGGGAGAAAGACTGCGACAGTTTTACATGGTGGTTGACGACCGAGACTCGGTGGATGAGTATGCAAGCCTCGGCTCGTTGATACGAGGCCAACTGCACCAGCCACATCAGCCACAATGCTGGTTCGGCGGAACAGCCACAGTCGCCGTCATTTCCCACGCTGAATGTCTGTGGAAAGTTTTGGCATCCAATATTTCGCAATTTATGTATTTCTGCTTCTGAGCCAGTTTAACACTCATATTTATCGTCAAGTCATCTACTTGGACTTCTTCAAAGACGAGGATACCGACGCTGGATCTAGGGGTGGCCACCAGGCAAGGAGACACGACCTCTGACGCGAGAACTCCACGAGAATCCAGGGCCGAACGCAGACCAGCGACAGCGGAGAATCTAGGAATTTAGCCGAGCCTGGAACCTCTGAGAATCTCTGAAAAGATGACAGATAGAAGCCGACGTGTGCGACGTCAGATTAGTGAGGCCACTGAAGACTTCACAGAAGACTCAGACCTGGGCAGCGGTGAAGATTACGATCCAAGAAGAACCGACTCCATGAGGCGAGCAGGCAGATATGAGTAAGTGCCAGTCTCCGTATATGTATGCTTCATTTCACGGCAATTTCTGGGTGAAACCCCTCAGCCGCTGTCACTTGAGACCTTAAGAGGCTGCAGCTCACCGCTAGCGACATGAAGATGAGAGCAACATTCGGAGGCCACAGTGAATATCTCTGACTTGACCCTTGTCGATTGCCATTCAGTCGAATCAACATTTACCTCAATTGTCCAGCTTCTCCCTTTTGTAATTGTTAGTTTAACCAGAAATCTCTGTCGCGCCTTCCACCACACGGAGAAAACAGCCCCATAGCACTGTCGTCCATGATGCCTTTCATTACCTTATGCTATGCACCTCGTCTTGACGCAAGAGCTAATCACAATTTCAGTTCTTCGGCAGCGTCGACCCCGGCGTCGTCCAGACCACGGCGCTCGGGAGCGTCAGCCACTGCAAACAATGTTTCTTCCGCTATTGTCCAGCGCGGGTTGGGCTCTGCAGATGATCGACGACAGAGCCTTAAATTGACCGTCAAGGCTCCTCCAAGCAAGCTGCGAGAAGTCATGCGGGCCAATGAGGTGGAATCACTCCATGACACCCTTGGCGGTGGGCAAGTCCTTGATACGCCGCGAAGCAGTCGACGCACAGCCCTCGCTGCAAGAACCAGCGCTCGAGGCAGCCGGCGCCCAACATATGCAGAGTACGGTGAGAGCGATATTGAGGATGAAGAGGAGGAGGATGACGAGGAAGAAGATGACGACGACGAGGATGAGGAAGAGGAACCCAATGACTTCGATCAGCTCGGTGCTGAACCTGAGGGTGACACCGATGATGAAGACGTGGAAATGGAAGACGCACCTGCACCTCCACCTCCGTCCCGCCGCCATCTTCCGCCCAAACCGCCAAAGATTACACTGAAACCACCTGCCAAAGGAGACAACAAATCATCAGCCAAGCCCAAACTCATCGTCACTCCCGCAAAAGTTGGGCCTCTCAAATCCGTTGAGGAGCAAGAAATGGAGGATGCATCGGAGGATGTGTCGGACGAAGATGAAGATGAGGTCGGCAACTCGTCGGAGCTCTCTGACGAAGACGAGGAACCTACGATAAACGTGCACGACGAAGACGCCGAGGGTGAGGAAGAAGAGATTGTGGTTGAGGAAGACGCGCCAGGCGAAGACGAAGAAGCCGACGAGGAAGATGAGGACGATGATGAGCTCGACGACAGCAGCGACGAGACGCCTGCTTCCGGTGCCGCCACTCCTGATCTCTCTAAGATGACGAAGAGGCAAAGGGGCAGGCCCGAGGATCAAGGTACTCTGATGGCGTTGGATATGGCACCTCAGCAGCGAAAGGTATGATGCAAACGATGTTGGCCGCAAGTAGTTTACTGATTGAGTTTAGTTCTTCACGGACGAGGAGAAAGCAATGAAGAAGGACGAGCACGCTAGAAAGCGAAAGGAACTGACCAAGCGCAAAGTGCAGGAGGAGAAGACGGCCGCCTTGAACAGATTGGTACGCAAGTATCCCTTTATCTTTTGACATGTGCTAATTGCCGTCCAGCTCAAGCCTCAAGTCTCTAAAGCGCGAGGCGCCGCTCCGAAGCCAGAGACCTTGGCCGCGGCTGCTGCGGCTGCTGCAGCGGCTGGGTCACCATACGAGGAGGAAGAGCTCCCACAGAGAGCTAATCCACTGTATACCAGATGGGTCAGTACGCAAGATGGTGTGAGATTGGGTGTGCCAGAAGAGTGGTTGGGGAAGAAAGTCGGCCGCTACTTTGGTCCGCCGCTCCCATCCAGCAGCAATATCCTCATTCAAGAGGTCGAATGATGGCAACCTCGCGGTATATTCATCTCGTGCTAAGCTACAGTTTATCGATATGTGGGAGTCGGTAACGAGCTCTGCGGCTCAGGAACGGCAACAAGCCTCATGATGGTCTGATCCATCTGAATATCCCGGAGAAACATGGCTTGGCTGAGCATCTTTTCGTACCAGGTATCAGCTACCAGATTCCAGCAACTCTTAGCATAGAATTCTCGAGTCAGCAGCCATCTAATTATACATGAAGGCACCATCTATCTCTCACATCCTTCAGCAATGGCTCGATCGTACTTATTGCAATCGTCCCAACGATATTTGCAAGACCCTGTATCTCAATATCAGGGAACCTCTTCCCTTTTGCCATCCTTGAAGCCGCCGACTCCATTAGACGGGCGTCTTGTGCTTCTCTTCGATAACTGACTCCCAAGGATCCATACCATAGCTGTGTGCCCTAATATTGATTCAGTCATGGAAGCACATAGGATCCATTCACGCCTTGCCCAGAGCGACGGGACTTCTAAAATCATGCAGTTCTCTTTGATGTCCGCATACAAGAATGCGACGCCTGTCACTTGTCAAATGTCCCGTGGTCGACCGATCCAAGGTTGTGTAACTTGGGGATTGCATACTGCCGGTGCTGCCTGTCATGGGAGATAGGGACAACCTCGTCTCGCCCTGCAGTCCTTCCTTCGTTGTCGGAAGACGAATGATTGCAGAAGAGCGACTTGCCCTTACTGTACCTCGTGATAACCATCATGACATTTGCCGCTCCTTTGCCGTATATCCCACAGCTCTTGGAAGAAGCATCTAGTTGGAAATTGGTAGTGAGTAGCTTGTCGCCTGTCTGTGATATCATCACTCGTTTGCCCGCGTGCTCAACGTATTTCGGTCTGAAGAGATCGCATTGTCACTTGCTTGCGTGGGGACTTCAATCATGTTCGGCCCAAGATCCGAAGCAGCCCGCTCCCTATATTCAAAGCGACAGTATCAGCATCCATCCGTGTATATATCGAAACCATGGACCAACTCTTCCTTCAGCTTTTCCAAGGCTCGGGCTTCAAAGGCAGGTTTGAACGTCATATATCCTGTAGACTGCATTAGCGATGATTCTTGCGCAACGCAGAGATAGGGTCACCGTTGAGTACGCCGAAACCAATGACCAGTGCCCAACCAGCCATTCGATAACTCATTTTCCGTCCACTTGAAAGACTCTTTGTTGGATATTGCCTTTGAGCAGAGGATACACAGGGTTCGCACTTCGCAGGCGCCTCAAAGACCAGAACCAATCGGAAGAATATCGGATAAATCCCGCAGCCTCGCCTTGGCGCCCATGGCGCCGTCATTATTCTAGCCTCGACGCGTCGTTTTGACATTCACGACGCGACAGAAAAGCCAAAGAGCTTTCACCAATATCGACAGTTGTTGGCACGCATCCCATAAGAGAACATGGAAAGCAGTAGCGATGGCAAATTGGAGGGAGTGTGGCTACGTGCCAGACTCTGACGACGATGAAGAGGAAGACAGCAGAAATGACGGTCTCAATATCGACCATGCGAATGGGACAACTTTCGACACGGCGCTAGCCAACGTGCAGGCTGTGAAAGATGGCGACACTCTCTCTGGTGGTGACAGAAGTCCAACGAAGCAAAGCAATAACGTCTCTGACGAGCATGATGCCTCTCATCACCCCCGGCCGAATCACAAAGCCAAGTTGCTGCATGCTGGTGCTCAAATTAGCCACCCAAGATTGTCGCAGACCTCTAACGCCCATTTGAATTCAACTGCTGCGAAGCTCGAAGCTGAAATCAAGAAAGGTCTGCAGGCGGTACAAGATGTCCTTGGGTCGGTGGTCCCAGATTTCGACAGTGACAGTGACAGCCCTCTTTCTTCGGTTCCAACATCGGTGCATACTTCACCCCAGAAAAATCAGTCAGGGTTACCACGACCAGCCGGTCTTCCCGAGCTGGTGGTCCCTCAGATATGTGCCAACGACAGATTGTCGCTGGACCCATTTGCCGACGACGCTTCGCGGAGACGGTCCTTCCGACCTCGTGCTCCAATCCAGCTCCATCCATACGCAATTGAGGATGCAAGGTATAGACAAACTTGGAGAGCCAGGGGCTTGCACCCTGTCCGCGCTCCAGACTTGCCTTCAAACCTGGGAGAATGCACCAAGGACGATTCTCAAGAGACCACAGCATATGAGAGCAGTCAGGTGGACAATTCTGAAGGTCAAGTTCCACAACCAAGTCCTGCCTCTGTCGGGTATGGTGATTCCGAGGAACCTGGAAATGACGAATCACAAAGCCCAATACGTGGAACGCGCTCCCGTGTATCTCCTGTGGCAGATTCCGACGAGGATCTCCCAGATTTGTCAGATATCTTCAAAAACAGACCTCCGACCTCACAAATACCGAGGCTGAAAAGGCGAAAGCGTGTGTCAGTACCACAAACACGAACGGGAGCTGGCGGATTTCGCGTCTATGAGCTTCCTGACGAGGGCCAAGCTCTCAGAAAGGCATCCAAAGACGATGGTGCGAGTTCCACTATTCCACTTTCCCCGCCTCGATCTGGTGATGGACTGTCTTCGCAAACCGGTGAGGCGGACAATAATCCGGCGGCACCAATCGAAAATGGTACACCAGTCGTGCTCCCAACTCCAGTGTTGTCCTCAGATAAGCAGACTTCGAAGAGGACTTTCAGCGAATTCCTCGATTTTTCTGATTCAGAGTCTGATGTCATCAGTATTAGTGATGGACCTCCTGAAGTAGAGGAGCCTTTGTATGAGAGGTTTCAGGCTGTCCGACTAATGCGGCGCAAGATCAAAGGAGTTTTACCGGCATCCTGGCTCAAGCTGGATATGAAGCAGCAACGGAGGGACAACCCTGCTGCCAGAAATCAAGCTCAATCTTCTATCAACAGGGCTTTGGAGAGAGGGATAGCGCAACACATCTCAACATCTGGGGGTCGAGCCAGAGATAGGATTTTGAACGTTGAGGTCGCTGATCTAGAGGCTTCGTCAGAGAGCGAGTCCATTGCCTCGGCCGACGATGGGATGGAGGGGATTGAGTACCAGGAACCGAGTCCCTTCGAGGAGGATGCTGTTGAAGACGATGCCATCGATGCGATGCTGGCTCCCCAACGGAGAAGATTATACACCGGAGGAAGACAGCAGCGATCGAAAGGTAAGAGGCCCAGGAAGAATACCTTTGAAGTCCACAAGACCCTTCCTGGCCAAGGACCCTCCTTTCGACGTCCAAGAACAGCTGTTGCCTCCTTGTCAGACAGTGGGGCGCGGCCGCGCAAGAAGATCAAACGCAAGCACAGGAGGCCACAGATGACGATCTTGGATGCTCCAGGTTTCAGGGACGAAGGCGTGCCACGCTTTCTGAGGATCGCATTGAGACGAACTGTGCATCAAAGATCAGCACGGGAACAAGACCCCTCAAAGAAGGTGTTCAAGTTGGCAACAATGAGAGATACGGAGGATGTGAATGGAGTTGTAAGGAGTTGGCGACGTGATCACGGTCAGGCACATCGTTCTGTCAAACCCAACGACACCATAATGGCTCAGCCGCCCAATTTGGTCGACATGATGGTTGGAATTTCTGCCGCTCCAACACGAATTTCTCACGACGACATTCACTTTTCGGAGGCGTATCTCAATTCATTGAAGCGAGGCACCAACACAACCCTCGAGCGCATTCGCAATCACCAAATTCAAAGCAATGGATTAAGAGACGAATCAATTGGTCTCTTTACTGATCGTCCTTCTGCAATTCTCGACTATTTCAAACCTCGAGCTTCGCGTCGTCCTCGTCTCAACTCGCCTCAAAAATTCCCAATCTCCGACCACAACAACCACAATCTCGAAGCACCAGCTCTTGAACCCTCCAAACCTTTCGCAGTCCAAAAGCGCGTGCCTCAGAAAGCACGATCCAGACAACAGCGGCTTCGTCAGAACCTCTCACATAGAGCATCTACAAAACCTTCAGTGCAGGCGGCTTTCCCAATGTCTCGACCTGCAGAGTATGTACCTTCCAATGTATCACAACGAATTGAGGCTGACTGAAGCTCCAGAAAGCGAGGTTTTTCTCCACCCTCTTCACCACTTCCTCAGTCGCGTCCTCTGAAGTAAGTAGTAGTCCTTTGATAAGTCAACCGTACGACGAGACTGACCTTTGGTCCTAGGAAGCAACGTCCCGTCTCGCTCGGCACGCGTAACGCCAATAATCCCGACCAGCATAATGTCCTGTGCCTTCAGAGTCTGAGACTGGAAGATGACAACGACGCTATCTTCTGTGCGATGCAGTATCCTCCAGGATCAAGCTCGTTGCCGATTAGTCCAACGCTACCTTACTCTACACCTGTCCGCGTTCGTCTCCTAGACGCGACAAAGTCCTCTATGGATGATACCACTCATCTATTCCAACCAGGAGATTCCTACAATTCTATCACTACTGCTGAATTTGAACGCACTCTCAGTGATACTGCTGGTTGGTCCGCAGAAGTAGAAGGCATCATTCGAGCTGCTTTTAAGAAAATCTTCGAGATCACCTGTGGCGACGCAGCCACGCCTGGCACCACACCAGAAGAAAGAACACGTCTCTTGAGTCAGGCCGCAGACTCGGTCGACACCATCATCACTTATGTTAATGAGAGCATCTCATTTTCGAATAATCAAGAGCTGGAAGCCTTCATCCGGTTGACATCAGAGTCAATGGAAAATCTATGGCAGGGCATCGGTATATGCGAAAGCGCCACGACCGAACCTCGGGTCTCCCAGACATTGAAGGTGCTCAATGGTTGCCTCCTTTTGGGATATCAAAATCATCGACTTGCTACAGCCACAGGTTTCCCTGAAAAGATTCGTGCCAAGAGCTTAAAGATTTGGCAGAACATTGCCAGCCTTGCTTGGGAGCTTGCTTTCCGGAAACATAACATCGCTCGACTCTTCGGCAACATTGCCGCTCAATTTGGAAGTGACTCTGTATCAGATGGACATCGAATCATTCTCACAACGGAAATGGAGACCATCTTCCTCATACACAACCTTGGTCCTCATCAAGACTGGAGCGTCTACATGCAAACAATCTTCTCCAGCCATGGCAAGCCAGGAATGCTCTTTGAGTCTCAGGCCGAGTCACTCGCTTATACGGTCATCGTACTGGGCTGTATCCTTTCCATCGCAGGACCAGACGGGCTCACGGAACATGTCGACACTAACTGCGCGAGTTCTCTTGGATCCTCTCTTCTTCGTCTACTTCCGAATCAAATGTCCGAGTTCCTCAAGTTTTTTGTCGAGAAGAAGGCCTCTTGCACCACTCAGTCTGAAATTCAGGCGCGACAAGTGAGAAAGCTGGAGCAGTTCGGCCTGGTCATGTTTCAATGGTGCTTCGTTCTCGTACGAAATCTCAAAACCGACATCGCCGACAATCTGCTAAAACAGATGTTCAAATATTACTCGGACAAGACAAACAACATGCTTGAACTCTTTACGTCCAAGAATACCAATGGAACGCCCGCATTCCTCGAATGTCTACAGCGTGCTGAGCAACTGAAACTGGAAGACACAGACACAGACTTCGACATTTTCCTGAAGCTCACAGCGATAACCTTGGCCGCTCAACCTCGACCAGACTCCGAGATTGAAGAACATATTCGGAAACTGGCCCTCCGTAAACGCTCTCTCTTGTTCATCTTATTACCCAACAAGGGCCGCGACACTTTCGATGACAATGCAGTGCCTGTCAACGAAGACGACCCACTTCCAGACCTTGATCTGACTGCAATATCAAACCGATACACTCTGTTTTCGACTCTGTATCACTACGCACCTGTCGGCTTCAAACCAGAGATATCGCAGATTCAGGGCTATATCGACTTTCCTACGGCTCATGATGCAGTACGCCAGGTGATTCTACGATGTTGGGAAAACATGTCCAAGTCAACTCTCTCCCGGCCGGCAGGTCGTGCGGAGCTTCTAGAACTCGGTGAATGGCTCCTGGCTATGTTCTTTTCCATGTGCACTAAGCTTTCGCAAATCCCAAAGATTAACAATGGCATGCACGAGGCCGAGAGGCGTGTACACCAAGCGAATCGAAGAACTACGGTGGACCGTGTCTTACACATCGCTGAGCGATATGCTACGGCAATCGATCTCTGCACCAGCCAAGACCAGGTTTCATACCTTCTGACCGGTGAAGAAATAAACGCGCTGATGACTTCCTGCTATGATGACCAACGCCTAGGCGATGTTGTGGTGAGCGGCATCTTTGACATTTTCACATCATATGTCAAGAAAGGCCTTGGCAATGTCAAAGATGAAATCCTGTCCTTCCGACGAGGTATTAGTGGTGTTCTTGTGGACCAACTCAACCGTACTGATTCCATCGACGATATCCTGTTGATGTCCTTAACCGAAACCTGGTATGCGATCGCAAAGTTGTTGGTGGAAGGTGGCCATAACCACTGGGACGAGTTTCTGAATACTTGGTCTCTGTTTTCCTTCCCACAAATTGCCGACACTGAAATCGGAAGGCAATGCCAGGTGTTGTTGCTGAGCAAGATCGCGACAGATAGGACCGTCGTCCTGGCCGATCCTTATCCGTTCATCCATAACTGGCTGTGGTCAATTCTGAAGCCGGAAGCGAAGATCAGGTTCGAACACTATTTGACGAACCAGCTCATGGAAACTATACCAGATGAGTTCGGTCTTGACGACTTGCGCCGAAACATTTCGAACGGAACCGCCAGGTACTTCCTCGACAGGTCTGATATCACCAAACATCGTCTCTCAATCGTCCACCATATCATACGCTATGCATACAGCGTCCAAGATGTTACTGATCCATCTTCTAATGGAAAGCTCACGAAATATCAATGGGACCATTTGATGACCATGATTTCAAGAGCCATGAAGCAAACATGGGAGCAGTTGGACGGAGGAGCAAGACCTGAGTGGACCACGTTCATGCAGAAAGTGATATTCCGACTCGGCATGTACAAAGGCCCAGGCTTCGAAATCGACCCATGGTTCGTTGATCTGAATCAAGAGGGATTCGAGGACAAGGTCTTCCATCTTGAGCGCCTCTTCATTCGTCTGCCGGGTGAGGAAAGACCTGCCCGTTACGATAGGCAGTACTTGATCAAGGCTTTCCGTACAGCATGCGAAATGGCCTGGGCTAGCGACAAAGAAGAGCAATTCTTCCAACATCTGGTTGCGATATTCGCTGCTCACGATTCAGGCTACATTGAGAATGATGGCAGCTTCTTGCTCGACATTCCAGAACAATTGGACTTCATGAAGGCAATCTTCCCGGCATACATTGAGCGAGCATTCAGCGAGCACCTGCCCACGATACTTTTGGCGGTCCCCATCCTGAACGCAGCCGCACAAATCCTCACAGGTCTAGAAATGCGTGTTGACCTCGATAATCAATCGCATATGGAATCTTTCGCAGAGCTCATTGTCACCTTGATGGGAGCAGCAGTTACAGCAATGCAGTACAACGGCTGCGAGCCTCTGTACGAATATGGCTGGGAAATCGAGACAGTCGCTTGTCTTGGCCGTCTCTGCTTCCTCGGTTGTGGCCGCTGGGCCCACCTCCATCGTCTCTTTCCCTCCTCTGGCATCATCCTCGCCTTACAGCCATACGTGCAAGCGTATGCATATTACGCCTACGAGTGGATCTGCTCTGCTCTGGCGCTGGAGGAGGGTGCCCGGCCTTCGGACCCAGAGATCTGGGCGAAATGGCTAAAGAGCCCGGAGAGAGCGGCAGAGGACTTCGGCTTCGCGCTGCCAGAAATGGCGCTCCCAGAGCATATCAATGCTCTCAAGGCTTTTGCGGTCGACGACCTCGAGTCGTCTGGGCGACGCGACTGGACCCAAACCGAGTTTGGGAGCTGGGGCCCCGTCTGGGAGTTTACGCGCCCCGGATTGGGGTTAGCGACGAGGGAGCCGCGGGTAGCGGTCCAAGACGACTTCATGGTGAATGAAGTTCGTGGGGTGTTGGCGGAGTTGGTGCGGGCGTTGACCCTCTTGGGGGTCATGGAAGAGCCTTTGTGAGGGGCGGTCGCGTGTGCTGGTGTTTTGTCTTCCTTCTTTTGGTAGAGTAAAAAGAGTCACAATCAAACATGTCAGAGTAATGCTTTGTTCCCAGGCGCACGCGTTTCTTGCCTCCATCGTCCTCTTTCGAATGGACGTCCGCCATTGCCCGTTGATGCTTTTGCGCACCTTGAAGACAATGCGTGCTTACGATGGACCGCGATAACAAGAGCCCAGAATTCAATTGGGTAAGATCTAGGGTACTTCGACAGCCTGTTTTGAATGCTGTCGCTGAACTGCCGAAATGCGTCTTTGACAATGTGACATGGTTCTTGTCTGTGAGGACGGTCGCCGGACAGGTGATGCCATGCACAGGCGGACCATTCTGACAGCCTGTTTTTGAAACCCCAGCCTCGTCCAGCCTCGTCCAGCCTCGTCCAGCCTCGTGGCGGCTTGGCAAGGCTGCATAGGGTTCGGGGGGTTTGCCACGGGCCACGGGCCATGGGGGCGGAGACGTTGCTGGGCAACTTCCGGACGGTAAATAGAAGGTTGGATGGAGGATGGTGATCCATCCAACCACCACCGCTACCAGCCTCTCGATTCGTCGTGACTTTTCTTAATTCCCTTGTCAGCACGAGCATTCCACTCTTTGCAGCTCCGTATCATCGTCTCATCGTCGCATCGTCCCCTCGTTAGCAACCACATTCCAGCAAAAGCATGGGTGTCGAACCTCCATTCATTTACGACCGACCTTCGACATACACCTTTGGGAGCCCAACTGATCGTGCCTTCAACCCCAAGGCTGCGACCCATGCTTCCTGGACTCCCAAACCTCCGAAGCCCAAGCAAGATGGTCCACTGGTTGATTTCAACAAGCATCCTGACTCTGTATGTTGTTCTGAATCCGAGCTACTCACTCCTCGACTAACCATGTTCGCAGTACATAGTCGTTCCTTACGGCAACCTCAATGCCACACCGATGCCTCCCAATACCCACAAGAAGATCGTCCGGGTCCGATACGTCCAGCTCTTCCTGAGAGTTTGTGCTTTGATCGGAGCTCTGGGCTCCCTCTTCTGCGTTATCGCCATCAACAAAACCACCGCAACTGTGGGATGGATCATTCGCGCTGCTCCTGCCGTTGCCATTCTTCACACCGTCTATGCGGTCTTCCACCTCGCCCGGGCACCTACAAGCCGCACTCCTGCCTCCACAGCAAGCTATATGATCTTTGCTGCCATGGTGGACACGGGGCTGATCCCTTTCTGGGTCTTCTGCGCATGGGTGGCACAGGCAGACTACTCAAGAAATGAATACGGATGGAGCACGTTGTTCAATGATTCGGATCTGTCATACAAGATCATCAACGCTTTCTTCCTTCTCTCGTGCGTCGAGGGTGGTCTGATGGTGGTGTCTCTGTTCCTGGACATCTACCTGGGTGTGAAGTTCAGGCAGATCTCCAAGTTGCCGCCGGACATGAATCCTCTGGAAGCGAACCTCACATCCAGGCACAAGCGGAATAAATCGGGAATAACGGAGAAGAACATGAGATCGTCGGCGCTGACCGCGAAGCGGGAGTCGCAGGTTTCAGGTTTCAAGAGAATTCCTTTCATCCATACCCGCACCGACTCCGCCGACAGCGTCACACTCTACGGCGGCGACAGTGCCCGCAACTCCAGGGTAGAGTTCCGCAAAGAGCTGGATGAAAACGAAAAGGACCCGTGGCGGTGGTCACGAAACTCGTCTCCCGAACGACCTGGCTCTGCGGTCAATCCTTCTCCAAATTCCCGGTCGGCTGGCAGTGGACTTGACTTCCGCCCTGAACGCTCGTCCATGCTGAAGGAGAAGCCATCTCGTCCATCTTCGTGGCTCTCATACCTCGACTACGAAGGCGTGCCCAGCACGATGAGCGAGGAGGCTTCCGCAGAACTGGACCACGAAGTCCGGCCCATATCCCCTGTGTCTGCAATATCCGCTGTGGACATAACTTCCGACAAGATTCACCGTGAACGGGAGAACTGGTACCATGGCTCTCCGGCACGCAACAGCCAGGTTCATTTGCCCCCACGTGCAAACAATAGTCAGATTAACATCCACTCGAACAACACGAGCAAGTCTAATTTGCATCAATCACTTCCTATGCCATCTCCGGAGTCTCCGCCAAGGAAGAGAAGCCGTGAGCCTCTGGGAATGAATCCTCCTACGCCTAAGCGCTCATCTTTCAACGATGAAAATGCATTCGTCACACCAGTAAAGGATTCCCGCATCCAGCATGACGGTAACCGAGCCGCCCTCCACGATGCAGACGGCAACGCCCAGGGACCCCTCAGAGGTACCCCTGCCAATAGCAGACCGTCCAGCTTCGTCGGCAGTGGAGGTAAGGCACGCTTCTATGGGGATCTTCGCCAGTCCATTGGCACTGTATCTCCTTCTCACGAGGAAACCAACAAAAAGGCAGATATTCAGGTCAGCATCAACGAGGTTCAGGACATGTATGAACGAACTCGGACAATGCAGACAGAAAGCGACTATTCCGCCAACTTCGAGGTGTACTCCACATCCGACGACGAAGGCGAAGGAAGATTGAGCGCCAACATCACCAACGTGCAGGCGGCTTCTCCGTCACAATGGAATGGTGCCAGACAGACCTCGAACTCGACTGGGTTCGACATGAACAGTGGGTATGCGGGTCTTGGTGCAGAATTTGGTAAGGGGATGGGCAGGCGGAGAGACGTCAGCGGCAAAGTAGCTGAAGAGGGCAGAGCGAGCCCGACGAGAAACGGGGCAGCGGGATGGGAGAGGTTCAAAGGCTTGTGAGTTGCGCTTTCAGGGCTGAGTGAATTGGACGAATTGGACGTGATCGAGGAGATTTAAATGCAATGCGATGCAAAAGCGACTGATTGAATGATATGTACTGGGTTTGGAGTATGCCATGGATAGATACGGGAAGCAAGCAATGTGAGCAAACACGAAGGACCTCGTAAAGCCTCTGGGATCTGGCTATCGACAGCAAGCAAGCAATGCTTGAGTGCTTGACGGGTTTTGGGATGACGGGACCTGGCTTGGACGGATGGACTGGAAATTCTCCCTCTATATAGATTCCCACCAAAAATTCGCACGACGATATTAATTGATTACCTTTGATGCATCCCCTCTTCTCCTTTCACTCCTAAACGCGGTAGGTAGGCACATATTGTATGTATAATTAATGATTGACAGAGTGACTGATCGGATATCAAGGGGCGTATGATATACGGAGGCCATCGAGTACGAGGTACATAGGTGACTAAGTCCATGGGTAGATGATGGGTACCAAGCTACTACTGACTGTACTCGCTACCAAGTAGATAGACAGGATCTACACCTCATGCATGGGTACTACTTATCGAACATTCCATCCTCCATACCGAGCACAGAGTAAAAGTCCACGTGTGTACCATATTCTCCGCCGCTATTATACTCTCGCGTCCTCTTCCATTCCATTCTCCTAGCTTTGTCCATGGAGAAGTTTTGAGTATTGACTTTCGGCGCGCCGGTGTCTTCCCGGGTCCGCTCCACACGTCCACGTACAACTCTCGCTCACTGGTGCCGGGACTATTACTATCGCCGAGTCCAAGTCTACGTATCCCTGGATACGGGTTCTCTTACTCTGAGTGTCTGACTCGTAAGAATTACCTACCTAAGGTAGGTGCCAGTGGTGCTTGCTTTGCATTAGGTACCTACCTACCTATACAGTACATAATCGGGTACCTGGGGATTCGGTACCGCGTACTCGGTACGTAGGTAGGTCCTCAGGGCTTTAATCAGACGTAGAGACGTCCCACCCCTCCGCATCATCCACATACACATTGATGACCTTGGGGGGTATTACTTTTTCGTGCCTCCGAGTGAATACGAAGTAATATGGGGTGTGAAATGCGGTGCTCCACATGGTGGGAGGGGGATGGAAGTTGTGCAATGAAAGAGAGAGCGAAGGGAAGACAGTAAGAGAGTGAAGGGAAGGTGCATCTTTGTGCTTACTATCGGTACACGACATGGCCTTTATTTCTCTATAGAATGGCTGCGGGAAATCAGAGATAGGTCAAGAGGGGCGAGGAGGGCAGTGCATGTTCTCTCCATCTCCTACTTCCCGGTCTCTATGATAAATGGTATCGTATCATCGTTGGTGATCACAAATTTGAAGTCCTTGAAGTCCCATATGGCTTTTTGCGATCAAAAGAGCGCGGAGGCACGTCGAGAATTAAGAATTAGTTAATTGTGCTTCCTCGGCCGCAGGATGACATTATAGTTGCGATCCGGCTTGAGGATGGTGAACTCCTTGGTGCCCAGAACTAGGTTGGGGTCTTCGAGCTCGATATCGTACCTCAACAACAAGGTCGCGAGCATCTTGATGATGAACTGGTTGGCCACGTTTCTCCCGATGCATTGTCTGCTCCCGAAGCCGAAGCCCAGGAAACATGTCTTCATGGTGGCCAGGTCGGCCTTCTCGTCCAGCCAGCGGTCCGGATTCCATGTGTTGGGATCGCGATAGACGATGGGATTGCGTCCGATGGTGGCCGCGGGCACCCCGACGTCGACGTTGCCGGGGACGTAGACGCCGCAGATGACGGCTCCCTGGGGGGGAGTCATACGTGGCATGGCGTAGCCGATGGGTGGGTGCATCCGCAGGCACTCGATCTCGGTGGCCTCGAGGAGGCTCAGCTTGTTCAACATCGAGAAGGGCAGAGGGGTCGAGGCGTCCAGGTTGTCCGGGAACATGTCTTCGAGTTGTTGAATGATGCGCTGCTTGACAGAAGGGTTCTTGCTGAGGTAGTAAGTCATCCAGTTCATGGTAACACTCCCTGTGCTTGCTCCGGCGACCATCAATGAGGAGGCCTCGGCCCTGAGCTCTGGGAAGTCCATGCGCCCTCCTGTCTCCGGGTCCTGTGCCTCGATGAAGCGCTGCATGATATCCTGCCTCGGCTTGCCACCAAGAGGCACTTGGTTACGGTTATCCTGAAATCGTTTCTCCAGTGCCTGCCTGGCATACTCCAAGTATTCAAGTCGCGCTCTGTACAGCGACTGAATGTATGGTGACGGCACCATGCTCAGGATTTTGACATTGTACTTGCCGAAAGGTAGCATGCCGCTGAGGTTGGCAAACCGCTGAGAAAGTTCCACGAGCTTGGAATATTTGACCGGCTGGCCACCCTGGATGGCGCCGAAGTTGTGGCCAAAGGCGAGTTCGCCCATCAGGTCCATGGTGAAGAGCTCGAACCAGAAATAAATGTCAAAGGGTTGCTGGGTTCTTGCAAACTCGTCCATTTTCTGCAGGAAGATCTCCATCACCGAGTCGACATAGGGCTCGAACGAATACAGAGACTGCATGCTGAAGCCGTGGGATACCATACGCCGCTTCCGTGCGTGATTCTTTTTGGACCGCGTCGAGAACAAGGATTCCCCTGTGGTCGAGAAGGCATCGTACCAGCTTGACTTGCCAAACTCTTCTGCTCCCTTTCCATGGCCTTGACATATAGGTCAGCTCGACGCTCCCATGACTGGCATCAGCGAGGTTCACATACCATAGATGGCCTTGACCGCATCTGGGTGGTTAAATGACACGGAATTTGGGCGTGTCCTCACAGCAACAGAGTCTGGATATTGGGCAAAGAGTTCGCTGGCCCATTCAGCTCGTCTTTTGTCCTTCAAGGCATTTGCCTCGGGGATATCGGAGATTCTTGTCATCCATGGACCGGGGATCTTGCTCATAGGCGAGAAAAATAGCCGATATATCAAAAGGGCGGGATAGTACGCCACAAGGAGAAGCACCGGCCCCCATAAGAGGATCGGGCGTACAACAGGAGATGTGTCAGCCATTGCGCTGGTTCTGCTACTAGGACTCGTGATTCAGTGTCCACGCGGGGCGTTACTTATTTAAGGGAACCTTTGGGAAGCTGCTGAAAGGGCGTCACCAGCGTTGTGCACACAGTTGACATAAGTCGACTCTTCTCCCAATTATACCCTGTGCCACTCATCAGCGGCAGGTTTCGGCAGTGCCAACGACATGTCAGACTCAAGTGGGATTTCCCCGCAAACGATATCCAGCCCCACGACTCGAGCGAGATTTCCGGTCGATGTTTGGAGAGCCACACGCGGAGTTTGACCGTCGTTTGTGGGGTCTTAGACTCCCGGCATGGCCAGGGAACCATGGGGAAACTCTCAAGTCCGGCCCCAAGCAATAGGTCAGGGTCAAGCAGCGCCTAAGCCTTTAGGCCGATTCCTTCAGATGAGAAAAGGGGGGAGTCATTGGTACTTTCCTCCCAGCTCCACAAGAGCCAGCGCAACCGGATTCATGGACCATCTAGATCCCAGCCTCAAACCCCAAATAGGCGTAGAGTAGCGTTCGACTGCGTCCTCCACATGGCGAAGATGGGAGAATAGCGGCCATGGGGTTGATCAGAGCCACTTTTGGGACCATGGCCAGCTGCTGGGACCAGATACAAAAAGTCATGGCTCGTCTCACCCACCGTCCCCAGATTTGTTTTTCATCCACTTTCTCCTACCACATTGCTCCAGGTTGACTCCATCAGTAAACGTGCCCACAATGCAGGAAACCGCTGAGCACAAGGCAGCCATGGAGGCTGAGATCGAGGTTGCCCATAGTGAGGGCCGCGATCTTCCAACAAAGGGATATGAAGATCCTCACAAAGCTGCGCTCGAGGACAATCCCGAGCACGCTGAGAAGCTCAGTCTCTCTGTCATTCTTTCGGCTCTTTTCTTGGGAACCTCCTTCACGGGACCTATCATCTTCGGCTTCATCCTCGCTACCCCCATTTTGGTACAACTGAGTGAAAAGTTGGGAGGTTCAACCATCGACTTTTGGATACCTTCTGGCTGGGGTGCAGCAGCAGCAGTTGGCTTTTCCATTGCAGGAAGGCTGTCAGACGTCTTTGGTCGTCGATACGTTATCCTTGTTGGGCAGCTTCTCACAGTTGTAAGTTCATTTTCCGCAGGAACAATCCGATATTGATATTGAATGATGTTGCTTGATCTTTGTCTTCCCTCGTGCTCCTCGTGAGCTCAGCGCTTTTGGCCTGAAGTCTGTCTCTGGACATGAGTGCTGATTTTGACTTCGATATAGATTGGTGGTGCAGTTGCATGCAGTGCACAGTCGATGAATCAACTCATTGCCGGCGAAGTTATCCTCGGAGGTTCCATAGGAACGGTGTCAGTCGCCTATGCTGGTGAGCCTCCCTCAGTACCCAGTCCGCTGCAAAGTCTCAGTCCCTAACCTGTTTGAATAGGCATCTCTGAAATATTGCCCAACAAATACCGCGGCGTTGGCCTCGCCTGGACCGAACTCAACCTTGCAAGTTGGGCCATCGCGGGAACACTTCTTGCCAACGCCCTGCTCTCCCATGCCAGCTGGCGGGTGATGTACTATATCGCGATGGGATACGGTGGCTTCTCACTTGTCGGCACATTCCTCGTCTACTTCCCACCCAGTCATCCGCGTCCTGATGGCTTGACCAAGTGGCAAGAATTCAAGCAACTCGACTTCATCGGCACCGCCCTCTTCGTCTCCGGTCTTGCTGTCTTCCTGTACGGCCTGAACTCCGGCGGTAACACCTATCCCTGGACACATGCGGGAACCTTGGCTCCTTTGATCCTCGGACTGTTGGTGTTTTTGGGATCTTTCGTGTACGACTTTACCATGGCGAAAGATCCTCTGTTCCCGTGGTACCTGTTCAAGAGTTTCCGATCATTCTCGTCACTACTTATGCTTGTCTTCGTGGCCGGCATGGTGTTTTTCGCGGCCTCTGCACTCAACGCGCAAACAATCCTTTACCTCTATACCGCTGATCCGATCAAGATCGGTGTATACTCCATCCCCTCTGGGTAAGTCAGTCCCTTGTCGAGATGCGAGTGTCGATGTTAACAAGCTATTAGTGCCGGTCAGCTCGTGGGTGGTGTTATCATTCCAGGCCTTGTCCACTATATCAAGCACGTCCACATCCAGCTCACCTTTTCCGTTTTCATGCAGACCCTCTTTTTCGGTCTGGCTGCGCTCATCACACCGCACAACATCAACTGGGTCATGGCCTGCCAGTTCCTTGCCATGCTTCCATTCGGTTGGATCACGCTAAACTGCTACACAACAGCCTCGCTCCACGTGCCCCAGCGAGACCTGGGGGTTGCTATCGGGCTCATTGGCACCTTCCGGTCTCTTGGAGGAGCAGTCGGTTCCGTCATCTTCTCGTCTATCTTCAATCAGATCTCAGCCAAGCAAGTCCCCCGTCGCATCGCGGATGTCGCCCTTGCGGGCAACGTATCGGCCAAGACTCTCCCAGACTTGATTGAAGCAGTTTCCTTGACGCTGGTCGGCGTTCCTGATCAGGCCGCAACCGTCCCTAGCGTGTCGGCAACGGTTTTCTCCAAGTGCGTAGAGGCAGCTCGGCTTGGATATGCCTACGGTTTCCGAATCACTTGGCTATCATCGATCCCCTTCGGTATCATCGCCATGCTTTGTGCCATGGCGGTTCGTGATCCTTCCAAGTACTTCACAAACCATGTTGAGGTTCACCTCGAGAAGGAGATTGGTAACAAACCGGCTAGGGAGACGAAGGAGGTTGAGATGGAACATTCATAGAAGTTCACTTCGGAGGCATGTTATTATCTGTGCATTCTGTGTCAGTAGGACCTCATCAGGGATGAGCAAAGCGAGGGCCAGAGCAACGCTCGCTGTTACCATTCAACATAAGTGGCAAGGGAAGAGAATGTCTCAATAGAGCAATAGTGCACTTTTCCTCCTTCTTCTCCATGCCCATCACCAGCGGCAACCTCCGGGATCTTGGGTGACATCTTGCGGCTGTGGCTGCACCCCACCTTCGTTGAAGGGGTCTGTACCGTTCCACTTGCACTGTTGTGGCGTAGAAACACCTACCTGCTTGTACTCGGTAGGCAGCGAGGTAGGTCAGAGCTTTGAACGAGGGAGTGGCTGGGCCGTAGAGGTGGATAGTGAGTGCTGAGAGGTGTAAGAAAAGTGAAGCAGCGAGATGTGACCCTGGTCTCTGGCTCAGGGACGAATCGACCGCAACGAATGACACCCAATAGATGAAGGACAGCAAGACGCCCTCCCCCCTCGCCCCGCTCCGCAAACAAAAAAAATAAAAAAAAAAGTTTTAGTGAGAAGTAACAACGCGGTTCAACACTCTCAAGATAGTCACACGACGAAGGACTTGGGCGTTTGACTAACTAGTGCAGCCGTTACTTGAACTTCTTGCTGCCCACCCTATTCAAGCAGTTGGCTGCTCTTCTTCCTCCTTCAATTCTTTTTTTCCTGTCCCTTCTTCACTTGTACAATTCCTTGTACTCTTCTTGCTTCTCCAACGTCCATTGACGGCCTGCTGTCGCCGTTACCCCGCGTTCACACACTCGTTTCAAAGTTTTCACTTTGCTCTTTCCAAACTCAGTTGCAATGATGTCCGAAATCACGCATCCTACTATCAAAGGTATGCTTTTTCTGTCGGTTACTCTGTTGCGAATCCCGTAACACATCCTAACTCGCCTCTTCGTCGTTGCAGATGGCTGGTTCCGAGAGATCTCGGACATGTGGCCTGGCCAAGCCATGATCCTCAAGGTCAACCAGGTGCTTCACCACGAAAAATCCAAATACCAAGATGTCCTAGTGTTTGAGAGCAGCGACCATGGCACCGTGCTGGTCCTCGACAACGTCATCCAATGCACCGAGCGGGACGAGTTTTCTTATCAAGAGATGATTACACATTTGGCCATGAACTCTCACCCGGATCCAAAGAAGGTCCTCGTCATTGGAGGCGGCGATGGGGGCGTTCTGCGAGAGGTGGTCAAGCACGAATCCGTGGAGAAGGCCATTCTGTGCGATATCGACGAAGCTGTCATCCGCGTCAGCAAGAAATATCTCCCTGGCATGTCAATTGGGTTTCAACACCCCGCGGTCGAGACCTTTATCGGAGACGGCTTCAAATTCCTCGCAGACCGCAAGAACGAATTCGACGTCATCATCACTGACAGCAGTGATCCCGAGGGTCCCGCAGAGACTCTGTTCCAGAAGCCTTACTTTGAGCTGCTCTATGGAGCGTTGAAAGACGGTGGTGTTATAACTACCCAAGGTTGTGCGCACCCATCTCCCTACACATCTCCTTGAGCTCCCAAAATGCTCTTGTTCCTACCACCCAATGGAGAAAGAAACCCGCTAACACTTTGGGACACTCTAGCTGAGAACCAATGGCTCCATTTGCCGCTGATCACCAAGTTGAAGAAGGAATGCAAAGAAGTCTTTCCCGTGGTCGAATACGCCTACACAACGATCCCCACCTACCCTTCGGGCCAGATTGGCTTCATGGTTTGCTGCAAGGACCCCAACCGAAATGTCAAGGAGCCGCTGCGATCGTGGAGCCCCGAGGAAGAAGAGAAGCTGTGCAAGTACTACAACAAAGAGATCCACCGAGCGAGCTTCGTCCTACCCACGTTCGCCCGAAAGGCGTTGAAGTAGTCTTTTAAACACAACTTACACCAGGCTTTTTTCGGGTTTACAGGCATGATACCAGGTTAACTTTGGGCTTTTTCTCTTTTTTTAGTGTGTGGTCCGCAGGCGGCTGTTTTTAGTCTGTCATCCAAATAGACAGGTTGAGGGGAGGAGACGCACACACTCATATGGGGGCAGCATAGAGAAATGAGATCTGATACGAACGAGGCTTAACGAACCAACTTTTAACGATAGAAGGGAACGTCTTTGCTTTTGATCAGCGATTCCATACCTAGGTGCCTACCTAGGTAGGTAGGTATTTTCGGTCTCGGGACAAGCTGCCCAGCCAGTGGGCGGCGTCTGCAGCTGGAAGGCGAAATCATTTCAACAATTCGCAATGACTTCACAGTGGACCACGAAATGATGTCATTATCATTTTTCGTGACAGCCCGCGAGCCTTCGTTTCGATGATGATCATTGCAGAATCCACGGCATGGTATTTCAAAGTGTCTCGTGAGACTTTTCTTCTTTTCATTCTTCGTTCAATTAAACCAGTCTTCACCTAGATACTTCAAGGAACAACCCCAAGTTACAAGTCGAAGCTTCAAAATCAATTCATAAACTACACTCACAAGCACAACCTCCCACCAGCAGTCCAAGTCCACTACCAAAACATGTCTTTCACAGCAAACCCCCGCGCCCCCAAACCCGATCCCAACAACATCCCCCAAGAACCCACGGGCCCCGTGGCCTCGGACTCCCTGGCTGCCGAATCGCTCAAGAGCCAAGGGGCGTTCTCGGAAAACAGCTCTGCGGCCCCCTTGGGCGTACGAGGCGATCAATCCACGCTCAACAACACAGACACCTCGGGAGCAACGACGCTGCCTCCAGCCGAGACGGGCACCGAGCGTGAGGTCAGAAATGCCCTGGGCGCAGGACCCGATGAGAAGGGCGCTGCGGGACTAAAGTACCCTGACGCAGTGGGCAAACCACAATTTGATGGGGCGCACAGCGAGCAAGGTTTTGTGGGTGGACCATCGAATGCTTCCCAGCAAGGCGGAAGTTCGACTGGCCGGCCAGCGGGAGATAGCGACTTTGGTGCATCAACCACATCGTCCTCCGCCGGTGGTATTGACTCTTCCCAAATCCGCTCTGGGTCGGACGTCAACACCAACAACATCACCTCTTCTTCAAAAGGCAGCAGCGGTAGTGGAGGCCCAGCCGCCGGCACAGGCGTCCGTCCCCACGTCGACGCCGCCCCGACTTACGCATCCACCGTGACCAGGGACGCCTTGCCAGAGAACACATTCAAGCCCAAGGGCGCCAACCTCGATGACGCAGACGTCTCGCAGAGCATCCCGCAAACAAAAACCTTTACGGGAGCCATCGGCACCGTCAACGACCCCGGACGCCTCGCTGAGCGTGAATTCTTGGGCCGCAACGAAGATCCCATCGCCGAACTAGGCCAGGCTGGAGAGGAAGGCGGCCGGGTTAGACAGAAGGGCCAGGAGAGCCAGGCTGGTGACCAGGGACAGTATGGCGTCCTGCAGAGCGAGAGGGCCTAAGGGTGCTCAAGTGTCACAAGTGCAGGTAGTTGTTAGAAAGGATGTCATCGTTGTCCACAAAGCACCGCCGCCTGTAGACGGCGTAGTGGTACCAGGGCGTACGGAGGTGCGAGTGGGAAGCGACAACATGAATCCTGGAGTTTAACTTTTGTGTCGTATCAAAAGAAAAGGAAAATCTGGGGAACAGCATTGGTTCGGTAGATAGTAGGAGCAGCCTTCTGCTATCGCATATCCAAACATCACATACTGCATAATGCAATCAGCTGCCAGCATCTGGATAGTGACTCGAGTGAATTGCTTTGGCGGTTAATGTGTTTCTTTGCCCAATGGCCAATGTCCTCCGTAGACTCAAGAAACACTTGCGAAAATAGCTTGTGACCAAGAAGTAGAGTACTCGAGTGTCCCTTTCTAGGTACCCAGTGTAGCTTGTTTCTTTGGTTATCCGCACGTTATCTCCCATCGACGGGACGAATCCCTCGGCTACTGTATTGTCGCTGGAATCTCCCGCCACCTCTCAACATAGGATTGCCTCCCGGGCCAACCGTGGCCGCTGCACCCTGTATTCTCTCGGCTCGGTCGTGGCCTATGTCTCCAAGTACGCCTCCTCGCGGCTTGGTTGCCCTGCGGTGCCTGTTTCCATTCTTTTGTATGCAGTTGTCGTGACATGCATTGGACTCCAGCGTGAGAATATTATCATGAGCATATGCCGGCTCAAATTCTTGGTGCTTGAGGCACTCAGGTCGCGCTTGCAATCCATCTATCCGCTGTCCCCTGAACTGCGTGGGATTGGACAAAGAAGATCCGAGTGTCTTCTAAGAGATTTGGGAACCCGTCTCGGAGGGTCCAGCACCTGCTTCAGCATGATGACAGGCGCGTTTTCTTGCTGGTGGACTCTTTTGAGTTCTCAGTGAAGCTGCGGTTTTATCGTACTCCGGTGACATGGAGGGAAGGCATTGACAAGGTCTGGCTGTTGCACAGGGTCTCGAAAGCCCAGCTCGTATTAGAAGTCCGAGCTCGGTTCAAAATGGAAGATCGTTCAGTTCATCCCACACTCGTCCCAGTCTCAGCCATTCATCTCGGCGCTCATGAATCCGTCTAGGCCGCTCATAACATCCTTAGCGACGCCTCCAGTAAGCACAGTGTTAACCACCTTCGTCAGCAGAGCTCTCTTAACACCTCCAATCCTCGGCCGCCACACACCAGGCACATCGACTCCTTCTTGCGCCTCACCAGACAGTAACACACCCTTCATGGTATCTCTGGCAGGAGTGTCGATCATCCGCGTCGCAAGCAGCTGGAACTCTCCTTCCTTGGTCGTCGTGTTTCCGACACTGACGGCAATGATACCGTCCGCGACGGCGAGTTCCTCGCGACTGGGATCGAAAATGATATTCTCGCCGACCACGACGACAAGAAGCGTAACAGGAGGTTTGGAAGGAGAAGATGAGGTGGATCGTGGATAAAGGTACGTGCTGGCCATCCAGTCGTCGTCTGCAATGGGGTCTTCTTCCCCTTCGCTTTTGAGCTTTGGAATGCGGGTGTCGCGTAGTGCCAGATGTGTTGCCATACTCAAGAGCGGAAGTGGGTAGCTTGCAAGTCCATTTGGCGAAATCAAAAGGACGTCAATGTATACGTGCCAATGCCACCGAGAATTGATAATCAAGCTGTCCTGCAGCGACGTAGCCTTGGAAGAAGAGGAGGAGGGCACTGCCAATGGCTCGCGAAGCATTTCCTCCAGAAAAACCAAGCTTGGGTCGTCGTCTCGGAGACCAGGAAGCGTGAGCGTGAGAGTCACCCACTCGGGCTTTCCCTTTGCACGTAGCTTTTGACCCATATCCTGGCCCTGGCCCTCGGCGTCAATGTCCATTGCGCCATCTTCAGTTTTCGAAACGCTGTTTCCTCCATCGGCGGTCTTTTCCACCTCGAGCTTGACGCCCACGATGGCTTCGCGGCCATCACTAAACCCGATGTGTGCGCTACCGTTCACCGCAGGAAGCACGCCTGTCTCTGCTCTCAGTGCTCGAAAGTCGGTTGGCAGGGGGCGCGCATCTGGGCGTAGAGGGGGTATGGAGGATAACGAGGTATGTAGATACGCAAGCTCGGCTGGCGAGAAAGGAAGGGAGTTGGTGAGCGAAGGCATCGTCCGAACCAGAGCGGGGACAATCTGCAGAGGCCGGGTGTCAAAAGACTCTGAAATCGATTCGAGTGCAGAGTGCCCATCAATTTCTGGGACTTTCAAGTCAACAGAGCTAAAGAGCGACAGGAGGCACCAGGCCTGAAGAGAGCACTATGTTTGCAGTCTTGATGGGTTTTTGGGGGATGGTGTTGGCAGCGGAAACTTCTGAGGGAAAAAGTCCATGTCAATTGCCCGGAGTTAATATTGACGCACATCATGCTAAGTCCGATGCCGTTCACCCCAGATTAGGGATGGGGATGATGCTGCCTTTACACACAATATCGATGTTCTACAACGCGAATTGCATTTCCTACCACAAAAGGTTGAAACCTCATAGCAACGGAGCCTTGTCTAATCCATTCCCTTCTGCTGGGATTTATTCAAACATGCATCCAAAAACTCACCCGTCAAGCCCTATGCCTTCCATACCGCCGCTGACGCCCACCAGCCTCGACCGGCCTGCCTTCGCCCCATAAACCATTTCCATCAATTTACTCTTCTGCTTTTCTCGGACACCCTTTAGATAGTCGTATGTCCCCTCGAGCCCTCTGACCTGCTGGTCAATGACACTGGCATTGTCAACGGTGACAGAGTCATTCCTCCTCACCAAGGGGCTGACCAATTTCCTCCGCAAAGTTTCCAAATTCACTTTCAGAGTCTGTAGTCGTCCATGATGCTCCATGAGCAGATGCTTATTGTTGACCGTCCTCGCTCGTACGCTCGACAACAGCTGCTTGTTCTTCTCAAACTTTCTCAACATGGCTGCGTTTGGACCTATCACCCTAGTCCAGAGAGATGAAAGAAGGTCATTCTCAAGTCTTTCCTGGGTATCTGTTTCTCGAACCACCGTTCGTTGCAGGTTCAAAAATTGTCGATCGATTGATTCGAACAATGCAAACAGTGCTGCGGAGTGCGTCAATTCGCTGTTGATTGACTCCTCAAGCACATTCACAAACTCGTGGAATGTCCTCGTCAGGGTCGCCCTCGCCCTCTGCGGCGAGCTTGCTCCAAATACATCAGTCAAGAATTTACCCAATGTTGTGGGGCCTTTGGATGTCTCAAGCAACCCTCCTCGGTTGAAGATACCATGCAAATGATCAAAGATCACACCAGAGAACGACATCCCTTGAGCTGATGTGACGCCTTCCAGTTCTCGTTTCGCCCAATCCATCACCAGCAAAATGCTGTCAACGTCCGAATCCACATCGGCGAAGAACCGAGTCAACTCCAGACCGAGAGTTTTCAAGCTCTCGGACAGCTCGTCCAGGGAGCGCACGATCAACGGTGCCGAAGTCATATTGGCGCTTCTCACCGACTCACCAAGGTCCCAGACCGCCACACTGGTTTCCTGCAAGGCTGTAATTTGTGTATAGCCATTCTCCGAATAGAAAATTAAGGGCTCAAATGACTTGGCTAGAGTTGAAACCTTAACTAGGTCGGGGACAGGAGGTGGAATCGGAGGAACAAGGATGATGCGCAGAAGTGAAGCAACCAGGATGGTGGTCATAATGGAGATGAAAGTGCTTGACCTCGTCTTCGTCATTGCGTCGAACTTTCCTTGTACGAAGTTGAGGAAAGGAACGAACGGTTCTCGGTGTTGCACTTCTGCTCGGAGTTGTAAGCGGATGTCTAGATCACGGTTAGTGAAGTGGCCAAACTCCATCAGCGGGACCATTCACAATTGTTCGGGCTCTCAGGAGGTACTGCCTCTGCTTGATCAAAATTTCCCATATTTGCTTCACGCTGCGGCTCTGCTTCCGGAGACCGCTCCCTCACTGGCGAGTCCGTACCTGCCGGCAGGGGTGTGTTCACCGCTATGGTAATATCTGGATCTCCCTCGGTGGCATCTTGATAGATCTCTGGACTGGTTTGTCGTGATCTCGAGGGACTTATCGTAGGGCGCAAATCATAAATTCCATACGGATCCTGCCTGAACCATCCACTTGCATTTGAATTCCGACTCTTAAAGCCTGGAGGTGACCAGGGCAAGCCCGCGCTGGACTGGTCGTCAACTTCGCTGTCTCCCTGCTCCGACCTGAAGCCAGATAGAAGGGGGGAGCGCCGCTCTTGTTCTTCAAAATCTTCGATTGAGGCCTCTAACAACGAATGCGCATCTCCATGCAATCTTTCCGCATAGAGGTCGTCCATTGGCGGCGAGGGCATCATGGCAGCCATAGCAGAAACGAGAGGTAACAATAACGGAGCATGAGGATGCGCAGAGGGCGGAAGCGGGGCGGGGCAGGAGGCCAACAATAAGGTCGCCCTCCAGAGCAGTCCTGGATTTTGTACAAAGGCCTGTCACTAGGCAACGATCCAACGAATGTAGTCACCCTTGAGCAAGCCGCAGCTATTGCTTCAACTGAAAGAGACCAGGGACAAGAGAAGAGAAGTCAAGTCACCACGTTTGAGAAGGCCAAAAAGGAAAGTCCATGTCTGGAGAATGCGGGAAAGCCCAGCCTCTTCCTCGGAACACCATCATCGAACTCTAGGGATTGGGGGCCCATGCTATTCGACCGGCACGACTGTCAGGACCCTCAAAGGCGGCGTCAGGCAACTTTGCAACAAAGACGACGAAAGGGGAGGGAAATGATGGAGGCTGGGACAGCTGGCAGCAGTGGAGTCGTGGTGTCGCGGTCTAGAGGCGATCTGCTCCACCAATCATGGGCCACAACACGGTCAAGACCAGGATTGCTGATGCAAGGGCGACCTGTGGGTGACCTGCCCGTGTCTGCCCTGGCTGCATCTTTAGCTTCTGTCGATGCGCCAACGCAGCTCCATCATTGTTCGGGTTGGAGACAGCGAGCAGCTCCGAAGGAAGCTAACTGGCTTATCATCTTGAGAGGGGGTGCGAGAGACGGTGCGCATCTACACACGAGTCATGGATGAGGAGAGAAGAGTTGCTTGATTGTCCGTCCTCTGCAGCTGAGCTGTGCCTGATTCACGAGAGAAATGCAGGTACCGCCTTGGGAGAACCAAGCAATAGGAGGATGTGGTTTTTTATGTACAGAAAGCTTCGTCTACCGGCTTCTCCGGCTTCTACCGTCCCATCCCACCCGGCTTATTGGTATGCAAGTCCAACATTCAGATTAGGTAAATGTGCGCCTTCGCCGTTTCTTTGATGATACAAGCAGCCGATGATCCCGAAGAGCGTCGAAATGAGCGCACTGTCAAGCAGTTGTGGCAACTAGGGTAGAGGTCGCATTTACTTGGTCTCCTCGCGCAGCCAGCTGGTAAAGAGTTAGCACAAGCAAAGGGTACAGCGCCGTTGAGGCTCAAGGCAAACTAACGTGATCAGGTCGTTCCTGTCCTTGCCTTTCTTGAGACCACCGAAGGCCATCTTTGTGCCGGGGATATATTTCTTGGGGTTCTCGAGGTATTCGAACTTGGAAAAAGTCAGCTACATCTGTCAAGTACGAGATTGATAGACTTGAACTCACCAGAGTGTCCTCCTTCCACGTAATACCCTTTTGCTTGTTCGCGTCTGTGTATGAGAAGCCCTCAACGGAGCCAGTCTTGCGGCCAAACAGTCCATGCAAGTTGGGGCCGATCTTGTTGCCCTCCGATTCGACGACGGTGTGGCATTGCGCGCATCTCGTCTTGAAGAGGTTGGCACCCTTCTTTGCGTCACCTGGAGGGATCGATTGTGAGCTTGTGTTCTTCCCCTCTTCTTGCTCGGCCTTCTTCGCAGCCTCGTTCGCAGCAGCTTTCTGTTCTTGATGGGCCCGAATCGCGTCGAGCTCGTCGAGCTCGTGCGGGAGAAAAGCCAAGTATGACCATGCCATTGTATCAACAACCTCGAGTCTGATATCTGGAAGACCAAGGGCGCAGTGGTTCTGTCGCGCTGTGATCGTACGATCATGGTACGGTTGTTGAGACAGGAGCATCCCAGCTTGGGGAAGAGCCTGAAAAGCGGCGCCGGGCGGTCATGCGACTCGCAGTGAGGCTGGGGTGTGACACAAGAGGGCTGACCGTGACCAGTTGACAGGTGAAAGCATTGCGTGAAGCTGCTGCGAAGCTGTGGCGGCCGTGAGAGTAAAGAGTGCACTTACCTTCCTTGAAACCCTCGTCACCCTTGGCCATCTTGAGAACAGTGAATAGACTGGAGGAAAGAGAAGACTGATATGAGGATGCTCGAGGTAGTTCTAGGAGCTGAAATAGCTTGGATAGTTATTGTAGGAGCAAGTTGGTAAAGATGTTGATCGGAGCAAAAAGTCGAAGGGGAAGCAAGAAAAGAAAAAAGGTGACGCCGATGAACGACAGACCAGGATCGAAGCCACCGGTTGGCCACCCACAATAAATCCACTCGTCGGCCATTTTGCCCACTCAGCAGCCTCTCCTGTTGCCCTCTCAGTGCCTCTGTGGGTGTCTGTGGCTTTTCGCTGGTTTTCTTCCGGGCGGCCACGCCGGCCACCTGCGAATCACCTTGGGCCCTTTGTCATCGGCAATTCTCGGGCATTCAACTCACTCAGCCAACGCTGCGCACCTGGGCAGGTAACAAGCCGGAACACGGCTGCCCTCGAGCCAATTTTTCCTTTGCTTTTGCTTTTGCTTGTTTGTTGGTGTTTTGAATCCCTCTCTTGGGTTTCCTTTCTTATCATCTTCGAGTGCTGGATACACCCAAGGAGTCCCTACGTGATGCCCGCTCACCCAAAGCCCAACAAGCTCCCAATGCAAAACGCAGCAAAAGACTCCATGCGACCTCCCCAAGCTCTACCCTGTGGCTCCGTCAAACAAGGGAATTGATGACGTCGGCGTCTGGCCCGGAAGAACGGCTGAGCTGCTTCAACATTTGCGTCAAATGCTCGGGTAGCTGGACCATTGCCACAATAACTGCACCAAACCACTGCAGCCTGACTACATCCTATTGCCCGACTCCTGTTCATCCAAGCGGACACCATGTATCATCATGACAGAGCTTGCAGCACGAGTTTGGAAAAGGCACCACTCCCCCCATTGGGATCAGCCTATATCGGGTAATGCCGAGCATGCCCAGCCTCTCCTTCACTCCTGCAACGATGCCCAGAACTCGTCAATGAGCTCGTGCCTCTTGACAGCCAGATCAAAGTCGCCGTAGGACTCTCCTGCCGCATACGCCTCATACAGCCGACCAATATTCTGACCTTGACTTGGTAAGTCGGTCCATTCCTGGCCACCCTCGTCAACGGCGATATCCTCGACGACGCCTTTCTCCGCGTTGGAGAAGCGCATACTAGTTGCCTTGGCCATCTGCGGTCCGGCACTCGCAAATTCGACTGCCAGTTCGCCCTTGGTGCCATATATCCTCCACGTTGACCCTGGCTGGCCGATGAATCTGTCTCCGGCTCTCAGGTGGAAACTGAACACCGCAGATGGATGTCGGTCCAGGCGCCCTTGCAGCAGGATCTGGTCGGGCGTGTCCTTGTCGTACAATTCTTCCGACAAGGATCCGTCAGATTTCATGATGTGCATTTTCGGCCGCAGGTTGACCGCCATGGGCGTGTAGCTGCCTGGTTTCAGCTCTCCCACCGCATACAGGACGGAGTCGAGGACGTGGCCGCCATATATGGTCAACAGGTTCCCACCGATTCTGCGATCCATAAAATACTGGTACCTGTCGCTCGCTGCGTTGTTTTGCCATACGTGAATCGCCCCTTGGTAGTTCACGCTGTGGATTTCTCCTAGGGCCCCTGTGTCGATGAGCTCCTTTACCTTCTTGACGCTGGGTGCCATGCGACCTTGGAGGCCGATAATGGTCTTGAGATTCTTCTCTCGAGCGAGCTCGGCCATTTCTTTTGCTTGCTCTGTTGTTGCAGCTAGTGGCCATTCCACATATACATTACGTCCGGCTTTTAGGGCTGGCATGGCGACATCGTAATGAGTGTCGGCTCGAGTTGACACCACGTATAAGTCGATGTCGGGGTCGGCAGCGAGCTGGTCATAGGAGGCGTATGCCTTTGTGGATTCGGGGAGGTTGTGTGCTTTGATGGCGGCCTTTGTGGATTCCAAGGTCGAGTTACTCAGCGCCACAATCTTGTAGTTTGGGGAGTTGGCCAGTCGAGGCAGGTGGGCCAGAGTTGCCCATGCACCAGGCTTGCTCGATAAACCCACGATTCCTACTCGGATAGGAGCCATTATGATTACTGCAGTGGATGCTGAGGCTGATTCGACCGGGAAGGGATTGAAGGATTGGCAGGCTATAGCGCCCAGATGCAGTGGGAGTCGAGCGATGCGATGAAGCAAGGTAAGCCCCGAATTCAAAGCATACGGTCCTTTATACTTGGACAGACGGAGAGAAACACTGGTAGACGATTTTAAATCAAATTGATCGAGGATATGTCTGTACCTGTGACACCCAGTGTGGCATACACTGACTCGCTGACAAATCGCACTCTGCTTGTCTGACTGCTGCTTTCGTTGTTTGTCGTGCTTTGCCATGTGCAACAATTCCCATTCTCTGACATAGGTACTTCTGCGAAGCAACAAGATGGGGACGAAGAAATATCTCATATGTGAGATTTGACCTGATTCCGATACTCGAAGCCACGTGTGAGGGCATTCCAGTCAGTTTCGATGGCCATTCCTCCTGGCATCTGGTGCAGCTCTTTCCGCCCGCTTGTTCTCCAGGTCAGAGTCAACTTCGTCGGACTATACATACCGAGTCGAATGCACTCCTTCAAGCCGTGATGATATATCCATATTCGCTCTCATGCATCGCCATTCGGTCTCGGGTTCGCCTAGATGCGGCTGCAGCGAGGACCCGCTTGTGTTTCCATAGCTTCGTCTAGCTTGGAGGGCTGCTTACACGGGTTGAATGCGCAAAAGTCTCCGAACAACACAGTGTCATGGAAGGATGAAAAGGGATTGCCGAGACACTTGCGCTCTTACTGCACGCTACGCTTCTTCTGGAGTCTCAGGTTACCGCACGAGGCCAAACGATTTAACAACCAGGTCAGCTCCAGAGGATACCATACCATTTTCGCCTATCAGACCAAGGGGATATGAATCTTGTCCATTCGTTACCTCTTCCGGCGCGGATTGGTTAGATGGGCATTGGGCGTGCCATGGCCGGACACACACCACTGGAGATGTTTTGCTTTAAGGCCTCCTTCATTCTCACCTCTATCTCTACCTTCCTCGTCTCCTTCCATGCGGTTTGTTGTCGATCCTCCTTCACGCCATGTTGAGCTCTCAGTACACGGCTCCAGTTGCAGCCGCACTTCTTCTATCTTTCGTGGCCTGGCTCGTCTCGTTCTGTCTGAAATGGCGCCGCCATCGTGCAAAGTATCGACATCTGCCATGCCCGCCTCACGATTTTTGGTGGGGTCACTTGAAAACCGTCGGCACGGCGCAAAGGGAGATGCCCCCTGGATGTAAGTCACCTGTTGAAGTCGATGCCCTTGAATTGGACCGCGTCAAGTTCCAGTCCGGAGGACTTGGCTTCAACTGGCGTGTGTCACGGAGAACAAGGACACTGACCGCGCTAAGTCCACTACCATGCTTTGATGTCCTACATTGGTGAAAAATACAACATGCCGCCAGTGTTCTACCTGGACTTGTGGCCCATCAGCAACTCCTTCATGCTTGTTCATGATCCCGATGTGGCCTCTCAAATCACCCAAGCGAAGAGCCTTCCCAAGCACCCTGTCAACTCCAAGGTCTTGGGACCCCTCACAGGCTCGCACTCGGTCGTGACTGCAGAAGGACAAGAATGGAAGATGCTCCGATCAATCCTCAATCCGGGCTTTTCAACCCAGTATCTTTCAACATTAGTCCCTCTTCTCGTCCGGCATGGCCTCGTCTTCAAAGACCGAATCTACAACTATGCGTCGACCGGCGAAGTATTCCCGATTCAGGAGACAGCCACGGCTCTGACAATCGACGTGATCGGCGAGGTGGTCCTGGGGAAGAATTTTGACTCTCAACGTCAACCAAATGAACTGGCGATGCACTTCCAGAAGGCTGTCTCATGGGCGGGACCCAGCCTGGACATCATTTCTTGGAATCTGAGCAAGCCGTTCAAATGGTGGCACTGCCTTCAACAGGACCGAATCATTGAGAGTATGATTCGTGAAAGACACGCCGAGACGAGATCCACCAATTCCGCCGGTACAAAAGCCGCTGTGGATTTGTTCCTTCAGGCCTATCGTGAAGAAAAGATGGGGACATCAGGCAAGATTGGAAGCAGGGCGGACGAGCTTGATCCGGAATTCATGCTTCTCGCGCGCAACAACGTCAAAACACTGCTTCTGGGAGGTCACGACAGTAAGCATATCACCGTCTCGCCGTCTCAATGGCGTCCTTGCCACACGGCCTTTGCTCTGCAGCTCATGTGGGAAATCAGCTTCGCTAACTCGGATTGACCAACAGCGACCTCATCCACAATAGCCTACACCGTAGCCCTCCTCAGCGAACCCCAAAATGCCCACGAACTCGCTCGGATCCGAGCTGAACACGACGCCGTCTTCGGCCCAGATCCCTCCAGAGCCGCAACCATGCTCCTCTCCGACCCCAGGCTGCTCAACAACCTGCCCCTCACGACCGCCGCCGTGAAGGAATCCATGCGTCTCTTTCCGGCGGCGAGCACCACGCGCATGACCCTTCCCAACCACCCGGTTCAGACAGTCACGTTCAGGGGCGACCAGCAGCTCCCGCTCGCAGGGGAACAGATCTGGGTCGCCCACTATGGGTTCGGCCAACGGGCCGACCTGTGGCTCGAACCTCGGAAGTTTGTCCTCGACCGCTTTGTTCCAGGTAGTGGACATCCGCAGCCCAAAGACGCGTGGCGACCGTTCGAGAAGGGGCCCCGCGGCTGTCTGGGCCTGGAACTGGCGATGATGGAGCTCAGGCTGGTCCTGGTCCTGCTGTGCAGGGAGTTTGACTTTGAGATCGCCTACGCCGAGGACGCGCCCCGCGCGCCTCCTGAGCACGGTGTCGCGGGTGGCAGGGGATATCAGATCATCGAGTTCGCGGCGAAGCCTGTGGGGCATATGCCCGTGCGGGTACGAAGGAGGACTTCAAAAGTGCAGTGAAGCAAGGTCTGAGGATAGAGGATGGAACGGAGAGAGGCGAGACGTTAGATGAAAGGAAATCAGAGAACCTCAGAGCATTCAAATGCACCTGCAGGGATCATACGCTCTGGAAACCACGGGCTCGTACTACATGTGAGAATGGGCGCGAAAGGGGTTGAAAAAAGAACAACTGCAATGCCCATGTATGCACCAGGTGAGAAGCGCATCAACCAACAATAACTGGAGTTGTTCCACTTCTATGACCCTCGTCTGCCTCTCCATACCTAGGTACCTTGTCCGTTGCCGTCGTAAGCTGAAACTTTTTTTCTCCCCGTTTTCTGTCCGTAATATCTGCAGGTGGTTTTGATTCTTGAATCTCCGATCTCCCTAAAAACTTATTTCATATCAGTCGTCACGAGACATCCATATCATTGTTCCTGGGACCCGTCCATGAATTTTAGGAGAGGGGTGTGAAGGATTCTCTCGCAAGTTTCCTGTTGCACCCGGTCGCCTTCACAGCTGAGCTCTCGCCTTAGGTGCCGTGGAGGCCGCTAGTCAATGCGCCCCGTTCTGTTGGGCATCGATCTCGCAAAAGGCTCTGAAGGTGACCATCTCGTCGACGTTGCTTTCAATGACCAACTCCGCGGTGGCGCCTACAAAGTACACCCAGCCTTCCTTAAATTCTTCTGTCTTGTGGCCGACGCTGACCTTGCCCTCGCCGCTCGTGCAAATGACGATGCTTGGACCTGCAATGCCCTCGAATGTGGCCTTGGCGCCGGGCTTCTTGAGCACCGTGCGCACGACGCTGAATTCCTCGATCGGCGGGTCGTACAGCAGGGAGTCGCTGTTGGAGCTGTAAGCCTTGTCGTTGAGCGTGACGTACGGGTAGTCAACAGGTTGTAAAAGCTGTTGCTCCGGTGGGTTGTGGTCATAGGTCAAAATGTCGGTCAAAGTGTTGACGTCCTGGAATTTCGGGGTGAAGCCCGCGCGGATCACGTTGTCGCTGCTCGCCATACACTCGATGATGTCGCCGGAGATGTAGGCGTGGATGTCGTCCGCCTTGAGGTACATGGCCTGTCCCGGCTGGAGTTTGACGTAGTTGAGGAAGAACAACACGAACAGGCCAATGTCTTCGGGAAACTGGCTGTTGCATCGCTGCACGAGTTCGCAGAGCTCTTCGGAGGTGTTGACACTGGGTCCTGGGGAAATGGAGCCTTTCTTAGCGAGGTCCAGGAGCGCGTGGGATTTTTCGGCCACTTCTGCCTTGGAAGACTTCATGAGCGAGCTGAAAGCGGCTTTGAGGCGGGATTTAGCCTCGGCGAGAGACGGCGAGGATGACTTGGAGATTTCTTCAAGGCCTTTGGCCTCGCTCTCACCGACCAATTCGCGCAGAGGTGGAATTGTTGCGAGGAAGTGTGCGATTTCGTTGAGGGGTCGAAATCCACAGAGGCCTTCGAAAGGGGTGATGGCGAGCGTCATCTCGGGCTTGTGGTTGTCGTCTGGATAGTTCTTTGGGTCTTTGGCATGGAGCTTCTCGGCGAGTTTCTTGTTAGGGTGGGCTTGAATGGACAATGCCTTGTTGATGGACAGGACCTTGAAGAGGAAAGGAAGCTTCTTGTTGTATTTCTCGGTGATGTCGGTGCCCATCAATGCTTGGTTGTCGGCGACAAGCTCGAGCAGAGATCTGCCGGTGACGAGGTCTTTGGAAGGCAGAGAAGGGTGCGTACCCATCCATAGTTCGGCATATGGCTTGTCTTCTTGGATGCTGAAGTTGTCCGAAGGAGTCGCCGCAGCATATTTGGCTGCAGCCGAGTCCTTCCCTTTCTTCCCCCAGTCGTAGCTGTTGCAGCCTTGAAGAGGTCAGTATCTCGGTGATTGCAGAGGGCGTGGCTTGCTAATACGTACCGCATTGGAGACGAATCAAAGGGACCTGCATGATGGCCGATCTAAACACAACCACAGATGGTTTTCTTGCTGGAAGTTGATGATGTCGTCTGATTTTGGGTGAGATACAAGAAAGTGTCAGAATGACTTGGAGTCTCTGACCTTTAAGGGGCACAGTTGGCGACAGCGATATGGCGGTGAAAGAAGACAAATGTGGCTTGAGATCAGATCCACTTGATATTGAAGATTGTTCTCGACTTGGAGAGGAACGTGGTTGGTCAGTCTGATAGAATTGGCCAGACTTTGACATTCGAGAAAGGTCGTATATAGCGACCAATACTTCGCCGTATAGACTACGCTTCACTGGAGCACTGCGCACCCGTAGCCGCCTCTTCCACTGCAGTGGCTCGTCCCTGCCTCTCTCCACCAATCACGCTCCCAACCATGTCTTCTATGTGTCTTGACCACAAGAGCCTATATATTTGAGAAATCGCACGTTTTCGTTGTTTGTCAACCCCAAATTTGCCAGCATGATTTACACACTGTATTTAATCCTACCTAGTGATACGTAATCTTGATTTTCCAGTCACAAACAGGCTTGCCGCTTCGCCCTACAAGGGGCACCGCGCCTTGTCATCCTTTCAAGCCCCCGCCATACTGCGCTCCCTCTTTCACAAACAAGAGACATTCCGCTTCCAGGCTATCAAAAATACTTCTCCAAAGGCCACGATCTGGTGCAGAAAACCGTATTTGTGTCCAATATGTCGTCCCGCCCTAGAGGAGGCCGCGCCACCGCTGGTCGAGATGGCCAAGCGACTGAACTTGAAAATGATCTACTCACCAGAGCCCTTGAGAGCCTACGGAAGGCCAGGGATTTCAATGAAAAATGCAGAAAGATCGGCCAAGACATTATGATCCTGGAGGAAGAAATCAAAGCAGCCGGACGTAGGTCCATCCTGTGCCCCATGTTTCATGTTTGCTCCTTCCGTCCCTTCTCGGACCCAAGTCTGCCATCAGTCATGGCGAGGACACAGCCCGACTGATACGTGGTCCGGCTTCGGGACATGAGAGTGTCAACCCAGTCTGCCGTCCAAGGCTTGGTTGAGGTTTGGACTGACTGTGATCATGTAGACGGAACCCCTGACCAATATCGACGTCTGGACGCCCTTTACCGAGAAAACCTCCGATACGCGGAAAGTGAGAAGAAGGTTCATGATGACGACGATATCATCAGCAATCTTGCAATCCTAGAGACCATGAGATCTAACGATGAACCGGCTCCTCGCAATGGCCAGCCCAAATCACGGAAGCACCAGCGGCCTGCTGTTGACTCGGAAGCCGTTGAGTCTCCTGGGCCCAGCCCAGGGGACGGTCGTCTAGAAATGATGAAACGGGTCAAGGGCACCTCCCAACGGAGTTCAAGCACAGCAAGCGTAAATCGGGCAGCCACCACTGTCAGGGACGATGGGGGCGAAACGAACAAAGGCCTGCAAGCGGAAAGGGCAGGTACCCTTGTAGCCGGAACCGAAGTCTTTTACAAATTCCCAAAGGATCATCAAGAGCAAGAAGAAGGAGTTGGTATCCACTGTATCATCAAGAAAGTGTGGCAGGATAAGAAGCCGTGGGTAGAGGCATTCCCGTCCTCAGGCCATTCCGCTGACTTGACCCGCAGGGTACAATACGATGTTAGGGATCCAGAGGATGATCCTTCTGGCAGGCAAACGGTGCGCAAGGCTACAGCCAGAGACCTGGTGCCTATCTCGCAGACAGCCCCCAGCAACCAACAGTTCTCAGTCGGAACGACGGTATACGCTAAGTACCCGGATACCGACACCTTTTACCGAGCTAGGGTCAAGAGCTTCCAGAAACCCAACTACAGTTTGAAATTTGACGAGGACGTTCAGGAGATGCTCGTCGATGCGCGGTTCGTCTTATCTGCCGGGTTAAAGTAGTACAACCAGGTTGTCACAGAGAGCAACACGGTTAACGTGGGAGATGATGTGGAAGATGAACGAGATGGGAACTGGGGTAGGACGCGTGGTGAACGGAAGGATATTTCTCGACTGCTGAGTGACCGTGGGGATTGACCATCCACCGCGCGATCAAAGTTGGCCTTTGCTGGCCAGGTAGGCAGCGCCACTGTCTGCTTGTCGTTAGTACCCCATAGCTGTGCCTTGTCGAAGGAGGATCTCGAAGCAATTGAATGCAACGCCAATACAGGCTTTGAAGGAATGAGAAAACTTACCAGCCCATATCTCGTAGACTTTGACCTTTGTTTCCTCGTCAAACTCGAGGACGTAGGTAAAGACTTCGTCCCAGGATTGCCCAGTCTTGGTCCAAGTGAACTTTGCCTCTCCACGCACTGACACCTTTGAGACTTGTGAATCGACAACAAAGTCGCTGAAGCGCATGTTGTCGTATGTTAAGTGGGAGGACAGAAGCCCAAAATACTCTTCCAGGCCCTTTTGACCTCGAAACTCACGCCCCAAGAACGGGGCCAGTTGCGGCAGGCCATGCTCCAGAGCAAGGACATCATCGGAGGTTGAAAAATAGCTGAAGATCTTGTCTGGCGCCTCTTGGCTGGCAAAGGAGTTGCAAAAGGCCTGGGCGGCCGACAAGAGGCTGTCTCGATCTGGGGAGGGCATTGTCTCGACCGATATAGACAGCAAGAGGCACCCAAGCGGTGGTCAAGGTCACCCAAAGTGGTTTTCCGGTGCTTACCCAATCTCGGGAGCCAACTGACCAAGCAGCAACTCGACGGGTAATTAAAAACAAGAGGGAAAAGTGCGGAGGAGAGGCCGAGGCTTGGGCTAGCGAGGCCTTCAAGTTCGTCAGCGAATTTCTTCTCTCCGCTTCTAAAGGACGGTGCCACCCGCAAATCATCCTCTCTTCCGCCAGCATATACCGAGTAACTCACTCCCGGTACTCACTCCAACTCCAATGATCCTTTCCTCCGCCCCGATATAGAGTCGCCATGCTTCTTTCTTAAGTTTTAGAAGAGTAAAAAAGACTTCACTGCATATAAACCGGACGAGGGTGCCCACGATGGCTCGTTCCACCAACGACCTTCCCTCACATGCGTCCCCCGTCATAGCTCCCGTCCCTCGGCCTTCATCCGCATACTTGGGCGGCTGGTCCGACCTCGACGACAGTGCTGCTCCTACGCCTGGTCTACCGAACAATCTAATATCCCCTGCATTCACTCCTCCCGCCACTCCCGGCGCTGGAACCCCTTCTCGTCATCTCCAATCCGAGCCCAAGTCCATTCCCGTCGACACGTCCCTCGACGACCCCTCGACGAAGCAACCCCGCTTACTCGAGAAACTACCGCATGTAGAATGCCTGGTACGGGCGCGGATACCGACGACATCTGGAGCCGAGATGTTTCTGCATCTGTATCAGAATGATTCGGACAACAAGGAACACCTGGCGATTGTCTTCGGCAACAACATACGCAGTCGCAGTCTGGATGCCGAGAAGCCCGGTGAAACGGAGATGGATCGCATGATTCGTGGCGCTTATGTTGGAAGATTGAGACCAGGCCGAACGAGTTCGAGAATAGATCCCACGGAACAGAGCAGGAGACCAGTCAACAGACGTCTCAGAAGTGGCTCCGCGTTGAAGAATGTAACAACGGTTCCAGAGGATGGTGTTCTGGAAACAGCACTGGCCGAGGGCGCTGCCCGGGCTGCAAATGCTTCTCAAGATGAACAAAATGCAGAACAGCCGCATCATCCTATCGCTAGCCTGGGTGATGCTCTTGATAATGTACAAATCACCAGCCATGCTCCGGGTAAAGCACCTCTTGTGCGAATCCACTCGGAATGCTATACAGGCGAGACAGCCTGGTCCGCCCGCTGCGACTGTGGAGAACAACTCGACGAGGCAGCCCGGTTGATGTCCTTACCTGGCTCAACGGGAGGCGTCATAGTCTACCTACGCCAAGAGGGACGGGGGATTGGCCTCGCGTCGAAATTGAAGGCGTATAATTTGCAGGATCTGGGCAATGACACTGTTGAAGCAAATTTATTGCTAAGGCATCCGGCCGATGCAAGGACTTATGGGCTTGCTACGGCGATACTGCAAGATCTCGGGCTTGGCACCGACAGTGATGCGCAGAAACCAGAGGCAGAGAGAGGCATCAGGCTTCTTACCAACAATCCCGATAAAGTACGAGCTGTTGAAGGACCCGAGAAGGAGGTAAGAGTACGGGAAAGGGTACCCATGATTCCTCTTGCATGGAGGACGGCAGGTGCCAAGGGTGTCCGAGGCGCGGAGATTGAGAAATATCTTGAGACCAAAATTGGGAGGATGGGGCACATGATTCACGAAGAGTCCTAGGAGATGAAGAGGCATTTAATCATTGCGAACCTGACCAGGTGGGAAAGCCCTTGTGCAGCCAAATGGTGAATGGAACCATGCTCTGCGACTCTGCAGCCTCGTCGGGTTGCCTAAACGCAAGGTTCCGCTCATGCAATCTGCGAGTGGTGCAGGTGTCTGACAGCATAGCCATCTCAGGAAAGACGTTACTCATGTCATGGGCTTCGATATTCTGATACGAGGCATGTGAGACCGGCACGAAACCGGACACAAAGCGGAGCGAGATCCCTCGCGACTGAAATATGAGAAGACCCTGAGCAGGAAGGGCTGTCTTGAGAAGTCTTCCATGCCGACTCAATTGCGCACACGGAGCATTCAGGAATCACGACTCGCCCGAGCTAGACTTGAGAGCAAGTTTGTCGATGCCTTGGCTTCTCGGGGATTTCCTTTTCGACGCCAACCCCTCCAAGATCATAGAGCAGACCGGATGAACGACAATGATCGCATGACCCAGTCGAACCCAAGAGACCCAACGCCGCAAAGTACTCCATGACGGAAAGTGAGAAATGGCGAAAGGCCAATAACGAATACTGGCCCACGGCATTGGAACAGAGCCGCACTGTTTCCCAGGGCATATCACATCATTAACCACGCCAGACCGTGCCACGCAATACCACAATCTGCCTCTCCATACACAGGCAAGAAGCATCGATGACTGCGGGTGGATCGGCTAAGGGGAGTTGATGATACATGTACACCCATCCATACCAGGTCGATGTCCATTCAGCTTTTGTAGATTCTTACGAAAGAGCATGTCTATATATATACATATACATATGCCGAAAAGGAAGATGGAGACGCACGACGCATACTAGGTAGATACCTTGCGGGAGGATACTAGGATCGATATATCGACACATATCGTATATATGATTCACTGATGTGACGAAATGGGAGAATAGACCGGGGCTGGTTAGCATGGCTAGCGAGCATACACCCGACACATTCCATTTTCATGACCAGGTTATATATAAGCCTTTGCGAAGGGAGCAAGAGCCGCAACTGCAAGCCCCTCTTTATACAGCAGGTTTCTGAAGAAAAATTCACCAGATTCCAAACCACAGCTTCCTCTTCCGCTTCTGCTGCGGCGGCGGCGGCTGCTGCTGAGGGTCCTGATCCTCCACCTCTGGAACCTGCATTTCCTGTTGACGGAGTGCATCCTGGAGACTCATCCCTCTAGCTTGTGCCTCTGCCTCGGCCCTGACGACGGCATCGACGCCCTTCTCCCTGATCAACTTGACCCTCTCTTTCTGCTCCGTCTCCAACCTGCGCGCGAACTCGTCCACATCCCCCTGTGTCCCGCTGGTGCTACCGGGCACCGCGCCCCCCAGCGCAACCATATCCCGTCCCGTGAGCACCATCTCCCTCCCGCCCTGCGCCCTTTCCTTGGCCGTCAACCCATCATCCCAAGGGACCAGACCCCTCACATCAATCCCCTGGTCCTCGTCCGCGTTGAGATCCTCCAGCCCGTGCGCGCGCCGGTACAGCCTGCGCTTCTGTGCGTCCAGAATCTTCTGCTGGCGCGACTCGTTCGTCTTGGCCGTCTCGTAGTCGATGTGCAGGCGGAGCACGGAGAGCGTTTCGCGGATGTACGTGATTGGGTGCAGCGGGAGCGAGGATATCGGAGGGATCAGGTGCGCGTAGGGCGACGTTCGCATGAATGATTGTGTGAAGGTGATGAAGGCGAGGATCGTGAGGGTGCCCTAGTTTTGGGATTGCATTGAGTCAATTGACAGCCCTCCTGTTGGATTTGTATTCTGACACATTTCGACTTTGGGGGGTTTTTATTTTCCCTTTCCGTTCCGTGTTCCATTTCATCCATCATCCGAGCAAGAGTTACAAAGTGCCAGAAGAGGAAAAAAAACTCACCATGGTAATCCAAAGATGAATCCACCGGTCCGTCAAGAACCAATGCATAAACGTGCCTTTGTTGGGAAACATGTGCGGATACGACCTGCTCTTCTGCCTCTCCCTCTCCTCCGCGGTCGTCCCCTGATTGTACGCGCCCCCGCCGCCGGGCGTCGGCCGCCGCGCACGACCCAGTCGCGCGGGATGCGAGGGCGGGCGGAATTTGTCGGGCTGCTCGAGCACAATGGGTTTGCCGCTACTGTTCGTCGAGGTCGAGGTCGAGGTCGAGGCGGCGCGGCGCACCACCAGCACCTCGAGAGGCCTCGTCCCGGGCTGGAGTCGAATAGGACGAGGGGGAAACTGGGTGCGCGGGCGCAGCAAGGTGGTGTTGCGGAGGCAGTGCCGGCACATGGTTGAGAGAGGAGAAGACATGGTGTGGTTCACGGTCATTAGACTCCTGGATGGGTTCATCCTTTGGAGATTGTTCATCGTGGCAAAAAAAGAAGCTCTGAAATTATAGCAGAGCTTGGGTCGTCGGAGAAGTTGCAATTGCAGTCAATGGCTACTACTATCAAGAAGTGAACACGGAGGTCTCCAAGCAAGAAAGCTTGGCAGGCGAGATAGCTTTCCATGCTAGAACGAACACCACTCGACCAGTAACCAAGTCGGACCGCCGAACTTGAGCCGGCAACGCCTTGATCCAGCCTTCTCCAGGATCAAGGGATGGAATAGGTATAGCAAGGGAACAGAGTAGTTCACATATCACTTCCATTGATATTCTGGAACTCATGTCTTCGGGACCAAGAATTCAGCGCCATCTCCCTATGCCAACGACTAAGTCCAAAGCCCAGCAATTCTCTAAACCTTTAATCCCGATATCGCTCCCTCTCATCTGGTCCATACATATGATGGTAGTAGTACCTATGTAGCTGTACAGTTCTCTCTTTCGAGCGCAGTTAACAAATGAAAACTCTGTCGCTGTCTTAGCAGACAATGCCAAAATATCCCTGGCAAACCCCAAAATGCAGCCCATACAAAAAGAAGACTTGACTTCCTGGCTAACTCTCATGACACCTCCAGAAGCAACGCACGCCAATGCCACAAAGAGCCAGGTATGACCGGATCGGCCAGTTCGCGAAGAGGGAATCATCGACACGCCCACCGAGGTGATGGACATTCTCTTTGAAACACTCTCGGCTTTTTGAGGCCCTTTGCCTTGGTGCATTGGGATTCCCAGAAAACCCCTCAAATATTACTGCGCATGAATCTGTGTTCGTGCGATGCACACATCTTTCTCTTTTCGTACAGGATATCAGATAACAGTATATCGTGGTAAGATATTCAGAACAGAAACTTCGGCCATCTGAACGAGTGTGGTAGGTCGGTAAAGGAGCCAATATCATCGTTTATCGAAACATCTGTCCCGCTGCGAATATGCTGTTGGCAGCTGCAGATGCCCATTCGTTCTCCTCGTATGGCGGCGTTGGCCAATGGGAAGGAGCGTGTTCATACTCGGTTCGTTTCTTGGTGATGGTCAATGGCTCAGCTTGAGATCCAGCAGCGGCGTTAAACTGGACGCCATTCCTCTTGGCGGATGGTGACGGCGTAAGGTAGGCGCCGTGTAGTGCTGGGTTGCTTGGTAATTGCGGTAATGACTGTCGGTTATAATCCTTCTGTGCCAATGCGGTTCGCTGCGCCTGGTCTTTCGGGTAGACGGTTGAGTCCAGGCGCCGAACCGCGCGATGAGCGGACCGAAGAGCCTCGTCCAACAGCTCGTCAGCTTCTTCAGGAGTTTCATACTGGTTGATTTGCAAAGGACGACGCGAACGATTGTTCGTTGGAGCGGGAGTCTGTGAAAGATTCTCACTTGATCGGCTGCCTTGAGATCGAGGGACTGAATGTGTCCGTTTCAGCGTTCCTGAATTGGACACCACCTCGATGGATGATTTCCTGCGTAAAGTTTCTGGTTCGGCTCGATCGAGGCTGTACCGAACATTCTGCAAGATTTTGTCAAGATCTGAAAAGTCGTTGTTCCCCTCGGGGATGACACTGTCGACCATGAGCGATGATCTGTTCGACCACGGCACATTTGCGGCATTGGCCTCAACATCATCACCATTTGGAGACGCCAGTCCGTGTCTGCCGGAAAACCGTCTGGCACGTTTCCGCAGGTGCGAGAAGAAACTCTCTTTGTGGCCACTGGGTGGAGACACTAGGCCACTGTTTGCATTCAAAGCTCGCTCTGCTTCCTGACGATGAATCTCTGCATAATGATTGCCATTTGAATTAATCGATAGCTGCCTGCCAATTTTCTTTGACTTCTCCTCAATCGGTTTAGACGAGTTGGGCTTCGACTCTGGCTGCGATGTGAATGACGAACTTGCTTGGGCAGTAACAGCGTTGGGCAACGGGGAGATAGGGCGGATCGATGGCAGGATGGGCATTGGTGCAGCACCAGTCGGACCCGTGCCATTGGTCCACGTCGCACGTTTACTCGCTTGCGGTCGAAGTCTGCTGACCAAGCTCTCGGGTTCTTGCTGTGTAACCTTGGGTTCCGAAGTGTGCTGAGGGACAGCGGGTGCGCTCTCTCGAGCAATAAGCGATCTTCGAAACCAGGAAGGCTTAGATGTGACGGTGGGTGTCTCGGCCGCGTCCTTTGACCTGAAACTCAGGTCGGAGTGTTTCCGGCCGAGCAGGCGTGACGAGGACTTGGGTCGAAGCGGATCGACGGCGTCGAGGAAGAATTCATGTTCCATAGCTTGTTTGGACGTCGGTCGGTTTTTGGGATCCCACATCAGACACCAGGTCACGAAGTTGCTGAATGACACGGGCCATTGAGGTGGTTGTAGGATGGTTTCCATGGCATGGGGCGCCATCTAAGAGTAATCAGTAACGTTGGCATGCTTCAGTATCGGAGGGAATCACCTTTGGGAAAGAGAAGCACAACTTTTGGGCCAATTTCGTCCCTTCTCTCCATTCACCGCCCCCTACCCTGGTACCGGTCTTGGTATACCAGTTTCCTGGGCTACCCATAACTTCACAAATCCGCCAGACCTGGTCTACCTCATTGCCTCCAGGAAATAGAGGTTTGAGAGTAGCCACTTCAACTGCCATCGCTCCAATGGCCCAGATGTCGACGGGTGCTGAGTACTCGCCAGCTCGAAGTAAAACTTCGGGCGCTCGGTACCATCGAGTTGAGACGTATGTAGTGTAGGGCAACTTTGAGTGGGTCTCCCGGGCCAAGCCAAAATCGGCGATTTTAATGGAATAAGCTGGCGGTGTAGCAGGCGGAGTGACCAGCGAGGAGTATCTGCTGAAGGCTGACTGTGAGTCGTGAGGTGCTGAAGTGGTGACAAGGATATTTTCCGGTTTGATGTCTCGGTGAAAGAAATGGTGAGCGTGGATGTGGTCAAGACCTGAAAGAATCTGGTAGAGGATGCTCTTGACGCTCTTGGCGTCCATGCATTTGTGTTCCCGGGATTTCATCAATTGATACAGGTTTCCGTCCATATACTCCATGCAGATATGAAGTTTCTTGCTGAAGGGATCCAAGAAGATGTCCAACGCGGGTACCAAATGAGCATGGGAGGGAAGTGTCCGTAGAAATATGACCTCGCGGAGTTCCAGACATGGCGCAAAGGAGTCGAAGGTCTTCTTCATGGTTTTAATAGCGACCTAGAGCAAGTCAGTCCGCGGCTGCTCTCGCAAGACCATCCTAGGAGCAGCAATACCATTGAGTTCCGGCGAGCCACACTGGCGCCATTGGCTCTCACTCTTGCCAAAGCAACGCTTCCGAAACTTCCATCTCCAATCTCCTTGATCACTTCGAACCTATCTTCAAGTGCAGCCAAGGCATAAGAATGAGGCCTTTGGCTATATTCCGTGACAGCCATGGTGGTCGACGGGGTTGGTCAGGGCGGAACGGGCTCTTCGTTTGTCGCTTCCTCCTGTCGTCGTGGAATATGTGGGACAAGTATATCTTATTCAGCCTGCCCTGCGCCCATAGACAGGTTCTTATGAGACCTTAACACGTCATTTCCTGGTTGTTTCGTGTGTTTTTGTACATATGTTTCAGAGCACAGAGACGGAGAGGGGCGGTGGTGTCGTCGGCTTGCTCGTGCAATCGCTTGATGCTTGTCAGGTTGCTCCTCTGCCAGCTCGGTGCAGAGCAGGAGGGTAAATGATGATCGAGCTCGAGCTTCAAGAAGATGATGCCCAGGATCGAAGGACCCAGGACCCAATTCGAAATCGCTCAAGGGAACTAAGAAAGCTAGCTGAAGGAATGGTCGATTGGCGGATGCCGACCCGCAAGGGGCGTTGGGAGAGTGGATAGACAGCGTCTTCCCCTTTCCTGATTGACACCGAGGGGGTTGACGGTCACAGTCTAGTATCAAAGGAGGGCAGTCAGAGTGACAGATTGTAATTCGGTCGTGTTGTCGATGTGTTCGGACAATTAGCTGGCGATACGGGGAGGCGCGTCTTGACTGTGTCCGGACGGCAAGGGGTGGCTGGGAGAAGGGAGGGCGCGGAGGTTGATGGGCGCTGGTGCCCGTCCGCCCAGAAAGCTCCCAGCAAGGGTTATGTGATCAACTGGGATGCAAAATTGCGCTGACAGAGCCCAGAATCCCCGTGCCTTTGCAACATCAGGCAAGAGAACGAAAACGTGAATGTGATTACCGGTATTATTGTTGAGTGAGATGGGCTGGGGGGGAGTGATTGTTTTCCCTACGAAAGGGGAGAGACAAAATAGTGACGGTGGGTGACAAGCGAAACGAGATGGTACTGGCGCCGTGTCAGCACAATTGCGATGCGAGGCTTTCAAGGTTTGGAGAGTGAGGCCCATCCGGCATTCTGGCACCTTAGGGGGCCCCTTCCCGGTCAGTGCCTGTGCAGTGAGCGCCCTCCGTCACTCAGGGAAGCGGCTTAAAACAGGCAAGCCCCGTGCAAGCCCTGGCTTTTAGTCCGCCCTAGCCACAGGGATAGCCCGCTGGATCCCTGGAGGGCCGACGACAAGTTTTGGCTGCTGCCAGGGTTGATCAGGCACAAACCGTCGCTAGCTGCTTGGGAGATGCCCTGGTTGCCTTCCAACTCCGACCTCTGGCAGCCCCTCTTCTCAGCCTCGGGGCCCCATTCCCTTGCGCTGGCGTCCCAAGCCTCAACTCCCAGAGGCCAACTGAGGACTGTGACCGGGGCCGCGGATGCCGGATCACCTCGTCCACTCAGGTTTCGTCTTCCTTTGCACTCGACTCGGGCCAGCTAGTCCATTCGCAAGTGTGCGCCAGGTAATAAATAAAATAAATCTCTCCTGAATATCTTCCACCAGAGAGAAGGAACTAACCATCTCATCCACAAGTGACAATGTACTGGCATGTACTCGGTACCTCGTACGAAAAGTCCGTACCAAGTACCCACCGCCTTCCATGTCCTCCGTACATTACCGGACGCTTCCTTTGCAGGTGGGCTTCTCCCGAAGCTCTCTCTCGCATATACACCGCTTGCTATTTGCTGTGGCGGTCAAGAACAAAGGAAAAAGGAAAGCATATCAGATGTTGTGCAATGCAATGCTAGGGGGTGGTTTTTCGCTTAACGCTTTCTTCTTTCTTGCAATATTACCGCCGTCTCTGAAGAAGTAAGAAGAAGCACGCATTCAGGGCATGTGTATTCTGCGGTTGTGGGAGAGATGGACCTTAGTGTCTCAGTCCGCAAGACTGTCCTGACTTTTCAAGTTGTCGTCGCGGTATTGGCCGGAGCCTTCCGCAGTGCGACAATCACTTCTGGTGTTCATGACGCTTTTGCCTGCAGTTTATGGTTTTCGGAGGAGATCTACAAATGCCTTTGCTGTACTCGGTACCTGGCCCAAGTGCGCGGTATCGAGTGAAAGTGGCAAAGGTGGAAAAGGCAGTCTGAAAGGGAGGGGGCCAGCTTGGTCCCAGACTTCAGCAGAAAAGGGTGCCGTGGCCATTGATCAACAGCAGCTACGCGTAGCTTCCCTGAGTACGAGTCTTCGTGGTGACCAGTCGGTTCGGTAGTGTATTCTACCTCACCTTTCTCTTGCTCCCACCACCATGTTTCATTCCATCTCTTCACATAGCGAGTTTATAGCGACAGCATCGACAGGGCAACCAACGTGAAGATGCCTGGCACCCATGGGAAGAAACCGTCAGTCGAGTGCCACGTTTCTTGGGGACCCGACTGTGGCAACGCAAGCAGCCAATTCACACCCTGGTGCTAAGTTCGTCATGACCACTTGGATGCTGATTCAAGGGTGGCAGGATGATTCCAAAAACAGGTTTAGGCTCACAGCTGTCCCTGGCTACTACCTGGCTATGGTCTGTTCCGAGTCGCCGCAAACCTTGAAAATGGACCGGGGCGTAGCCTGGTGCCCGCCAATGGTGCTGATCAAATCTCAGCCTTTCCATCGATTGGCTTGGTCTCTGCCCATTTTCGATAGCACCGGGCTAGAAATCCCAAACTTCAAAAGACACGCTCCCCGTCCGCCTAGCTTCTTCCGTCTGGAACACACATGAAATCACCATCAAGAGGTAGCCAAGGTTTTGTCTCTAGCACCAGTGCTCCCCCGCGAGAAGTTAGTCGTAACCAGGTGGACCATCCATTTGTTCTGGAACCAGGAGAGTCGAAACAGTCGTGAATCGTGATCCTCATCCTTGCCTCTCGAAATGATGCCCGTTGATTGCCGTTGATCCAGATAAAATTGCAAAGGGGTCGATAGAGAATACCGAGTGCCTTTCGCTACGAGTACTCGGTACGCATTAGATCATTGGCGACGCACCAGTCCCCATGTACCTACTTCCTACGTTGGGTCCTGCTCGCAGAGGAGACCGCCAAGACGCAATTTGGAAGCGGTCAAGGAAGTTGTGCTTGAACAGATTACGGCTGTAGTTTGTCTGGAGCAAATAAAAACGCCGTCTCATGGCGGGCATACCTTGTATTATGCCCTTCTTTGTCTTCAGCATGATTCTGATTGCTTCTCCGATAGACACATCTTAGCTGGCACTCCTGATCGGCTCGTCGGGTCCAGACTTAAAGACGTATCTTGCTATCAGCGTATGCAGGCGTCCATCGCGTTCCCGCTGTTCCTAAGGAATATTGGCAGGTTGTTCATCTCTCGGCTACATCTTTTGGCTTGAAGTAATCAGTATCATAACCCAGAAAAACACCGCAGTTGATGCATGATTGGTGCCTGTACCTTGCCAAGAACCACCAAACATCCAAACATGAAATACGTGTTTATCACTCTGTCCTGAAGGCCTCAAAGACCGTAGGTCGTACTTGACGTTGCATTCAGCTGGTGGTCAAAGATTGTGTTTGGCAAACACCAATATTGCAATCTAGACATGTCAATGTCACTCGCTGGAGACATTAAGTGACAAAGAACATCTCGTTCAGACGTTTGATCAGGCAATCATCGTTGTGGACGCAGCCTTTATATGCCCGATTCCTCCAAGACCGCAAAAGGGACTGGCCAAGAAGGTACCTGTACTCAGATCGATCAAAGCTCATCGGGACCTCAATCATAGACGGTTTGTCAACAGGAGTTCAAGTGGAAAGTCACAGCTGAGGCGGTATCACTGTTGTTTTCCCCAGAAGTGGCTCGTCACCTCAACATCACTTTTTTGTCTGAACTGTCTTACATACCTACCCACCAAACCTGCCTTTGACCTCAAATCCACCATGTCTAAGAAGCAGCAACCACACTGGGAACGCAAACAGCAGTCGTAAGCTTGCTCACCTTCTCTTGTGATCTCTTCTACTGGCCGATATCCTTTCCTTTTTCCTCACCCTCGTCCTCGTCCTCGTCCTCGTCCAACCGAACTTCCTCCTCATTTGACAGCAAGCTCAATTCCAATGGCCACTGCTACACCGCCCACTAATTATGCAAACAGTTTCGCGAACGTCGAGATCGGAAACATGTAAGAGCAAGCATTCTCTCGGTTCTGTGCTCCCCGCTCACCTCAGTTGCAGGATTCAATGCTCCGTCTGCAAGGTCAAATGCTTCAAAGCAAGATTTTCTCAAACCCAGCTGGCGAAATATCAAGAAGCACTTGCTAGATACAATCATGGCCGTGGTCCAGAACCCGAGCTGCCCCGTTGCAGAAAATGCACACCAGAGTCCAACTCGGAGTTGTACTGCGTCGGCTGTCGAATGAGTAAGGATTTGAGTTTCTTCTCCAAACAGCAGCGAAAGAAACCCGATGACGCGGTAAGAGAAGATGAAATCGTCCATCGGTGTCTCTATGCGATACTGATCTGCCAATTAGAGATGCTTGAACTGCCAGCAGGAGCTCGAAGATCGTGTACCTTCCCTTGAGGCCGCCTTGGAAGAGGAACGCATCAGAGACGATGAACTCCGTGGCAAGCACATATCAGGCTCTGTGGTCTCGAGCATTGCTGGCTCCGTCCTCAATTCCCGGTCCCAGTCGCAAGGACAATCAGCCAGCGCCAGCGGAATCTTCATGCCTAACGACCGCGACTCTGCTTGGGGAAATGACGCAGCCTCTGCCCGCCCACCGTCGCCCACCGAGACTGAGCATTCCAGCTCTCGCAGCACAACCAGCTACACCAACTCCACCTATGCCAATTCGGTTTCGAAGCACAGCTTTGCAAAGTTACCTGCATACAACGCGCCAATAAACACACGAGTCATGGAACAACTTGAACGTGAGGAGAGGCAAAAGCAAGAAGCTCAGATGGGCAACAGACATGATGAATCTGATGACGGCGAGGAATGGGAATTGTAATAGATTCGACTCATAGAATGGTATCGCCATGGCGAGGAAGGCAGTGGCTCATCGTACTCTATGCCCTTGCCGGATGGCACGCTTGGCTCGTTCTGGGTTTTCGCCTTATGAATGGTTGGTTAACTCGACCAGAACTTGCGAGACCACGGGATAAGAGAGGAAAGAGAGCATGTAAATGCAAGCCAAGAGAGCCGCCATATTTACATACCCAAGTAGCTTAGCTTGCAAGACGGGATAGCTTTTATTGCGTTCAATCTTGCTCATGCAGTACTATTTCCCTTGCCAGGTGCGTCTGCAGAAGGTCTTGGCATGATATTGAATCTGTTTCAATTCTTCATGCAGTAGCTGTGGCCCCGGCTTTGGGCACTGCTCCAACTCCGGTGCTTTGGGAGGCGAACATTTGTAGTGTTCAGTCCCCTGGGCTTACCGGTCGGGAGTCGCAGGTAGGCACGCCATGGATGTCTTGGATTCGAGGCGGACACCGGATACGGATACGGATTGCGAACGAGCCGCAACAACCAGGACAACAATGGGTGAATATGGTCCAGAATGGTCCATATTCATGCGAGAACACACTGAGTTTCCTTATGCTCCAATCCGCTCCGGGAGAGATCGCATGTCAGGGTCTCGCAGGTCATGCGGGTTCTGTTCATGGTTCGTAAACCCTGCATAGCAATTGTTATTTCCGGTTGCTCCTGCATATCGGCAAGTCATAAGGATGCCGCATGATTTGCGGATATCCTCCAGGGCGGGAGTTTAACTGCCAGCGGTTGTTTCGGTCCTTGCACCTCTAAGAAACAGGGCGCAAAGAAGCATGATGGTTGCACACAGGGTCTGCTTGTGGTTCGCAACTTTGGTCCGAGAGAAGGCGGAAATTTCCCAGGTTGATGTTGTTGAGAGGGAACCCTTGCTAGGTTATAGCAGTGGTGTGGTTGAACGTTGACGTCGGATTGGCGAGTGATTATACTGGTAGATATGGCAACGGGAAGGAAGAGCTTCGGGGCGCAAGAGCCAGGGCCACCAAGCAACATGCCGGGTTGTTGTTTTTCGATGACGTTGGCAGTTTGAATGCGTCTTGCTTGACCTGATTTCCACCATGTTTTCAGAGTCACGGTGTCTCCCACTTGGGTGGGACATTCGTAACCACTCCTTGGGGCTCACCTCTGGGTCTCTCGGCTCGCTTCCTCAAGATCTGATCGTGGCACAGTCTTCAGGGTCAAAACTATATTTGTATCTATGGGCAGGCAAAAACCAGATTTCGTGCAGAGGAATGCAGCGTGGCTCGTGGCTACCTGGGTAGGCGAACCTCGGAAGAAAGGGAGGTTCGTTGGAAACAACAATGACGAGCTGCGAAGGGTGGGGTCGATGGGCGACTCGAGAGCAACTGGTGGCCCTGATGGCAGGCGGAAACCAAGATTTGGGGGGCCTTCAACCGCCCTCAGCCACCCCTCGAGCCCATCTTGCTGCATGGCTGTTGGTGTCAACCTAGTAACGAGGCCGATGGGCTCACTAAAGCCCAGGGACGCCCTGCTAGTGGCCTGCTCCCGCCTCTCTTAATGGAGGAGAGCCCGCCAATCCCTTTCACCGGTTCTGAACATGCTGGAATGGTCTTGCGATGCCATGATGCAACACACCACTTCACACATCATTTACTATCGCAGTTAAGCGTTGACCCTTCTCTACCTAGCCACACCATTGTCGTGTTCATTGTCGTCTAGGCATGCCGATGCCACGCTCATCCCTGAGGCTTGGTCTCGGGCTTGCTTCCTATCAGTTATACCTCACTCTCCATTCTTGATCATCTCTTACCTCGTGGTTGTAACGCCATTTGCCCGACGCCCTGAAACGGTCTCCGTGCCCTTGCCCTTTGCGAAGAATACAAGGAGGAAGAAAGGACTTGACATCCGCGGACATCTAGGCTGCTACCACCACAGACCAAGAAGCGAACCACGAACTACAGTCTTTGCAGAACGCCGAACCCTTTCCCGAAACCAGACTCGATCTCAGCAGCATTACCTCGTGCTCCGCCGCCTCCCTTGTCCCAGTGACGAGCGCATAACATCCACATCCTCTCACAACTGACGTCCGCATACCTCTCTTTTCGTCCCACCTTGACCGGTTCTATTAGTCGGCTCGCAGGTTGGAGTCTGCACATCCAGCCAGTCGAGCGATCGCAACTGCCGTAAGGCTGGTCAGGACGCGAATCCCATATATTGTTATTGGCGCAGCTGCTGAATGCTTCCAAAATCTCCTGGTCCTGATCTCAATTGATTTGAAAACCACACTCCCACAAGCTCGTTGAAAAGGGTCATCTGGATGCTTTGAGAAACAGGGAACAAAGTCTTGAGACGGGACTGTGCATGCCTCACACAATGGCCTCCAACAATGAACGTCTACCACCGCAGCCCAGTGTTTCCAGTGTCAATGACGACGGGGACACGCGGCGACTTCAGCCAACCATGAGCAATTCGACAACTGAGGATGGACGCTACCGGAGGCTATCGGCGGCATCATCGAGTTCTCAACAGACATCACATAGTCTAGATCCATCCAGATACCACCAAGCTCGCCAACCTATAAATGATGCGGTCACTTCAGCCTTCAACACCGCCGACGCTACCTCTTCTGGCGGTTTCTCTCCCGAGTTGCTTCAACAGATCACATCACAGATCACGGCGAATGTTTTGCAGCAATTGAAAGCCGCCAATCTACCTCCGCCACCGCCTCCTGCTCATCAGCCACCTCCGGCGGGCGCCCAGATGGATACCTCTTCGTCCGTTGCCGGCTCTCCGCCCTTGGATCGAGCCACTGTCTACACTCCTCCCACTCCCAATCGACTTTCCGAGGATGCAGGTGTAAGTCAGCCATCCCCTCAGTTTCCTCCGCCTTCCAGCCAGTCATCCTTCCGGGCCCCATCACCCGCCGCAGATAGGAGGGCGGCCTCGCCTCTTAGTCAAACAGGTCATCAATCCGAGAACGACGCAAATCAGAGCCGACCCAGAGGTCCCAAACGCATGGGCACGCATGAAGATGCAACCATACTGGAACGAATATGGGGGCAACTCTTCACGGAGCAGGGTGAGGCTACTCCTAGGCTGGGCCAATTCTTGCGTGGAATTGCTATTCATCTCATCGAGGACTATGAGCCCAAGCACAGCTTGGTCATCACCCCAACAAAAATGCAAAGATACTATGAGGAGACGAAGCTGGCCAATGAGGTCTACCCTTGGAAGATCATATTCGACGACAGAACTTCCTCAATATCTCGAATGTTCAGAGAGATCGAGGCCCAGCATCACCTTGTCCAAGAAAAGTTGAACGAACGGCCAGACACTCCCGGGCTTACACCGCACGGCTTTGAAACCTGGGCAACCTTGCTCTTAAAGGCACATCCCGATCAAGAGTATGAGCGACTGGCAAAGACGGCGTTAGACATGCCCATCAGCAACCCTGATGAGAAGAAAGAGCGGTTCCCAAAAGAACTTTCTAGGCGGCTTTTCCCCAAGCACGGCGACACCGAGGTCGCGTATAGGCTTCAGAAGGCCATGTCGACGCACTGCAATGTTAGCTTTGCTCGCCACACCAGCACGGCAGATTCCACTTCCCGGACGTCTGCGGCGACGTCAACTGCGAACATCGTAGCCGATGATTCATCCACCAAAACGAACTTGAAGCCTCAAACAGACAAGCCAGACAATGCCAGCAATCAGGTTCAAGCCAGTCCTGTACTATCTCAGGCTAGCATTGAACGTCAACGCCAGCCATACGGCGGGTCGCGCCAGGAAAGCGTTAATGGTGACGTCGCAGATGAGAGCACGGACGGCAGTTTCGCTCCACAGCCAATCGAGCGAGAGAGAAAGCCATACGTCGCTGCGCCCGGTGGCGGAAAGACTTACGATAATATCGACCGACCAGCTGCCGCGCCCGAGAACAAACCAGGGCCTCCTCCCCAAGAACCTAAGCTAGCACGTTCAAGTTCTGTCAACGCAACTAGCAGGGTAACCGACGGCCCACGATCCGGACAGCCACCTATCGCCCTTCATCAAAGACCACCGCCTGCAGCAACGGAAATCCAGGATTCTCGCCGTCACCGCTCCAGCAGTATCTATCACAAAGACCCTGCCCAAACGAAACGCAACCGTTCACCCTCCATGACAAAAGAAACCGGTGCCTCTTCACACGTGAGGAAGGCGGACCCAGATGCCTCCTACATGTCTTCTTCGCATCATTCTGATCACCACGACGATGCAAGACGGTACAGAGAATATGAAGCCGGGCGCGAACGTCTGGCTAACGACCGCTACGACGCCGCCAGAATGTCGGCATATGACCCTCGCGAACGTGAACGAGAACGGGACCGGGATCGAGACCGAGACGGTCGACCACGCATGCCATCTGTTTCGAACGTCGGCCTCGGCTTGGTTGATGGTCCACGAAGTCCGACGCTGCGCACCAATACAGGGCCGACATTGTATTCCAGTTCTTTGCCTAGTGCTGCTGCGGATGAAGACTATTACCTCAACCGCACACACGCGGGCGGCGCCCCTCCTCCTGGTAAAGGCTACAGCCCACCGTCCTCGATCAGCACTGGCTTTCAACCTCCACCCCCACCACCGCCTCCCCAAATGATGAGGGAACCGTCAAGCACGGCAAGCAGAGACTCGGGATATCAGGCATATCCGATCAACCCGGGCTACCCCCCTACAAGTTACCGAGATATGCGGTAGCAGCATGACATAAGGTGAATGGCGGACGAGTGCGATGGGAAAAGGCATCGGACGAGAGCGGGAAACTTGAGTGCATCAACGAAGGACCACCAGGACCACCAGGACGCGATGATACTGTCTCTTTCACATTTTCACCTGTACCATATTTGACGACTGATATGATTCATTTTTGGGGCTTGCTCTTGCGCTCCTTCCGACCTCTGGGCGATTTTTTTCTGGATTTCAGCTAGCCGGAGCATTATGTCCACTTTTTGATATCCCTGGCCTTTTGTTCCCAGCACTTGTTGAGAGTGAGAATGTAAACTAGTCGACATGTGTATTGGTGATGTACAAGTATCTTGGTACGCAGGAGAATCCAGGAAATAGAGCACTCGCTTGGAGCTCAACGAAGCATGCATGCGTGTATAGCTAAATATCTAGTGTGTACGCGTCTGGTGTACAGTAGTATGTACGTATTTTCAACCAATGTGTAAAACCGAGACCAAATTACGGTTTTCTCCCCTCGTCTGGATTATCAGCATTTCACTACTTTCTCTTTTACCTTCCTATCTGCTTTCCTTGTTGTCGGATGTACACAAAGTCGCTGACATCTAGTAAGTATATCCGGCCTCAGTAGGTCCACGGTAACTGGGTAGCCCGCGACAATCAATCGTCGTCTGCAGGTGGACATGGCCTGATCCGCGCCCTTTTGAGCATATCTTCGATTCCCACGATGAATGCCCTCGCGAGACTCTTGAACCTATCGGGCCGCCCCACGACCAGTGCGTCGTCGCCGCGGTCATTTTGGGTCTGCAATTCGGATCCTGGTGCGGAAGATTGCTGCTGTGGTTGCGATGTCGCGCTGATCTTTCCGGCCATGTGCTCGTAGTTTTGCGAAAAGATCGTCCGTGGCTCGCGCTGCCCCGACCGATTTTGCGAAAGGGTTGTGATCGCTCCTCGTCGTCTGGGTTGACGGGGCTGGAGCCTCCTCCGTGCACGACGTCGGCTTGCGCAGACAACCCTTGGAAAGCCATATTGAGCACAGTGGAAGTCCCACCGCCGACAATTCACGAAAACAACAGAAAAACCATCTCACCGGGTTTGTGCGCGAACATGAGTCAGCTTCCCCGTGAAGCTTTGGCGCTCCATGGTTCTGAGAACACTTCTCTCAGATCACAGAACCCTCAACCAACGGATCCATCATCGTACCTCTCATCCTTACCTTCTTGTCCGAGAATGTTGTTCGTCAAACTTGGTAGAGATGTCAGACTCCCGAGGACTTCACGAGAATTGGTCAATGGCGGTCCGGGCTCCACGGTGGACAGTATCGTCTGTGTGTGTGTTCGATCTCGAGCCCTGCGCAGGGCCGGGCTGGCCCTTCCTCGCCTCGGTGAAAAACTGAGATCCGGGCAGAAGAAGCAACTTCTCTCAGAGCTTCAAAGATAAGACCATGAGAAGCAAGGGGTCCAGATCAAGGGTCAATACGAGGAGGATGTGGTTTTTATTGCCTGAACTCTGAGGCGATAAGCCCAGGCGGCACGGAAGGACGGGACCTCACTTGTTGGTCACAAGAACTTCGCTACTCCGTGGGAAAGTCTTATCTGGAAGGGTTTGACGTCTAAAAAAAGGGCCTTTACTCGATTGGCTGATCTCGATGCCTCCTTAGTTCAGAAGAGGCGAAAGGACATGCATGAGGAATGACGATGTTGGGGGGGCGCAGGTGCTCATTCAGCAAGCCTAGTGGCCTCGCTGGGTACTCCGCGCTGGTAGTTTACGTGGGTGAGGCCTAGAAAGCTTGATAGCATTGGTGTGTTCTACCTAGGCGTGGCTCGGGCGCTTTGTACGTGTCTCGGGTATGGCGCACCAACCATGATGCATGCCGCCGCACGCCGCCTGCATCCCCCCATTTCCCATCTGCCATCACATCCATCATCAGCTGCGCACGGCGTCTTATGGATAGGTATGTACCCGCCCACACCATCGCCGACGGGCTTTGTTGAGGCTAAAAGAATGTGCTTCCTGGCTCGGACTGTGACTGTCAGCTCCATCATGTCTCCTCTCCTGCTGCCTTGCTCTGACCTTCCTTGAGGTGCGCTCGGAGATTCAGACTGGATCACTAACAAGAGCCAAAATAACCGCTCAGTCTCAGACTCACGCGCTTCGCCGGTGAGCGACCGTCGTCCTTCATCTGAACAACCCGAACCCGCTGCAATCTACCTACGATGCACCCCGACCGCCTATGAGGCTCCTATAACGTTCGCAGACAATGGTAGGCTACGACCATGCCGAACAAAAAGAGCTGGAGCCACCGGAGGTCCCGTCGAGTTCCAGCTCAGGTGCCAGCGAGAGTATTATCGACTATGAGAAACAGAAAGATTGGGACCCTCTTGAAAAGACCGACACGATAGGAACACTACCGGACAATGAGAACAGACGCGGCAAAAACAAGTTGGAGCCTCAACCCAGCTGGCAGGCACACCATCATGGCATGCTCAAGTTTCGGTCCATGGACGACGACCTGCCCACCAGCTGGTGGTTTGCTTCGACTGCCATTCCTCTCATTGCGGCCACGTTTGCTCCCATGGCCAATCTGATATCCATCACCGCCCTGGTCGTCCCTTGGAGGAATAGACTCACCCAGAGCCAGACCGAGTTTCCCACGACCTATGAAGCCACTTCGGTAGGCTACGACGACCCTCGATGGTGTGTCGACCTCAACATTGCCTCTCTCGTCTGTGGGTTTGTAGGCAATCTTTTCCTTCTCTTCAATTTCACAAAGCGCGTCCGATACATCGTCGCTCTCCCCGCGACCATTGTGCTGTTCTACGCCGCCTCGGGTATACTAATCGGCCTGACCGTCTCGATGAATCTTCATGTCCCGCCTGGCCCTGATGCAGTCTATTCCCAGGGCTACTGGAACGCCGTCATTGCTGCCTGTCTCTACATGTTCAACTCGATGATTCTGATGGTGAACATGTGCGGCTACTTCCTCGGCCACTACCCTCAACACTTTACCTTGACTGACGAGCAGCGCAACCTGATTCTCCAGACAATGATGTTCTTCATATGGCTTGGTGGCGGTGGCGGTGTCTATTCAAGAATCGAAGGTTGGACGTATCCGGATGCCGTGTATTTCTGCGACGTCACCATCCTGACCGTCGGCTTTGGAGACTTTTATCCCACCGACGACCTTGGTCGAGGCCTGGTGTTTCCTTACTCGGTAGGCGGAATTGTCATCCTGGGTCTGATGGTCAGCTCTATCCACAAGTTTGCTGGTGAGCTCAGTACGGTCAACGTGCTCCGTAAACATGTCGAGCACAGAAGGGTCACCACCCTGTCACGCGTTGTGACGGTGGAAGATGAAAACGAGGAGAAGAGGCGGGATGACCTAGAGAAAGAGGTGGCAAAGGAAGAAAGAAGTGGTCGACGGCCTACGATTTCATCTCCTGTTCCGAATCCGCAGATCCAGCGTGATTTGGACGAAGCAGCAGGGCGTCTCGAACGCACCCTGATTCGCGACCCCATTCAGGATCGTCAAATCGAATTTGGAAATACCAACGCCGAAGAGCTAAAGAAGGCAGAGGAGCATGAACCGCACCCCAATCAATTCCTACGTTCGGCATTTCACAACGGTCCGATCCATAACACCTTACGGTTGATTACAAAGCCCTTGAGAAGAACCATGACGAGACAACAAAAGAAGGCCATTTTGATGAGAGAGGAGAAGGATAAATTCGACGCTATGCGGGATATCCAATCCAACGCCAAAAAGTTCAAAAAGTGGTACGCCTTATGCCTGTCGGCGCTGGCTTTTGGGATTTTGTGGTGCATCGGAGCGGTGGTATTTTGGAGTGTCGAGCACGACACCCAAGACCTTAGCTATTTCGAGGCATTGTACTTCTGCTATGTCAGCTTGCTGACCATCGGCTATGGCGATTTGAGTCCTAAGAGCAATGCTGGCAAACCCTTTTTCGTGGTTTGGTCGTTGATTGCTGTACCGACAATGACGATCCTGATTTCCGATATGGGTGACACCGTCATCTCAAGTTTCAAGCAAGGGACGTTCAAACTCGGTGACCTGACCGTCCTTCCGAAGGCAGGTCTTTGGCGCGACATCGTCATACAGCACCCCTGGCTTTGGAATTGGATGAGCAAAAGGGCTGAGAAGAAGCGTCTCAAGGCCGGCTTGCCTTTTGGACCGGACCCCAACGAAGCTCCCCCTGACTTGAGCATTGAACAGCTCGCAGCGGAGGAACCAACAGAGGCGGAACTGACGCAGCGTCTGGCTTGGGCTATTCGCAAGACTGCCGACGATCTCCAGCATGCACCGGGGAAACACTACACCTATGAAGAGTGGTGTGAATTCAGCCGCTTGATCCGGTTCACAAAAGTGGGCCTTGATCAAATGGAATACGACGAGGAAACCGATGGGGTGGTTGAATGGGATTGGCTCGAGGAGAGTAGCCCCATGTTGAGTCAGCAAACCGAGTCCGAGTGGATCCTGGACCGGCTCTGTGAGAGTCTGCTCCGGTTGCTGAAGAAGAACATGATTGCGAACGGCATCAATCCCAATTCAGGATTCCCTCGATCGAGCGGTACAGATCTCAGCGTCTTCAACTTCAACCGGAGCGGTACCATATATGAAGACCCGTCAGGGGACCGAAAACCTGACTCGTCTGCGAAGGGCAAGGGCGTCGAGCCTCCTCCGCCGACAAAGTCCCAGGAACGCCAACGGAGAGCATCAGGCGCCGATGCAGTGCTGACATTCTTCACCGGCGACCGGAGGGGAACTCATGCATATGCTTCCGAAGCGCCTCAATGGAGCAAAAAGGCCATGGAACGCATGAAGGAACGTCGACGAAGTAGCACTTCGAAGCGAAAGGGACCGTTCAGCAAGCTTGAGCACCGTGGCAGGACAGGGGCTGTTGGCGGCGGAAGGGGCGGGGCAGGCATTCGCACGCTGAAGATGAGACACTTCACCAGAAACCAGGAAGAGGAGGGATGATAAGCTGACATGATATGCTTGAAGACTTGAGTTGGATGACCAATTGTTACATGTCTGTGTTTATACCACTGTACCATTCTACGAGGGCGGGAACATGGATTGTGAAATATACGGTAGGGGACTAGAGGAAAGGACTTTTGGACAGACAGGACATGACGCGCTAGCGAACGGGAGAGGAGTTTGGAATTTGTCACGCAACCCCCTTGATTCTTGCAGGAGATTAAGTTTTTCTTGTCAACTGCGGCCGAAGCGATTGGACATGTCATCAAGCCATCGTCGACGCCTCTTGACCAGCACCCATGATGCGAGTGAGAGAGCGCATAAACGAACCGGACGGAAGAGGGGGACGCTACGAGTAGCCCAACCGGTGCTGAAGACCACGCTCAGCTTTCAAGATAGCCCTGGCATCACCACTACATTTCTTTTCTATGGGTATGAATGAAGCTGCACATCACATCCGTCAGCATCACCTTCACCCAGGACATCCAACCGTGATGTGCTACACTGGCACAGATGCACCTCTACGCAGTAAGAAAAGTTTGGGTTCATTTTAGCCCACGCTGAGCCGTCACGCCCCGCCCCTGTCGCAGCTGACGTCTATGAAGCGAGCCGTCGAGCCAGCCAAAAGAACCATGATGTGGCTACGCGGGCACAAACGCAGCCCCCTACGCAATAAGAAGGTTGGAGTTTCAATCAAGCTCACGCTGCTGAAGCGGGCCCGCCGCCCTTGTTGCTGCTGACATCCATCAAACGAGCGAGCCCGTCGAGTCCTTCGAGCCAGCAAAAGCAAAGACTTGTCAATCCACACGGGACAGAAACCATGTGTCTCGCTCCCCCAACTACTCGCAGAAGGGTTACCTAGGTACCTCGTACCTATGATCAATGAACCAGGCTGGGCTCAGCCCCCGTTGCCAAGATCACATGTCTCTCGCCCGAGAAGCTCGCAGAGGGTTCACTACCATTACCTAGGTACCTATGATCGAGCTCGCTTCATTCCAAATCGCCGAGATGAGGCATGCGTCTCTTCGCCGACTACTCGTAAAAGGGGTTTTACCGATACGCCCGAGCACGATACATATGATCAAGAGAGGGGGGGCGGGCTCAAGCAGATTGCCGAGCAGCCCCTGCTCTCTGTTCGCCGCTTCGGAGGCGCCCCCCTTTACGAGCGGCGAGATCCTCTGCGCCACGCTACAGTCCTCAAGCTGATGATCCTGACGCAGGGCGCAGGGCGCAGGGCGCAGGACGCAGGACCGCAGTAGTCAGGGCGATCATCTTACCAACCCACTCACCTCACCTCACCTCACCCTACCGCCTACCTTCTAGGGCGGACACGGTGAGATGGATGGGGCGGCAATACCGCCGGCTCTTCACGACCTCTCCGGCAATCCGCCACGGGATCTGGAGACACACAAAAACCTACACCTGTGCACGCAGAGGACGGACTTGGGGAGAAATGGGGAACGGGGAAAAAGGGACTGGCTTGGGCGTGTTGGGTTCTAAGGGGGTATGCTTTCTTTCTCCGGAGATTTCGGACCTGTTGCAAGCCGGGTTGCTTGAGAGTCTCCGCCATCGTGATCGTTGGTGCTCGTGGTGTTGGCGGTGGTGGTGGTAACGACTGGACATACGAGGAGGATAACCCTCTCACTCACTGGTTGAGTGGTAGGTTCTTGTTCGTAGAGTACAAGCCTTCGAGACGTGGTTTCGTTCAAAACGGCTTTGGCCGAGACTACAATACCTACATAGGCCATTCCACGCAATTGACTCCATATCATGCTCGCGTGCGTGTATCGAAGAATCCCATGGATCGAGAAATTTCAAATTACCCTTTCACGCCCACCGATGGTACCCCTTTTCCTCCCAATCCTCTCCATCCACGTCCCCGTAGTTACATGCAAAAGGGTTGTTACTGCACCCCCTTTTCCCCCCTGCTGTCTTTCGGTACCATCCGTTCCGTACCGCGGATGTGTTGGCGCAGAGCTCGCGAGTTAGTCCGTTTGGCACATGCCTTCCGCTCGAGAAACCGGGCCGGAGATCCACCAGGCCACACGGTTCAAGAGCCGGGGAAAGATGCTGAAGACGAAAGCCTCCCTTCTCTCCATTTTGACCAGGGCCACCCTCTCATCCACCTCATTTACCATCTTTTTCATCGGACACCGAGCCTAACTTGAACAACTCCTCCAACGCCTGATCGTCAAGCATGCCCTGGACCCACACGAACGAATTCATCAACTCCTTCAACAGCTTCACGGATCCAATGCTGAGGACTCGCATCAACGCCACCGCCTGGGTCCAGAACCATCGGTGCTCTTCTTTTTGATCGGTGTTGCGCGCCCCAAAGAGCCCGGTGATGAGGATCCAAAGGAGCATGCGGTCGGATCTACCCGTCCAGGTCACGTGGGTTCCGCTGGTGGATTGTGGGGCGGAGTCCACGCCCGAGGCCACTTCCTTCGAGGGCTGGAGCATTTCGTACTGGAGCTGGTGTTTTAGACGTTGCGTGATCAATGCTGGGCCTATCGGCGGTCTTTTCTCGGAAGCCGAGGAAGAATAGATGGATTCGTCGGTGCAATGGAACTTTGTCAGGGTAGACTGGGAGATATGTTGGAGCAGCAAGACCAAAGCTAGTCGACAGCAAAGCTCGCCGCCATAGCTGGGGATCTCCAACAGGCGGAGTACCAGGAATTTGCTCTTGCTGAGAACCCAATCCGTCTCAGGCCCGATAAAGTCGGGGTTCTGATGGAAATGATCAAAGAACCAAACAAGAGAGGGAAGTTCCTGCACCACATTTTTCAAATCAGGGCTATATGTCGTTTGTTCCAGTGCTGCGGGAAAGGCTGAACAGTGGTGAGGCGAATAGATTCGGCGGGGGTGCCAGCCCAAGGATTGATAGATCTTTCCACTTCCCGTGGAAGGACAAAGGAGCTCCGGTGTCACCATCGATCCCTCCACATTCGTGGCGTCAGATTCCAGGAAGATTGCATTGTAACTGAGCATATCATAGATGTACCGATCAAGCGTGGACTGCCCAGGAGTCAACGTCTTCCAGAAATGTTTAAGGATGTTGAAGTGGGTCTTCGACTCTCCATAATTCTCCATATACCACCCGCATACGCTTAGGTAATAGATGTCAAGGATGATCTGACGGTCTTCGGCCGCCGACTGACTGTCAAGCAGCAATCGCAGGCATTGAAGGGCTTTGTGTAGGTACAATTCGGGTCCGCTGCCCGCGCGGAAGGATATGCCCGAGACTCTTCTCATTCGGCTGGCCGTGGCTGCGAGGAGGGCGTACATGTGCACACTCTTCCTCATGCAGCCTTGGATGATGGCATCAATGCTGGAGAAGTGGTGGGCAAATACGGCGTCTGGAGGTCTCTGGCCATCGTCGCCTCGAGGTGTAGAGAGAAGAGCAAAACTGAGGAAGTATTGGAGGATGGGTAGTATGTCGCTGTCTATCGTGCTAGCTGTGCAATCAAAGGGATCAACGACAGGTTTCTGCCCAGGACCAGGGGAAGGGCCCAGCAGTAGTTGAATCGCGTCGTTGTCAAGATACTCGTCCTCACTTGAATCTTGTCGCCGTCGAGACTCGGGTTCCGGACTTGTCGAGGTATCCTTGTCAGACGCCACACTGCGGCTTTCAGAAGTTGCTCGCCTCAATTTCTTGACCCTTTTTGTTGTGATGTGACTTGTTTGCTTTGCATTTGCTGAGCGTCTCCCCTTAGATGGTTTATTTGGGTCATCCAACAGTCGAGAAACTCGGCACCTCGTCAAGCATTTCTCAAAGAGCAAGGTGTCTGTCTGGCGCTGAGTGCTGCTACCGTCGATAGCCTTGGAAGAGGCTGCCTCCTGAGCCCACCGCTGGGCGTGGCTGTTGATGCTCGCAGCAGCACTTCGGGTAGTTGAGCGGGATAATGCGCCAGAGGTAGGGGTTTTGACAATGAATAGGAAGGGAGCTTTGTTGGATCCAGCGCCTTGAGCGCCGCCCTTGATGCTATTGAATGTAGCGAACTCGAATTGAGCCGAATTTTGGTCAAGAACGTCCATCATTGGTTGTGGAATTGTCATTCGAACACAGTTTGCGCAGCTGGCACTATAAAAGCTTGGGTTCTCTTGAGTGCCTTGGATGTCCCTGGGATTCTTAAATGGTGGCGCCAATCAGAGAACTTATGGTATTTTCTAAACGACCAACAGTTTGGGTAATGGAGGAAACATTCGATGATCTTCAACGCCTAATATGAAAGCCCGCAAGTGTCCTGACGAAGCCAAGGCTATCGTAATAACGGCCCAGATACGAGAGGGAGAGACGGCCTGCTTTCTGGCATAGCGTGATCGCCGAAGGGCAACCCTGCATTGGGCAGCGCCTCGCCTCGCTTAACGTGTGCCACCATCAGGGGCCCCAAAAATCCCCTTAGATAAGCACGCCTGTTTTTGCGGTCTTTGGTCGAAAAGAGTAGCCGCTAGACGGCTGACATGGTTGAGCAGACCACGAAGAACAAAAGACCCTGGAGCCAGGTCACGGCGAAGCATCCAGTAATGGATCTATCGATGCTCTATGGCGGTCAGAGGAAGGATGCTTGGCACCGGCTCGAGTACTACATGGTGCTGAGGATTGTCCTTGGTGTGCTATAGACTTTGTCCGCGTGGTGCTTGTATGCATCTGCCAGCTGAAGGATTACGACTTGATACAGGGCAATATACAAGTGGAGGTGGGAAGCGGACATGGAGATGACTTACTAACCTCAACAGGGGAGCGAAACAGACGTGATGACTGGTTGCAGCCATAGTTTTGTTCTCCACGGGACATAGCGTGTAACGTGGCCCTCAGACGGTGCCAAGGGCGTGAGATCCAGCCTCTGATTAGCTTCGTGGCAGGGCTGCAGGACGCGGGTTAGAGGTCTACAGAACGTGGTAAGAGAGAGATGAGGTCGGACATGGTTCGGCGCAGTTGCCCTTGCCGCCTCTACGGCTTTCAGAGGGCAACTATTGTAATCCAAACAAGGCTTAGTTTTCCCCGACTAGTAGTTCGCTAGTCCATATTTTGTCTAGCTCTGCCGAAGCTGCTATTCCGATTTGTGTCTGGAATCGCTCTGTCAGACGTATATAAATAAGTCCCACCAACCAGACAAGGCTTTATAGTAAATGTTTTAGGCAGGTAGTACCCAGCCAAGCCGGCGGATCGCCATCAACCGGTTTTATTGGGTCGGGCAACAAGAAATATCATGACAAAGACCTTAACCGTGCTTTTGCCGTGATGACCACATGCAGGGGAGAGGCAGCTTGTTGCAGGAAGGGCGTGGAGGATTCCCCACCTGACCGCAATCACGATACCCGGCTATCCACACCGGGGCATTCAACCTGGGCGTTACCAGGCCATCATCCTCGCGACTCGGTGTTTCAGTCTGTACCGAAACAGCGAAACACCAATGGCATCTTCATTATCTATGCACCCCACCCATAAACGATACTTGGGGCACACTTTAGTAATACAGACCCAAACTTACTCAAGCATCGCTATCCCTCCCCTGCCCTGTAGGGCTAAAATGCCCATGGGGAATTGTTATGCTCGTTCATGCTCGGCCGGAATCAATTCCTATTTGGAACGGCTCGTAAAATCCCTGTTTCTCGTAACCGAGTGACTTTTTGACTCTGTTAAGATGACTGTGACTATCGACGCAGCGTCCTCCGACCAAACAACATTTAGTCAATGTGGGGATATCCTAGATAGTGAGATGGCGGTGGCCATGAGAAGCAACGCTAACCTGGTGTCGTTCATCTCGGAGAGTGTGCTCTGCTCGTATTTTGGTGGCAGCAATCTCGATCAATCACGTTCATCATTCTGGACACTTGTCCTTCTGCCCGATTGTATTCCCCTAGGGAGCAAACCAGAACTTCGTTGCCCTAAACCAGGCTGTCCCCACAAATCTGTCTGACTTCTGGCATCACCTCTCGTAATGCCTGTGTCAAGGAGTATCGAACGATTCAAGAGTTCCTCTCTGGCTCACCAAAGGCCATCTGTGAATTGTGTCCTCGAAATCCCTGCGCTTACCGAGCACAAACACACGAGAAAGACTGCATTAGGACTCAGAAGTAGGGCCGCCCCGCCCAAACAGAGACTTTGAGTATGACGGAGCTGAAACGACAAAAAGCACTAATATCATCGCCCTTTTGGAATCTTGTAGCTGGGCTTCTGGTCGACAAATAACTCTGCTAGGACATAAGACTGCCAATCGATGTCGAGTCGGGGGTCAGCTCCTGTCGCGGTCGGGTCCTTTCATGATCAACATCCCAGGATAGTTGTGAACCGAACCTCGAGCCCCTGCCACCCAGCTTTCGGGCTGGAAGCCACCGCCAGGAGATGTTAAATGAAGAGAAGCAGCACGGCCCCAAGTGGAGCTGGTCCAGCTGGTGGATGATATGCACATGTGAAAAATCTCCACTGGTGAAAGGCCCAAGGAGGTGTCGCCGCGACAGATACGGATGGGGGTCCTCAGCTCTCCAATCACAGGCTATCGTCCGGAAAAAGGAGATATGCTTGACCCTCTCAGTAGTCTGCTGCGCCTCAAGCCAGCGAATCACCCACTTGATATGCACGGGCTGAAGTTTTCTTTTCGTTGGAAGACCGAGTGCTGATTCTTGTTCATAGACCTGCTTAGAATCTTTGTCTCTCGAGACTCATCTCCCATCTGACGGCGAGCTTTCCCTCCTCTTGGTGAATCCTGTGTTTGGAGAACGGGAAGCTTGTCACTTGAAGCATCGTGAGCACACTGCAGGCTTCCACCCCTGGCTGAGTGAGCAGAGGAAGGTGTCAGACAACTGTGAATCAGTCTGTATCGTGCTTGATTCCAGCAACTCACTCCCATGGAACCACATCACTGCGCTTCTGATTCCGCGACTGATCGTTGACAGTTTCCTGATCGAACTAGACCCTCCGTCGTCGACTGTGCCTGTTAACGGTTGAACTTCCCATCTCACATTTCTTTAGCATCTCTCATCCTCCTTGTGTAAGAGAACCGTTGCCAACCAACAGCGGCTACAACGCGCAATGGACCAGACTCAGCACAACTATCGGTTCACATGGTGCTTGAAGGCTCAGGCCATAAGAATCCTCATCAAGCCGACTAGGTCATCAGGATTCCGGTCGATGTTTGCATGTAATACAACCTTCAGCCATCAACGACGCTGAGATGAAAAAGAGGAGATCGTGGTCTGGAACGCATCCAATGCAGACACCTCTTGTTTCCTATGACCCTCAAAACCTAATCTTTCGGGCCAAAGGCAGAAAATGCGTCTCTCCTACTCAGCACATATCGAAGACACGACCTTTGTGAAGTGCTTCGGTCGAGTTTATCTTTCCGGCAGGGTTCAAAACCCCGCGACGATTCTCCTCAGCTGATCTGTCGAAATCCATATGCGAATTCTGTGCAGCGATTGGTGAAAACTACTTTGTCCTAAAGGGCAAGCGGAGAACACTCAGGCACACACAAGGGAAACGCATGATATGGTTTGATATCAGGTTTCAACAACAGTTTTTTTGGCCTCCTTGGAACCTCATCTGCTCGAGTTCAAGTATCCGAGTTGGTTGAGGAACCTGACAAATTGCTTGTAAGCCCAGAGCTTTATAGCACTAATCATGTCAAAATAAAGACGCCATGCAAACACACAGTGCTGACGGCTCAGTTGAATGCAAGCATCTAACTCAAATGTGAAGGCTCCTTGACGTACACCATAAGTAGCAGACCAGGTGCAGGCCCGACAAACTTGCTCGCTACGCCCCCCTAGCAGATTTGCTGGTGAGAAAATAAGGGTAAAATGTTGCCAGGCGTTGGAAGGACTTCATATGCCGAAGTTCGGATGAATTTAAGGAGCAAAGTATCAACCTCTTTCCGACAAGGTCAAATGGCAAGCTGAGCAAGCCTCTTTGGGACATGACCTGCTGTCCAGGCAATAAAATCAGTGCTCTTGTATGCGATAAGGCGTCCCCCGAGGTTTATATTTCAAGAGTAAGTAAGGTGTAGGTAGTCAGAGGCCTCCAAAATTGTCTCAAAATCGGTAACAGTTGCTGCTCAGCTCACATTATCCTTCAAACATATCACTGGCCTTCGCTCCATAAACGGATTTGCGTAGAAACATGTGTAGGTGCTCGGACAAGATGTAGTGGTTGAGGCGCATGAATGTTCGTGATCGGGTTGTTTCTTTTACAGCGCCTGAGTAGGATCACTGGCGGTACCGGAGGCGACAGTTGAGTATTCGCGGACTCTAAGCTGGCGAACGGTGTCGATGGTGCAGTGGGAACGCCGGACCATAGTTGAAACGAGGCTGTCCGCGCATGATTCTTGATCGTCGATCTCGTGGTTCTACACGAACGAGACGGCGACGAATCCGCCGTCAGCTTGCCACTCCTGCCCGGGGGCTCCCCACCGCGTGCAGCTGTCCACGCCTGCTCGCTCCTTTTCAAACTGCCTTGCACCAGAGTTTGAGTCTGACCAAATTTATCGACGGGCTTCTGGAACGCCGTGGACTGGTGAGGGCGGGCAGCAGCTGACCTCCGTTTGCTGGTTGGTTCAATACTGTCTTGTACGGTATTTGCGGAGCCGCCACTATCGCTAAAGGACCAGACGCTTGGCTGGCCGTGCGGCAACGGCAATGATTTCGAGCTTGAGCGATCTATGGACCTGAGCCAGCCAGATGATGCTCGTTCCCTGAGTGGATCCAGGGCCTTCCTTTTTGCTGGGACAAGGGATCCTGGAAGATTCCTGCTCGCTCCATCCCCGAATGTATGCAAACTGCCACTCGGGCTAATGTCAATTTCAAGGTCAGTCTCCGGAGCGTTGTTGTATAGTGATATATCGCGCAGTCTCTCGTCGAAGTGACCCTCCATTGGACTAAGTTGTGACAGAAAATCCGTCTCGGAGTGATCACGATATGGTAGGGTTGGTACGAAGATTGGAGTATTCACGGCAGTGGGAATGGAATTGGGCGAATCAATGACTCTAGGTGCTGAGCCTGATCGCTTCCGCTCAACCCAGGCGCCGGAAATGTCATGGCGAGAACATGATGGCTTGTTGATGGTTAAGTTTGCATCAGGCCAACTGTTGATAGATTTTGGTGGGACGGCGCCACCTTGGAAGTGAAACACATCCTGAGTCTGGTCAAAATTCCCCGGAAACACATATCTCATCCACGCTTCATTGTCCATATCAATATTTTGTCTCGTGTTGGATGTGACCGGCCTCTGCGAAGCACTTGTCTGGTCGACCTGTTCCCCCTTTCGAAGAGCGAGTGGACCTCCAGGACGGCAATCTGTAAGCCAAAGCGGGGCCTTTCCGACACCATCGGGATTCAAAAAGCAGCCTGTCTCGCTGGTAATGAGGTTGGGGACTTCTTCTGGTCGAGATTGTTGTTCTTTGGTAATGCATTTCGTGTACACGCCAGTGGCCCTAGTGACAGGATGATGGTGGCTGGGAAATTCATTCTCGTTTGAACTGAACACAGATGCAAACCCAGAGAGATCCGAATCACTTGCGAAACCAACATCTGAAGTGCTGATATTGTTTGGAAACCACAGCGAATCAATTGTATCGTTGTGTCCCATCTTGTCAGCAGCAGGAGAAGATTCTCTTGCCTGCTGACTTTCCCACTCGAGTTCCTTCACTGTCCGCTCTAGTTTCACTTGATCATCCAGCGTAAATTGTGGATGTGGTGCCACTTGGCCTCCGAGAGCCACATCATATTTGTACGTCACGTCCGAGGTGACAGGTATGCTTTCCTCAGCTAGAGAACGACTCGGCGTGAGTGTGTGATCAGGGTGCAGGGCTGGCTCGAGAAAGGATGATGGACTCAATTTTTGTCCTGGACGATCTTTTAGTATCCCCACAGCAATAACGCGGTGGATTATATCCGGCAAGACTGGTGTTGAGACCTGTGGCGAGATGTGTCCATAAGAGCCGTCAGAAATAGCAAGTGCTTCGTCCTGTTGACACAAGCCTTGCTTACGGTGGACGTCCACTTCGGTGCCCAGGGGATTTGGAGATGTCCTCGTCGACGACGCACTCGAAATTGAAACGCTCCTCTGGATCCCCGACAGAGCGAACACACGGACTTTGTCCCAGGACGTGAGGCCAAGGGCAACAGCTTCATTTAGGCCGATGAGATTGTGTTCGTTTGGTGAGTCGAGGGGAGCCGTTGCCCCCCTGCTTGGCCCGCAAGCACGGGCTTGGTTTTTGTCACTGCTCCCCTTCCGTGCCTCATCTCCTGTGTTGCCTGTTGCTTTTTTGCCCCACCGATTCTCGGGTGGCACCAGTTCGTCCATAGCTCTTTCTGCTGGGTGGATGGGCTCTTTGCAGACAACAATGCTGGGAGTGGTTTGGGTCTGGTGTATATTGGATCCTATCCTCAGGCTGATCTCTTCTGTACGCAAAGAAGGAACGTCGAGAGCCGGCCGTGTTGAGCCTAATTTCCTTTGGTCTGAATTCTTCTGGGACATCGGACGTGATTTTTTGAGCTGTGCAATCTTGCGTCGACGACCTAATCCTTTGATGTCATCTCGGGCATGTTGATCGAACTTCAGTGGCCGTACGGTGGCGAGTCCGACCCAGTCAGCTTTGTCTAGCAGAGCTTTGCGGGCGGTTTCAAGGCCGTTGGCACTTTCACTCTGCCTACGGACATTTGTTAGCACTGGGGGTCACGATGGGCTCGTTGTTGCTTGCCGGCCGTGCCACTCATCATCAGACGCCTGACCTGGCACTTGTCCCGTTAGGGATCGCAAAACGTTCGTTCCGGGAGGCTGACCATCAATTGACCTCTTTTCTTCGGTACTGAAGTTGAAGCCATGCGCTAGGTGATGTCTTGCGCTTGTCTTCCCAGAGGACTGCTCTGCCTTCGGAGGAAATTTGTGTTGGGAAGCCCCGTGTATAGAGAATGCAGGCGATGGAGGACAAGGACGGCGAGATTGAGGTTGAAGCCTGGCCCTTGCAAAATTCTGCCGTTGTTTCTTGACAAGCGCATTGGCGTTGGATTTAGAGTGACGCTGCAGGTTGCCACCAGTCCAATTCATCCCAGCTCGCTGAGATCAACGCAACAGAGAGACGTGCGCAGTACATCAGACCGAGGAAACGGATGGTAGCATCACCGTTGCACGAAGCTACGAGCAGTCATGAAGAGGGGCAGACTTTTGTTGACCAGCAGCACCAGCACGAGCACCAGCAGGTCTTGTTCGTGACACTACTCCTTAAACTTTCCGCCTTCTGCACTTTGCGCCATCGTGACTTCCATCTTGCTCCCGATCCCGTGGCAAGGCTCGACCAATTACGACCAGTTCGATATTGGATTCGTCTGAACGGGATGGTCATCACATCTTCCCGATCTTAAATTGACCCAGGACCTGTGGTAGGCAAACTGGACTCTCGGTGAATGTACTAGTAGCACAAGATCGTGCCAGTCAATTTGTTCTCTCAGTCATGACCGGAGCGAATGTCACAGGCTAGCAAACATGCCAAGTAAATCCCGTCGCCGCTTGCAAACACGTGAGCCCAACATTTTCTTCAATTCTTCCCACAGCTTGCTTTCCAAGAAAACCATGAGATACATTTTCCTCATGAGCATTGAATGTTGAACTCGAAAAACCTGTTAAAGAGTCAGGCTTCCCCTCTGACTTGTTGAGCCTCCTCGACTAAAAGTGCTCGACGCAAGTCTGTCGAGTCTATATGTTCGACCTTACTCGAGTATGGACGCCAGGTATGTGTTCAGTTCTCCTTTATCGGAATACGACTGGGACACTGCTCCAGTGTGATGAAAACCCACACCAAAAAGCATAGTTCAACTGAGACGTCAGGTCTTTGAACGAGAACAATTCCATCATTGAAATTTCTGAACTCAGCCGAGCAGCCTCCCTGCTGTTGTCACCCCCCCCCGCACTCTCCTGGCCCGGTTTTTGCTAATGATGTCGTCTACGCAGGTACGTTTCCGTGATCTTCGTACGGTGTTCTCCCGTGTTTCCGCATTTAGCTATGAGTATCGTGGTGGCCAGGTAGCGGCAAGTGTCCGATCGGCCGTGTCTTCTGGGATCGGAGCCGACACTGTGCAATCGTCTCGTGCTATGGCGATCATCGAGCTCTTAGACAGTCAGGCTCCCTGGATCCCGACAAGCCGTATCAGTCCACATCAATTTTATTTATGACGACCGGTTCATATTTACACTCCAAGCCTTGTCGAAGCGTGGGGTGCAGGTGCTTGAGCCAATGCAAAATCCCCTAGGTGGATGGGCGGTGAAGCTTCGACAGACAAGTCGCCATGTAGCAACCTCACGTGGACCAAGTTATGACTTGCTGGACCAAAGTGCCTCGAGAGTCGAGATGCCAGCGTCACAACTTCAAGGCGCGGTGGCCACTATCTTGTCCAATGGTCTCCGATACAGAAACTTGAAGTGGTTACACACAGTCCGTGCTTGGCTCCCTTTGCGTAACATGAGGCCCTTCTGGACTTTGTCTTGCCAGGCTCCAGCAATTGCAGTCGTGGCAGAAAACTGCGGGCAATGCACGGTACTCTCGCTTTTGCTCATACAATTGGCGACGTGTTGTTGCGTGCTGAAATGCAAAGACGGGCTTCCCTGCAATGCGAGTGCGAGTGCGAGTCACAAGAGCAGACCGTTGGTTCTGAGCGATGCCACGTCAGGTCTCCGTGCGCTGCACGCTGCATATACCCATGTTTCCGTCACACCAGTGAGGCCAGTTGCGAGTTGAGCCACGGCATAGCAGGAGGCAGCGCCGTGGGGACGCTGAGGGTCCATGTCAGAGACGCAGAGCCAGCAGGGCGGAGCCAAGTGATGGACGGCGAATGAAGATGCCCCTGGAGATCATGGCCCCATTCGTTGATTGGAGACCGGGAGCCAGTCATATCGCCCTTAATGGAGCCCCTCTCACCGGTAGCAACCGGTTCCACCAATGAGAACTCACTATACTCCACCCGGTGACGTTGACAGCGACGTGGAAGGTGGCATTGAGGGGGGAGATGGCTGCAGCCGATACGGCTAGCGCCGGTCCGTCCTGGCAAGTTCCAGGGAGGCGGGCTCGGCGGGTTGCAGGTGGCAGGTGGCCAGGTGGCCAGGTGGCCAGGTGGCCCGGTGGATGCAGCTTGCGGCAGGTGAAGCTGCTCCCACCTTTGCAGGGCAACGTGCTGGAGCGGGACGTGCAGCAGCTTTGCATCAAGCTACGAGACGACGCTGCAACTTGGTCCTATTGCTGGCTCGGTAAGATGAATTTCTCTGGCTCTGTGTGACCAACCGAACGTCTCAATGCAGGCGATGCATCCAATGCGAGGCGCCTTGACTCGGCCACCGCCCACTTTTTCCCACTTTCTCGCTCACTTCGCTCACCTCATTTCTCTTCCTCTCCTCCGCCTCTCCTTTATAACTCCCCTCGTGCCCTCCTGCTGAACTCTTCTTCTCTTCCTCCTTCCACCTTCCTACAAACCATTATTACGACTCGTGATCAAGAACACCATCGATAAGATACATCTAACATCATCTCACTTCACCTTGGACGACCTAACCACAACTCTAACTCCATTGGCCAACCTGGACTCTATTGCTTTTATCATCCACAGGACAATTTAAGCCGGACATCCCAAGGATCGTTTTCTTTGCTTTTTTCCCCTTCTGCATTGCCAGGACAAGATTTACCCAGGGATTCGAGTCTCGACAACTATCTAGCTTGACACAAGCCAGCTTCGCAGCGTGCTGTTGAGGTACTACAACATTTTCTTTCCTTTCCCTTCCTCGTCGACGCCAGTGCTTTTTTTCTTTTGCCTCTGCACCTGTTCTCCCGAGGAGTCTCGACACCGCCCGACCTGTTTCGGGGCTATCTGTACCCCAGTCCTTGTGGCTTCTAGCCCAAGGTTATCTGTGCTGCAAGGATACGTTGACTATGTCACGCTCCTGTGCACATGAATTGAAATGAAATGACACTGAAGACCCCGGAGCCACCCCCGAGTTTCCCATGGACACCCCCCTTGGATTTGAACCACTATGATCCCGGACAAATGTTTTTTCCCCTGGATATTCCCGCGGATTGGCCATTATTGAGGAGATATGATACCCTGGATTGCATCTTTTGCTACTTTGCCCTTGGACTTTCTTATGTGCGTTGACATACAACTTGCGACAACTGCGCGATCAACCTGATCGCTTAGGGCCAGACTCAGCATCCGACAATATCGCCATACCACAAGAGCCCTGGATACGAGCTGATGATGTCGCCATGATGAGGACTACGACGAATGTTTTTCATTTTACTTGAAACACCCTGTCATCAATCACACATTGAGAAGGGTCACCGAGGAAATCGGCACTAGGACTGGACTTTTTACTCGACTTGGCGACCTTCGTTGCAGTGCAACTGGATTTAGAATGCTTGAACGTTCAGATGAACCCCAGGCCCACGGACTTTGTCGCCCAGCTGTCTGCCGTCTCATGCTTTACTATTTTCGCCCACCGGACCAACATACCTGGTCAGAAAGTTCGCTTATCGCCAAACGTACGGACGTCGTCAACAATCTGCCTTGTCATCCCCGGACTGATACCACTGAGATCTAACCTCTGGGTCGGCCGGAAATTGCCGACGTTGCCGGCCATTGACCGACTCCCTTCCCGTCGGACATCCCCTCGTCGCCCATGTTTCCATTTGACAATGCTGCATTTTGGTGTTGCTTAGGTGTTTGTGTGTGTGATGGGTGCGAGTACTAATTTGTGTTCGCATCCGCAGGGAAAGAGTTTGCTCAACAATGACTTCAACAACATTAACCAGGAGAAATCCACTACTGGCCACTGTTACTCCAGGATCTCAAAGTCGGGTGCCGAGGACTATGCCCGTGACTTACCAGGACACTGTTCCGTTTAGTTCCGCCTCCATGGCTGGCGGAATCTCCAACGCACACTTTTCTTTGACTTCTACATCCTCTGGATCGCGCCGGTGTCACGGGAATGCACCGAGCGTCTTCCCCTCTGGACAATACCCTCACAGTGATGACTTCTTCTTGTCAGCGTCTTCCGCAATGACATATGCTTCCATGACCGTATCTGACGGTGCATTTGTTGTCCCCGTGATGTCCAGCTTGAGCGGCTTTGATGCCGACCCAACCTCTGAATTCCTGACAGAGGAGGCTTTCTCAGGCGACAACTCCGCAGACTTGACCCTCGTGCCCTCGTCGCAATATCCGGGACAAGACCAATCAGAGGACCTGATGATTTCCGGTTACATCCCCTTGGATACTTCGCCAATTTACCATCATGGAATGGTGAACCACTTCAGCTCGCAGACTTTCTCGGTGCAGAGACTGCCAACGCCCCCTCCAGAGGATTATGTCCGTGATTGCCTGTCAGCCCAGACCTTGCAGGAGAAGCTGTGCCCGGATACCCAGGATTCCGCTCTCTTTGGGACCAACCCCGTGTCGAAGGCTCTCCCAGACAGGTCAGATCCCTTTCCTCTCCTATGCGTCTTGCCCGTCACTGACCACAGTCAACGTCAACAGCCTCAAAGGACGCAGTGTATTTCGACCCAGGCCTATTCGCTCTGCATCAGAACGGAATGGCGTCATTGACCAAAGTGTTTCGTGTATCATCCCTACTGAGACCCGGAGCCCCAAAGAGGAACAATCGGACCGAGAAAAGGCCAGAAGTGGACCGCTGTACGACGCCAGGCCCGACAAGAGTGGAAATTATCATTGCCCCATGTTTGAGAAACTCAAGTGCAATCACCAACCCACCAAACAAAAGTGTATCTACAAGTAGGTCCAACATACTGCACACGGGCTGAAGTCCTTCTAATACTCTCCTCTCCCTCCAGCAAATATGTGGACTCCCATTTGAGGCCGTACCGCTGCCGTTTCACGGATCGCCCGGAATGCGAGGATCTCAGGTTTTCATCCAATGCATGCCTCCTTCGGCACGAAAGAGAGGCCCATGGAGAACACAACCACGGAGTGAACCCATACTTGTGCAAATTCCCGGACTGTGACCGCGCCCGAGAAGGCAATGGATTTCCTCGCCGATGGAACCAACGTGACCATATGAAACGAGTCCACCAATACGAAGAACCCGAGCCTCTTCCCAAGAAGAGCTCAGCCACTCAAAGTCAGAACAAGAGGAAGAAGCCGACATCTGTGCCCATGAGGAGGTCCAACTCCTCGACGTTGTCCAAGGCTCATGCGATGGCGAATGCTGCCATCCAAACTCAGACCTACAGCCAGACTATTACCCGGGCCCAGTACGTCGCTCCAGGCGCGTATACCATTCAGACCCAGGACTATGATGCAATGATGCCACAAACAGTGTCAATGGACGACGTCCAGTTCTCGTCCAGGCAGGCCATCTCCAGGACAAGCCGGGTGTCACCACCCTACTCCGGGGTCTATCCTTCATGAGTTTCTTTCCTTTGTTCGTCCTTAACTCAATGAAATGATTGAAGTGATATTATACCCTGTGCAACCTACCACCTCAACAATATTGGATCCTGGACACTTTCATCACTCTTCTTCTAAACTTGCATTATACCAGCCATGGAGCCAGCCCACCGTTGTATTGCAAAGCAGGCAATGCTAGAGGTGAAACAGAACAACAGTGCTGCCGCGTGGAGAACACTACCCCAACTCTTCCAGAATGCCGGGCCATGTGTTTCAAGTCTCTTCAGCCAGGTACCACCAACCCACAGGACAATTTCCCCCTGCAGAACGAAGTGAATCCTGGAGGTTGTTGTTGTATATCCCAGGACTGGCCGACATGACTACCAAAGGAGTTTTCCCCGGGACACATTTCCAGGACAGGCCAATATGCTTTTGTGACAAATCTTACGACATGTTCGAACGATCAACCGAGGGTGGTGGGCAGTTTATGCAATCATACAGCGTTTGTCTAGAGGCATTCAGCCAGGGAAATTGGATAGATAGAGACTTCTTGACATCAGTGTCAGTACTAATCGGTGTGAATGTACTGTACGCACAACAATGTAGCTACTTTCGGGGCTTCCCACGACGATTCGAGCAGAAGATCTCGTACTCGATGCTTTCCTACGCGAAACTTAACAGCCCGTTGTGCCCCTCAACAAGCCCCACCATAAAATCCTACCCAAAATTTTGCCTTGAGAATCTACTCCAACTTATTGTCGCATGAACTACGTGATGCCGGTGAGTGTACCCATTCTCGTACCTGGAATATCCTCTTTCACGGCGATTGACTCTCCCGTAGCTCATCATAATCACAGGCCTTCCCTGCTCAGGCAAATCGTATCGTGCCCAGCAAATCGCTTCGTCGCTGGCCAGCTTCGTCACACCCTCTTCCGCCGACGAACCATCAAAAACAACAAAAAGGACCGTCCAGATTGTCCCTTCACATCACGCATCATCCGACGACCACCGAGACCGACTCAGCGACTCGAAATCCCTAGAAGAAGGAACTACACTCCTCCGAGACCAGATCTACAATAGTGCCTCGCTCGAAAAGACCGCGAGGGCGGAAGAATTCTCCGCGATCAAGCGCGCCCTTTCAAAGGACAATGTCGTGATAGCCGATGGATTGAATTACATCAAAGGGTACAGATATCAGTTGTGGTGCGAGGCCAAAGCCGCGGGGACGAGATGTTGCGTGGTCCACGTGGCTGCGCAGGAGGATGAGTGCAAGAGGTGGAATCGGGAGAGGTTGAGAGCTTGGGGTCGGGCAGAGGTGGATGATGATGATGGGAACGTCGATGGGGATGGGAAAGAGAACGGAAATGAACAGCAAACGCAGCACAGCCAGGGAGAGAGTGTCCTGGGAGATCTGGTCCCGGAAAGCCACACTGCCATCTACGGCGATCGGATCGTGGGGAATGCGAGTAACAGCACCAACACCATCACCAAGTCACGCTCCTCCTCGATGGACAACGGGTTGGACAATGGCGACAACAGCAGAGGTAGTGCAGCAGTGCCTTGGGCTTCAGCTTCAGCAGACGAAACAATGACTCTCAAGTCGCTATACATCCACCACCCAGCGGATGCAGACCACCCTCCTCCCTCGTCAACAGACCCAAATCGACCTGCAGGACTAGATGATCTCCCACCGTCCCTGTCGACGACTTCTTCCTCGCCCGCTCCCTCGGTTCCAATACCACTACCACCACCACCGCCGCCGCCAACCTCCTCTCCGCCATACTCGCCCTCGACTCTCATCTCCCTCATGATGCGCTACGAACCCCCCTCTCCCTTCTCACGCTGGGACACACCCCTGTTCACCGTGCCTTCGTCCGACATTGCTCCTCCGATCCAGCAAATCTGGAACGCCATCTATCCCGCGCCGCCGAAACCGACCAGCAAGAAAGCGCTGAGTCAACTTTCTCCATCCCACCACCAAAGACCTCCCGATGCATCTGCGGCCGGCGGGGACGAGAATGCAAAGCTGCCTGCTGCGTCCTCCTCGACTCCGCGCGACAAGCAGGCCGAAGCGGTGAAACCCCACGCGGCGACGGTCCTCCCTCGCGCCACGGCCTCGGACGCCCTGCAGACCCTCGAGTCCGCCACCATGGACGTGGTGAGACACGTGCTCGCCCAATCCCGCCAACAGAACCTGTCCCAGGCAGACGGTGAGGGCGGCGACGTGCACCTCGCCATCCCCCTTGCAGCACCACCACCAACAACCAGCTCCAGCTCTACTACCAACCCAGCAGCCGAGCCCTTTTCCTCTTCTCCCGAGACGGTGGAAACGACCATCCACATCCCGCCGGGCGTCCGCCTCTCGCAGCCCATGCTCCAGCGTCTGAGGAGGAAATACACGCAGATCCAACGCGGAGGCATCGCGCACGGACAAGGATACGTCAGGGGACGGAGGCAGATCATTCAGGGGTTCATTGAGTTCCTGGAGGCCGAGTGGGCGGAAGAATGAACTGGACGCAAAAAGAGAGAAGCAAAGAAGGGAGAGAGAATCCGGAATAGTTAGTGGGTGGGCAAAGCCAATTTGGATCAAGATTGATCAAAGAGAAACAAAAGGAGACGTTGGTATAAAAGTGGACAGTCGATTCTCATTCTCATTCCCAACCCACTCCTAACCACCCGCCTCGTTCAGAATCATTCCTGATAGCGCAGAGTCGTCGCAGGCTCTGGCAGGAGGGTTGACTCTGAAAGGCACATCTCTACTTTCCAAGACCGTGAACTCCCTCACCCAGGTTATATCCGCAGCCTGTCCACCCACTCAAGCCCATAGATCTTAAAAACGTTCCGATGATACCCAAAAAGAAAGTAGAAAATCCAAAACCTGGCTATTCATGGATGCATCTTCAACTCCAAATCACCACATCAAATGCATTTCTTCACTTCGCTCATCTAACAAAAAAGCAGAAAAAGAAATGAAAACCCGAAATCTTTTCGCAAGCTAAGAGAGAGCACTGAGCCACAAGTATCTCCTCTATGCCTTTTTTCGAGCCCGGTACAAAGGTGGGTCCCTCGATATGACTGTCAAGAAGCATACACGATGCCATCCCCACATGCCACAAAGGGACAGTGGATTATCCATTAGGCCCTCGATGGGCGTCTGCGATTCCGCCGAGAATTTTGCGAGAATTTAGCCTCAAACGTTCTGGGGGTATCAGCCCATGACAACAATGACGACTCCAGAGAAGAGAAGTTCAAAAAGACCCCGATCGTGCAGATAAGAGTAAGTCGCGAGTGTTAAGAAGCAAACAAAGTCGATAGGTGGCTTGCAAGATGGCAATGTCGTAAATGTGGAGAAACTGACGTAACAAGATCAAATTCGTGTGAGCGTTGCATCGGAAGTTGGAAGAGCAATCCAGTGGTCCTCTGGTTCGCGTTGAATTCGGAAGGTGACAATACTAGATCGAGGTGCTGCGGGGTGCACTATCGGCTGCATGGTGATGAATTCCAGGTGGTGTCCGGAACGAAGGTCCTGGTGGTCCTTTTGAGTGGCATGTTTTGGTGGGTGCTAAACATCCGTGTTGTGGTTAATCACATGCCAAAGTAAAAGTGTCCTCGGTAAACACATTTTCATCCGAGAAGCCATCTTGTGGCGAGGAGTCGTTATCTGAGCAAGCAAAATGAGTCGCGTGAGGAAAATACATGGACAATCGCAGGACATTGTAAAAGTGCTCTTTTCACAGAGAGACATCGCCCAAGTCTCGCATTAAGCAAGCCATTTGTGCACGTTTTGCTGCCTCGGCCAGAAAATCAGGCGGCAATTGCCCGGACCCCATTGACTGTGGGTATGCAGGATGCTCCTTAGACATCGAATTTGTGTGCGGGTGTAGATGGTGCTGCTGCTCTTGTTGATGCGCCTGGGGTTGTTGGTCCCCAAAAGGCTGTTGTCCCTGATAACCGGGATGCACTTGCTGGGAGGCATATGTATTAGGCTGTGAGTAGTGTCCGCCGAAGAATGGGCCCATGTGTGCAGCCGAAGGCGAAGGCAACGGGGCGTGAATATGCGGGTGTCCTTGCTGTTGGTGAGGCATGAAGTGCGATTGTATCTGAATACGATGCTGCGGCTGTTGGGGAGTAGGCGGTGGCGGAGGAGGTTGTAGATGGTCACTGACGGGACTCGGGTGGGAACTCGTCGAGGCACTCGAGGGCTGCGAAAAGTTGTTTGTCAAGGTGGAAGCAGAACGACCACCGCTCCTTTGCTGGAATTGCTCTTGTTGAGAACGTGGTGATAGTCGGGCACTCCGGCGTGGATGGCTGCTCATCTTGACCCTCAACCCTTAGGCGCAGGGCGGAAGGTTGTGTTTCAAGAAGACGTAGCCGCTGAATCAGGCGGCTTTGTCTCAGCTCAGATTATCTCCTTCTTTTCAGAAAACAGGGCGCGCGGCTAGAGGTGTTTTGTGAACGAAAGAAACTGCAAGGAGGTCGATGTTGAGGTCGACAGTGGGTGCTCAGGAGGGTGATATGAGGCGCAACTTGGAACACGAGGTACGTAGCGAGGCAAAAAGAGTCGAAGTGAGTGTAAAAGTGACCTCGAGGCAAGAAATGCCGGGGGAGGGAAGATTAGTGCGGCGGTCAATTGGGAATTTGGAGAGCCAGGCGCCTCGAATGTCGATTTCTCCAAGTATTTTTCCTCTTGCACTTTCTGGAGAGGGTCGGAAAACGGACCGTCGAGGCAGCGGGGGGAGATTGTCTGACCACCCAGGAGGGGCGGGCGTGGTACTTTTACAGTCGAAGGAGTCAAAGGCGAGGCCGATCAAGGCCGCGGTTGGCTGGTGAAATAGCCAGTTCGTGGGGGGAGAAACAGGCTCGCAAGATGGAAGTCTGCCGCTCTGGGACAGCGGGAACTGGAAGCCTGGCAGAGTCTGGAGAGATGCGGGGCGCTTTCAATTGGCTGACATGGGGGCACGTTTTCCCGGGCTGATCTGTGGGGGAACCTGGTCGACGAGATGGGGCGGCCACACAAGAGGCAGGTCTTGAGTACCCAGGTACGAGATCGAAGATAAAAGGGTTCAGATCAGGGGAAGAGGTGGTGAAAGGTGGGAAGAATGGTGAAGAGAGACGAGAGGTTAGAGAAATTCGACACCATCGAGAAGAAGACAGCGCAGGCGGCAAATGGGAAGCATGCATCGGAATGTCGGGGTCACGGGATCACGGAATCCCAGCATTTGCCCACATTCACTGGGCGATGGGGGGCGACCGCTGCGGCGGCTGCAGGCAACGGGCAGATGCGGGATTGAAAAGAGCGGATCCCGATAATCTGCCGGCCAGCTGCTCGCCGTCTGTCATCCAGCATGTCTACTTACCTAGTAGGTACCTAGGTATGTAATTAATATCATGTGTACCGAGTTCCTGGTGACTAAAAGTACCACACAGCCCTGGTGGCCCTGGTGGCCGCTCCATGATAACTAACATCCACGGCACAAATCAGTGCCCCATTATGTTGCTTTGTATGCATTTGCCGAGGTCATCTGGCGCTGGATACCTCCTGCTTTATCATTGCACCGGAGCCTGATTGTTCAGCTGGTGAGGCGACTGATGACAGAAAACCAGTCCCTACCTAGGTACCTACCTAAGTAGGTACCAGGTATTCGCGCGTCCTTCCGCGGACCTTGGACGGAAGTCCTCCGGGCTACGTGCTTTGCTCTAAGGGTGGATGCCGAATGATATCTACAGGTCAATCTCGGATGAGGTAAAATAACTCCACACCCTGCCCACGCAAGTACTTGAAAGCTTTTTTGGCGGCCATGAGAAAAGAGGCACAAACGAGGGACTGCCGGTCTTCTGTCAATAGCCTGAGTCAGGCCACCATCACCCAGCAACTTTCTAACCTCTCACCGTATCATTGCGACCGGACCTTTCATCACATCATCGTCCTGCAGAATCCATGCCACTTGCACGTTAGCGATGTAGGGCACTACCCGCCTATCTTGCGTGCCTTTGACTTTTCTCCAACTCCCGTCAGATACTCGCTTGCATGGAGGAATCTTAGTGTCATCAGTCAATACCCAATGCCGATACCCAGACTCGGCGTGGACATGTCCAGGCATGCATTGTCATCCGATTCTTACCCATCAGACCCCCAGCGGCCCTAAGCTGGGAGCCCGTGGAGAACCTAAGGCTAGATTCTTCAGCAAATCTGCCCACCGCATTGAGCTCCCGCAGCTCTTGCCGCGTCAGTTGGGAGACACGTGGTGTACAAAGTGACTGCACAGCGTGTCTGTTGCCGATTTACCACATCGATGTTGATCGGCTGTGTCCAACCAGGAACGCTCCTGGCAGCAACAGAGACATCCCATCACACAAAACGAGACGCTCCACAAGAGAGCCGAGGAATAGTGAAGTCCAAGAGTTAGCCCCATTGTTCCGAAGAAACTTGGTTAAATCATAGGGTGCAGCTATCAAGTCAGTGCTGCAAGTGGTCCCTTTCCACCAGCTAGTAAGCATAGCTGGAGTTCCTCCTTCGTATTTGCTGTGCCAGTGCCCGAGGTCGAAACAGCGGCTGAGTTCGGCTTCCTAAGAAACAATGCTGAGTCTGCTCGATGTGGTAGGTATATATGGCATTGTTCAGCGTTCGGTTGGAGCTCATGGGTCAATCCTACGGGTCGGTTTCGCTACGGTCAGCAAAGGTGAAGGCTCCGACCAGCACTCGTCGTAGCTCGCCTGGTGGGCCACTTGGAGAATAATATTGGAAGTCTTCTGGAAGAGCTTGGCAAAAAAAGACGCACACCCAGGGCACAGGGTGGCGTCGAGCTGGATTCGCATGCGTGTCCAAAGGATCAGGCTTGCACCGGAACCAGGACCCATATTCCTTGATCCATATTCGCGATGCCATCTTCGCAAGGAAAGCCGGTCTGACGCCATCTCTGACCGCCAAAATGGCAGTCGCGAAGTCCAGAGACATCGGGAAAGGACGGAAACAAATGTCTATCGTGGTATTGACGACCCACGACCATTAGCAAGACAAAATTCGGAACTGAAGATCGTGCAAAGCAACCCCATCCAGCTAGGTCTCCATGAGTGTGAAGGACCGTTCCTGTAATCCTGGAACTCGACGCGCTTAATGCCACAGCCGTCACAGATCCTGGAAGTGCTCGAAGTTGAGCTATTCGCAGCCAGTACCCTCATGAAGGCACATCTTGATATCCCGGTCCAGTAGCGACGAATGCGAAGAGCCGGTGAAGACGATTCTCCGACATATGGTGTCCATTCACACGGCGACGAATGAGGGTAGCGCCGAGGTGCTGAAGCAACTCTGAACTTTCACTGTAGTGGCTGAGCCTCATCATAGATCACGGTAGGAAGACAAGGCCAAACACAGGAGCTCCGGAGCTTCTCTCCGTGGCAAACTGGCAGCGGGGACGATGTGGACACAGGGAATCTGAGCAGCAGCCAGCAGAACAGCAAAATCTGTAACATTCAATATTCGGTGGCGCAAAGCTCTCATAGCGAGATTCGGCGCACTTTTAGGCCTGTGAAGCGCCACATGCAGAAAAAATTGACCTCGCTTGCTGCTCGTTGTGTTTGGCGTCCAACGGCACCTGTTAGCTGCGCAGCACCTCTGTCATTTCCGCCACAGAACACGATGGAGCGCGGCGAAGATGAGGATTCCTCCACCTCTCTTGAAATGTTTCAAGAGCCTGTTGATTTCTACGAGCCCGAGAAGCCGCCGACCTTTACGAGCTACACCCTGAAAACCGGCCAGACACTCTCGCTTCGGCTTGTAGGCCATAGTCCTCTCTGGGTGTGATTCGGTCGATTCATCTAGACATTTCTTCGTTCCGCTAACCACTCGTCAAGGGTCATCTACTCTGGAATGCGGGTCAAGTCATGTCCATGTATCTCGAGCAGAACGCGAAGGCGCTCGTGCAGAACAAGACTGTCTTGGAGCTGGGAGCTGGGGCCGGCCTTCCTAGCTTGGTGGCTGCGATCTTAGGAGCTCGAAGAGTCGTGGTGACAGATTATCCAGATCAGGACTTGGTTGCGAACCTGCAATACAACGTGGAGCATTGCTCAGCTCTCCTCAACAAGTCGAACATCGTAACGGAGGGTTTCGTTTGGGGCGGTCGGGTCGAGCCTTTGAAATTGCATATCCTGCCTGATGTTGATGGGTTTGATCTGTTGATCCTGGCCGACATTTTGTTCAACCACTCTGAGCATGCAAAACTGCTGGCCACAGTCCGTGACTGCCTGAAAAAGACGAGCGAGTCGGCGGCCCTGGTGTTTTTCACGCCTTATCGTCCTTGGTTGCTCGACAAAGATCTCCACTTCTTTGAAATGGCTCGGGCTGAAGGCTTTGTGGTTAATAAGATACTAGAGCAGACCATGGATAAAGTCATGTTTGAAAATGACCCCGGAGATGAAGCACTTCGCAGAACCGTTTTCGGGTATGAGGTCAAATGGAAACTTTGTGACTAGCGACTGGGATGTGCCCTGCCCTCTTGCTCCTTTCCAATGTCTCGAGAACTGGATGGAAAGCGCAGTCGATCGCGAAAGGTTCTCGTGTCACCCCCAGGACCAAACATGATCATCCTACTACCAACATCTCGCAGCTGCTCTGCCAACAGCATTTCATTCCTCAAAATCGTATTCCAAGCACTCATGTTCCATTCTTTGAAGGTAATTGGTGCCCCGTAACCCCTGCCACACAAAGGCACATTCAGGGTGTTTGGCTTCTCTGACATGGGTTGACATTGTCGCAGGTTTCCTATCTCAAGGTACAATCCCTAACCCATAACCAAATCATCATGTCCTCAGGAGAGCAAGCCAAGGGAAGCTGGGTGAGCATCGTTGTTGGCTGCTGTGGAAGACGTCGGACAAAGAAGGATACGGAGAATCAGCCACTTGCACAGCCTGCGGCAGGTAAGCGGACATTGCGTGGTGACGCATCTTTTTGTCAAACTTGGAAGTAATTATGATACGATGCTTCCGCTTCTTTGAGAGATGTCTCGAGTAATTTGAAGATAAGACTCGACCCAGGACGCCGTGTACCCTCATTATGCCGACTACAGTTTCCACCTTCTCCATCATTGCTCTCCCAATTATTTCTCTTCTGGGAGCACATATGGAGAGATATTAGAAAGCACGAGACCCTTCTGACTAATTTCTCCCCCAGGGAACACGATCACTACAAGCCCGGTGGCAAACACCTCGAACGTCGAGAATGCCGATGCACACGAGGAGGTCACGGCGGACGGTGACAAATGGCATGTGCCAGGCGTGGGAAGATTTGCTAACCGAGCTGTGTACACATTTGAAGGACATTCGCTGCCTGAAGGTCTTGAGAAGAGCAACTACACTGTTTTCTGCGGGAATTCGAACGACATTCCCTTCCACAGGCGATTTGACTCAGCGAACGTTCGGTGCTCCAGAGGATTTCTGCGCTTGGTAGTTCCAGGAGGCCAGAGACCCTCGAAGCAGAATGGTAACGCAGTCAGCAGCGCAGAGGTAACGACCGTGGAGAAGAACATTCTGCACGGGAGCTTTCGAACCACCGCTATCTTCAGCGCGGAACCCGGCACCTGTCATGGTCTGTCTCCAAATCAACCGCCCTGTCAGAGACTATATACGAGTATTCTAACGATGTCAGGGATCTTCTTCTACAAGAGCGACACTCAGGAATGTGATATCGAATATTTGACTGATCCGACATCCTTATCAAACAACGGGCCCGACGCTCCAATACCCCTTTGGTACACGAACCAAGCCGTGGATCCCACAAAGCTGGACAAATCATCCGAAAGCGGACCGGCTCCGTCTGATTGCACAATCCACGCCCATGAGTATCGAATCGACTGGACTGTGGACTTCACAGCTTTTTACATAGACGGCGTTTTCCAGACAAACTTTACCAACAACATTCCAAACGTGCCAGGCAGCTTCGTCTGGAATAATTGGGCAAATGGTGACAAAGGTATGTATCGAGATATCAAGTGTGTCCGGAAATTGTTACAACTTTCTCTGACAACGGTGGCAACAGGTTGGGCAGTGGGGCCGCCGAATCGCGAGAATGTTCTCAAGATCCAGAAAATAGTCATGTACTACGACACTGCGAGCAACGAGTCAGGTGATTCTGGTTAGATGCGTGTGTTCAAGCGGTACCCGTTTGGAAGATGTCTGGTGTGAAGTAAGAGTGCGCGAATCAAATCCATGCTTATCAAACGGGTCTGCGGCCTCGTCCACCAGGTGGACGATTGACGAGACGCAGATACCACTGACAGGGGTTGCTCGGAATCGGGTATTGCTAGACCGGTCCAGAGGTCGTTTCGGGTTGTTTCAACAATTTCACTTGATGTGCCCTCAAGAAAATCTTTCTGCCTGGAGACGTCTGCTTTTCTCGTGACACACATTCAGCGCGCTACTGGCTGAGGGACCTCGTCCAGCAAACATACTGCACAAAAGAGGTTGAATGAGCAGGGCCAAAGTTGAGCTTATCGGAGATGATAGTGACCACGGCATCTGCCCGCGAAAAGTCCTTGGGAGAGGAGGTGCGAATCCATCACTCTGCGGGCGATGCTATACTTGCCAATGCCGTCATTCTGATCATGGACTTATGTGGACCTGTCAGAGACCAGATTGGCGGCACGTCTCACTGTCTCAGGTATCCACCCGATAACAGAGCATGTGGCGCTGGTCGGGAGATGTGCGTCGTCACCGAGGGCTGCAACCATTTGATACCGAAGCATGCCCCTCGAGCTTACTTTGGGATGCCCCTCTCATCTCTGCGTCCGACTTCTAGTTCCAAAACGGAGCAACGACGGCAACCTAGTTCTTGGAGCGGTCGGGAAGCAAGCAAAGAATCTGGAGGATGGAGGCGTGGCATTTCCGGGGTTGACGTTGACGTGCGTCGTGGATGGAACATTGATTGCAACAGTAATTTGCTGGAAATGATTGCCTGGTGGGACCTGGCCGAGGCTCTCCTCGTCGTACATGAGGAATCTGGGCGGCGAAGCGCGCCTTCTGGAAACCCGAGAGAAGCCGTAGAATGGACGGGCCCGGACACGTTTTCTGGGCAACTTGGACTGATCTCGGAGGACGCGCTCAGTTCTTTACTCGTATATTCCCGAACCGAGACCAGTCTGGACCCACGTTATCGTGCCGGGTGGCTAGTAACCGAGCTTTCGAGACCCTTTGAAGCCAAAAAACCCCAGTGGTTCGTCCTGTCGTGTCGAGGAACAAAGCATGCCGTTCGCTGCTATGATTTCATCTTGCTGTTTGTCAATGCAACCTTTGTCTTGTTTTCGTCTCTTCTGTGCCGGCGTCATCCCCCGAGTTGCAACGGACAGTGGGAAGGGTTGTGCATACCTAGGTAGGTATCACCATTACGGCGCGCCTGAGTTGGCAGCTGCACAGAAAACACCCGCCTCAAGGGGGTAAGAGGATGATGACATGAGAGCGGGATATTCAAAGAAGAAACCCACGAGAGCGGGCGAAGTTTGTTCTATCAAGGAAAGCGAAAACGTGAGAGTGAGCTGAGAGAGGAGGGTGAGGTCCAACCCAACTGGACGGGTACGCGGCCATGGGCCATGCGGGAGAAAAAGAATTGGGCGGCTCTTAGTTAAAAGCTCAACAAAGCAGCCCCCAATAAGGGAGGACATCGGCGGACATCCCACCCCCCGCGAGGGGCGCAGGGCGATCGACAAGTGGCTTCCTCATGGCTCCCACTGCGCATCCCACCTTTTTTCCCACTGCGGCCTACATTGGGCTGCTGCAAGCCTGCAACCACGCAACCAGTGGCACTCCACCATGCTCAATCCGTCCAACGAAAAACCATTCTCTTCGTCAATCGACCCTATCCCGGCCGATGAAGGGTTCATTCCTTTCACAACCCCGTCTCCGTTTTTATGCCTTCTTGTCTTGCATGGTTGCATTCTCTTTTTTCGCCTTTTCGTCGTTCCTTTTCTCCCTAGTCAATCTACTCTACCCCCGGTTAACGGTTAACCTGATTCTCTCTTTCCTCTCCTTCACTGGTCCATTGCACCCCTCCTCGTTATTCGTTGTCCGCCTCTTATTTCCAGAGTACCCCCCTCGTTGGCACCCGACACCAGCTGGGACCCCTCTGTGCCGTTCGTTCATGGCCTTTGCCTTATTTTATTAATTGCTTGCCACTGCCACCTGCTGTGGGACTCATGAACCTCTCGGTCAACGGTTAATTACCCTCTCGTCTCCACGACCAAAATACCTCGTCCACCTTCGACACGGACCTTCGATTCCTCCCCTACGAGGCCCTCAACGGTACTCAACCCTCTGCACTCGCTAGGTCTCATGACGCCCTGAAAACTCGCTTACTTCGGGTTGTACAAACCGCCCTGCATACGCTGCTGCCCAAACCTCGCGAGCGAAAAACCTGCGATTTGCTGTTGCGGCATTGGCACGGACGCCTGCTTTGGCTGGTCCAGCGCACAACGCCTCCCTTCCCCAACGTTCACAGCGCCCCGGACCCCGGACGACCAGCACATCACACGAGAGACACCCAAATCTGCTTTTCTGATGTCTCGATGTCCACACGCCGCCTGTTGAGAATGCCGCTATAGACCTCGGACCTCCGAAGCATTTGTCGTTTCAGCTGCGCGTTTTTTTCCTCCCTAAAGATCCTCAGTCCACACACACCATTCAGCCAACCTCTTACAATATTGATCTCAATATTCTATAAAGGACAGCTTTCGAGATGTGCAAGGCTCACGTGCTGCGGTTCTGTTGTGGACATGGCATACTGATGGGCTTCGAAACATGCAAACTGGCGCCGTGCCCGCTTCTCAAGACTACCGGTGTGAAGCTCCCACAGCAGCCCTACAAATGCTACAACTGTCAGAACAGACTGTCGAGCTCGAATCTTCGACCTTTGTCGTCACGAGGGTGCTCCTCCTCATCGACTGGAAGTTTAGATTCCAATTCTTCGGGCTCCTCTATCACCCCGCCGTCCTCACCAATATCTCGAGTGCCCACGAAAGTTTCGGCTCCTCTGCCAGGTGTGGCTTGCCAACCTTCAGAATGTGGGGAGTTGGGTCGCATGTTTAGTCGCTCGCAATCATTCTCCTCCAAAGGATTCCGTTTCTCGTGCACCTCATCTTCGCACTACCCGACCCCGCATTACATGGGCTTGCCAACGTTCCTGCCTCACCAGGACCACCCCTGCCCGCCCTGTCAACTGGAAGAATTTCGCATGAACGCAGACAGAGAAGCTATTGCATCGGCACGGGCACAATATCCTCACCTCACGTGCGAGATGCTTGTAAGAGATGGGCGGAAATGGGAAGAGTGGCAGACCAAGCCGAGTCTGGAGAAATTTGTCGAAGAGAAGCGGACAGACGAGAAGCAAATGTGGCTGCATGTCACGAGGAAGTGGACCCAAGATCTGAAGAAGGTTCGAGTCCTTGTCTCGGAGGAAGATGGATTGGGATTACTAGGATGATGCAATGCTGATTACATTCGGAGTCTGGCCTAGTAAAGGGAGGTGTACACTCTTCGTGGGAGATGGAAAAAGCGAAGGATGACTGGCTTCTTTATGATACCCATCGGCTGGCTGGCGTCGGAGAAAATAAGGAGGATACTTCTTTTCCAATTCCCAGAGTATATAGGGAATAGACAGCACCATCAATTGTTGATATATTGCCAGAGAAGGCTTTCCAATTCCTACGCTACTAGCATCAAGGCTGAATGACGTAAAATGTGCGTTGGAAGAGTCCCGGTGGTACCTGCCAAGATCCGGGGTTGGCATGTCCGAGCTCCAAGCGAGCAGGGATGCGCTGTTACTAAGGACCGTAGCTTGGTCGATAAGTCAGCACTGGTTGGCATCGCAGGCAACATCATTCTTTTCATCGTGAAGCAGGCCTTCAATCGAAGTGATTCATTTTTGCATCTCTCTCAGTAGTTATTTATCGCGTTGACAACTGCAAACATGCGGCTCACACAGGTGTCGCTCCTTTTATCGCTGTCCTCTTTCGTCCTCTCCATCGTTATCTTTCCCGAAGCCGAAGTCTTCCAGACCCAACCTAGGGACTCCCCTGACCGGTTGTCCGAGGCCACCGCGGCTGAACTCGCAGTGGAGGCATTGGAAGAGTATCTCGGACTGCCTGCCTCACGTGTTGTTGGAGAAGAGGAAGAGACCGGAGATGAGCTCAGACTCACTCCAAAAATCGCCGACCTCCCTCATGTCATCGAGACGATTGTCGAAGACGATTGGGTCAGGATTACAAGGCTGTCCCCCAATCCATCCGCGAAAACGGTCGACGGTGGCTCTGACGACGACCAGCCCCTCCCCGTGGTGATCTGGCACGGGCTTGGAGATTCAGCCGACGCCAAAGGGATTAAAGAGATCGCAGCTATGTTGGACAATATCCATCCGGGCACATATACATATATCATTTCCCTGGGCGGTAACCCCGGCTCTGCGGATCGCCAGGCTTCGTTCTTTGGTAACGTCACCGAACAAGTCCTTTCCGTCTGCCACTTGCTGGCAAGCGACAACATTTTGCGCACAGCACCTGCCCTCGACGCAATCGGATTCAGCCAAGGTGGCGTTTTCCTGAGAGGCTACGTCGAAAGATGCGCCCATTGGGCACCCAAGATTCGGTCCCTGGTCACTTTCGGATCTCCACACAATGGCATTGCCGAGTTTCAGAAATGCGCCTCGGCCTCGGACTGGATTTGTCAAGGCGCCAATGCGCTCTTGAAGAGCAGCACTGTCTGGTCCGACTTCATCCAGTCGAGACTGGTGCCTGCCCAGTATTACCGCGATACGAAAGATTTTGACAATTACCTCGAGCATTCGAATTATCTGGCGGACATCAACAACGAGCGCACACGCAAGAACGTCACTTACGCCCAAAACCTGGCCACCTTGGAAAGATTTGTGATGATCCTTTTCGACAATGACAAAACCCTCATTCCGAAAGAGAGTGCATGGTTTGCAGAATTCAACGAAACCGAAAACTCGGTTACACCCCTCCGAAATAGGCCCATCTACAAGGAGGATTGGATCGGCCTGAAGAAGCTGGACGAGAAGGGCGGTTTGAAGTTCGTGGGCTTGCCTGGTGAGCATATGGAGTTGCGAGCGAAGGATTTGAGGAGCTTGTTTGAGGTATACTTTGGCCCGGCGGGAAAGAAATTCGAGGAACTTGACGCTGTGGAGGAGCAAGAAACGGGTATCAAGCCGGAGTTATAAATCATTCGGCCGAGCTCTACCTCTGAGACTGCGGTGTTGCTGCTGAAGATGATGGCTTTTGTGAGTTGGCTGACTTAGCGAAACCTTTGTTTGGGATGAAGGACTGTAAATGCCAACGAAGAATAAGGATTGACTTTTATTTGGCCCATATGGAGGTAGCTATGTCTACATGCATTGCTGAACGAGCATGCCTGGGTAGAAGTGATCTCACAACCTCATTAGGCTCCGGATCCAGGGGCCTGTACTCTCTCGGGAAACTTGCTGCAAATGGAGGGAAAAGGGCATCTGAGGGAGCAAGGGATTTATGAGTCGAAATATTGCACGATGGTTGTAACCCTTCTATTTGTCTATGGAAGACTGCATTTATTGATGCGTTGATTCAGACGTGACTTTCATTGACTTTCCTTCAACGGAGCCCGCTATTTCGATCGATCTCTCACAAGACGCGCCAGTCTCGTGCCCTACGAGTATAGCAGACGCTATGTCTCACGTCGCTCATGCCGTGGAGACCTCCAAAACGTGGACTCGAGATGGCTTTATGATATCCACGGATACAGCGCTGATACCAATCGACACTCTTAACAAAGCCTTTGCCTCGGAGGATATGTATTGGGCTTCACCACTTCCCGAACCAGTCATGCGGGATATGCTGGATAACTCCATCTGCTTTGGCCTTTACTCACCCACGCCGGCACCACCTCCGGCAGCGGAACCGAGTCAAGAAGGCACCGGTGTGGCGGCGGCCCCTGACCCTGCGGAAACGTTGCATGAGATCGCGACATCCGTTAAACCAGGCGTTAACAGCAATCCCACAGCCACAGCCCATGCAGAAGGGCCAGTAGGAACAACAGCGCGAGAGGAACAGGGCCCTTCACTGATTGGTTTCGCCCGTTGCATCACCGATCGCGTCAGTCTTCTCTATCTGACCGATGTGTACGTCCAGCCCGAGTGGCAGGGCCGGGGCTTGGGGAAGTGGCTCATCAGCTGTGTCCAAGAAGTCGTCGAAGACATGCCCTATTTGAGACGGAGTTTGTGCATTATTGGCCATGACAAGGAGAGGAGCATGGAGTTTTACGGCAGGTTGATGAAGATGACGCCAGTTCAGGAGCCCGTAGCTGTGCTCAATTGGAAGGGCCCAGGGAACACGTTCTAAGAGAGGGCGGGAAAGTTCCCATGGACGGCACAGGAGGAGCCCGCGAGATACATACCAGTGAACAACCCAATATCACCTCTCATTTTCCAGTTCCAATAACATCTCTTGTGCTGATGTCTGTTTTCTAGGCCATCAGTTCAACTGCTAACGAAGCCGTTTCTGAAGCGCCAATCGTCCAGCACAGATATCGCTCCTGAGAAAGAGGATGCCTGGCTACGTATATTCCCTCTCTGCCACAGGGCATATCGACGACGATATTGAGAGTGCCATAGTGTCACCAGGCCGCCAAGTCCCTGCACTGTCTGGCGATCGTTCAGCACTACTTGCGGCAAGCGAGGCAAATGACTTGCTTCACCCCGTCCCGGCATCACCGAGTGAGTGAAGATGTGGAGTGAATCGATTCAGATCTGTCACTTCGGGCTCAAGTGATCGCAGGTTGCATCTGCCTTGCAGAGGAGCAAAGAAAAACCTCACTTGAGTTTCCTGCAATGTGAGTCTCTTCAACCATACCTCGCTGTGCTCCTGCTCCGTGTGCTCTCTCGCATCCATCTACACTCGTTAAGCAAGATGATCTTCAAGGCTGTGGTAGGAGTGGTGCCCACACTTCTTCTGCTGCTACTTCTTTTCACCCCGAATCTGAGCTTTGCCGCAGCTCCATTCTTTGCCTATCCAGACGGTACAAGTCCGAACGCGAAGCGGAATGTCACGCAGGCGTTCAGAGATGCCATAACACTTGCAAGGGTTGTCTCCCTAACTGCCACCGACTGTGACCCGGTAAGTAACAAGTTGCAACGCACAGAAAAGACGAGAGTTCATCGGTCCTTTTTTCCCATCCAGACATTCCTGACCCTGACGTGGCCTGGCCTTTTTGCTAACGCCCAAATGTTTCTGTTTTTGGGCAGGCCTTCCTGCGATATTTCAAACCCCAAGACTACACCTTCGTGCAGCGCATGTTCCGAACGATCGCCAACATTGACCCGTTCGTGGAGATCAGCCCGGTAGACATCATGGTGATGCTCTCTTCATCCAACTCGGCGGCGACGTGGAATCCGGACTATGTCGACCTGTGCATCGCGTACGGGGACAACCCTTACAACCCGCCCGTTGACATATCGTGTGGTGAGGATGAAGGCCACACATACGGATACACCGTCTACGACACGCGTCCAACGGCGCAGTTTTCTGGCTTGATATCAATGTGCCCCGATGGCGAAATATTCAAATACTGCCTCTCCCTAAGGCAGACGGAGAACCCTCCTGCCTGGGCGCGTGTCGGCGGCCAGCCCGACGGCGCGCCCCTCCCGGGTTTTGGATGCGACGGCTTAGGGGATCGCGACACAACTTACATGAAGGTGCTCGGGTCGTCGATATTGCACGAACTGTTCCACTGGCCGTGGATGTTTTTGAGCATCCCCGGCTATGAAACTAACATCCCGGACCATGGCCACCGTATCTGGGACTACGACGGGCCTTGGGTTCCTTCGGCTTATGGTCCGTGGAATGCGATGCACATCAACCAGCTCCCCGCTGACTCAAGGTCGGGAATGTCTCAGTCGCTACAGAACGCCGATAACTATGTCTGGTACGCACTCTCGAGATACTGGTCCTATAAGTGTGACAAGACTTTTGGACCGCCCACCTCGGCGGATGATGCTACGATTTTGGGTGAGAGGCAGAGGGGGCCTGGGAACTAGATCTCACCTTGGGATGGAGAGTCGGGTGGAGAGGGGAGAAAAGTCAATCAAGACGGAAAAGCCAGACAGGCTGGAGATAGGGGGGGAGAGAGGAAGTGAAGGGAAAGGGACACTGGGATCCGGAACTAGACCTCACGAGCCCGTGGGTTTCCTCACCATTTGATACCTAGATACATAGGTAAAATTAAAAGTAGGGACCCACGATATCCCATTCCCTTTCTAAAAAGCTGCATGTCCTCTCTTAATGGGGACTTAGACCTGTCCCATTCTATACCGCCTCTATCGAGATGACTTCTTTACCAATATCTATTGATCCACTCCGTCTTGTCTTGGTATATAAACCCCTCTAATCTACCCAAAGTCTGAGATAAGATGTACTTCGCAGCCAGGACTCGCAAAAGTTCACAACTTGGCAGTCAGGAGAGCGGCATCGTCCTTTGCATCATCTATCCGGCGGCCGATCTCGTCGAACTCAATCTTCTTGCCCGTGATCAGACTCTCTTGCAAGGCACAGCCGATCTTGACCGCGGCGACAGCGCCTTCGAGTCTGAACGGCGGCTCGGTGTTGTCGAGACAGCAAGCGGTGAACTCGTTCGCTTCGGTGATGAAGGCCTCCCGGAAACGGCCATAGTAGTGAGGAGGAATCTCGCGGCGGATGCCGGATGGCTCGTAGATGTTGACGAGGTTGGACATGGGCTGCGTGTTGATGGCGAGTTTTCCCTCGGTGCCGGTGACCTCGGTGCCTGAATGCCTCTGTCAGATGGTATACTCAAGGAATATAATCCTCTGGGAAAAGGGGGAGGAGAAATGGTAAGCCCTTACTGTCTTCTTGCCCTGCAGCCATCATTCTACTGCAGTACAGCTGAGCAATCTTGCCCCCGTAGAACTCGACAATGCCCAACGCATTGTCGCGATCGTTGTACTTTCGCAGTTCTGGGGACACCGCGGTGATGCCGATCGCACTGACCGATTTGACCACGGAGTCTTCGCCGAAAAACCACAGGGCCAGGTCAATGTCGTGGATTGAGCAGTCCACAAAAATGCCCCCGGAGAACTGCGCGTACTGCACAAAGAACCCGGATGGATCGAGCTTGTCGCAGGTCTGGGACCGAAAGACGGCCGGGCGTCCGATCAAGCCCGATCGCATTTTCTGATAGGCGTCTCTGTAGGATGCATCGAACCGGCGCGAGAAGCCGCAGATGACTTTTTGGTTGGGGTAGGTTTTCTTCGCCGCCCGGTATGCCGTGACGACTTCTTGCGACTATTGCGAGAGAGAAAATAAATGGATCAGCATGCCGGGACAGACACAGTGACACAGCAGGGAAAGGAAGAACCTGCCACGTACGATTTCGGGATTTGTGCTGAGTGGTTTCTCGCACAGGACGTGGAGACCCTGTTTGATGGCTTTGATGGCCTGCTCGGCGTGAACAATGGTCGCCGAGGCAATGACGACCGCCTGCAACTCCTTCTCTTCCTTCAGCATCTGGTCGTAGTCCAGATACGTCCGCACACCCTCCAAGTTTCGGGTCGCCCAGGCCAATTCTCTGGGGTCTGGAGATGAGACCGCAATCAAATCTGCACGAGGCGTCATGGTGTGGAAGTGAAGCGCATGACGGGCTCCCATGCGGCCTAATCCCGCAATCGCGACTTGGAGCTTTGGCGAGGACATTTTCGGAGATATATCTTATAAGGAGATTGACGCTGGAAGAAAAGGAGAGAAACTGGGTAGCGAAGGGAAGATGTATTGAATTTGCAAACAAACAAGCAACCGAAAAGTCTCTCACTACCTTGCAATGAGCAGAAGACAACAACCCTCAAGAACGGCGCATTGGTCTATATACGAGGGACCGATGGGAAGATTTCTTTGTTGACATGGACAATTTTAGACCACGATTGTTCTTGGCGGTGAGGTGAGGCTTTGGCGATCCATGACTGACTGCGCCGCCGCTACTCCCGCGGTTTGCCGTTCTCCCTTCTCCCTTCTCTCTCCACCTCTTCGTCCTGCCCCGAAACAAGCCGTCAGCCCCAGACCCTTCCGACCATCGGAAGAAATTGCCTGATCCTGGCCCTCGGGGGTTATTCGCCACATTGGACAAGTCGCCAGCATACAGATTCAGTGGTGGAGGATCGACGGCCCACAAACACCCAGCGAGAACCAGCGCGGCGGGGAAGATGATGATCAAAAACAGGCAATTCTCCTCCGGCTCTTGCATCCCATATGCTTCTCAGCTTTCTGTCGCTGTTTGAAACCTCCTTCGCCGAAGGTACACCTTGCCAAAGCTGACCCATCGTCGTCCATGACTCCATCCGGGTCGTTGATCAAGCCATGGAGGCTTTAAGCATTGAGCACCAGCAAGACGAGGGCCATAGCCGCTTAAGGGGCAACAATGATGCCGAGCACGTCCCAGGCCGAAGCAAACGCAAGGCAAGAATTAGTCCTTGCGATAATTGCAGAGGTGTCTCTCTCCCTCAATCCCTTGCCATACGCGCCCTGTTCTCCTAAAGCCTTGTCCCATACCTCCTTCAGACCCCCTAGTCCACGTGACGTACTGACAGTCATGGACAGAGAAGCATATCAAATGTAGGGCGGTGCATTTTCTGCCATGTTACGATGTTCGTCCATAAGGATGCTGAGACATTCTAGGCGATTTGACCCCGGGGCCTTGCAGAAGATGTCAGAGAACGGGCGATCGGTGCATTCGCAGTAGGACGGGCATCAAATTTCGACATGGGTCTAGTGCGAGATATGATACCAAGGGTTTCTCAACGGATCAGACTTGGTTGAAACCGAAGAGGGCGCTCGGTATGAGCATTTCCTGCTGGGAACATATGCTACTGACACTTCTACAGAACTAAAGTACATCGACGAGACTGCCGAATTGACGGCTATCTACGACCAGGATGCTGAGTTCGAGGATGCTGACGACCTGGACGCTGAAGACGAAGCCGTGCCCGGCCCGGCCTCATCTCTGGGTGACGCAGAAGGAGAAGACAATGGAGCTGGTCTGGCTGCTACAGCCACGGGTACATACCGCACAGACGATGGCACGACAGGTTTTACAAACGTGGAGCTGGGAGACATTTCGAATGCTGGGTCCGGTCCGTGGCCGCCACAAACAAGCAAGCAATCTGGCCTTGAAAGTACCCTGGAATCGACTACGGGGCCTTCACCTGATTATGTGCCCAGTGGCTGGAGTTCCCAAAGATCCCTGCCGTTTTCTTCCCCTCTTCAGACCAGGCAAGAAGACCTCGAGTCTCCGAGTTCGCCGCTATTCTCGGGCCTGGTGAAAAAGCCATCAAGGTCGTCTACCCTAGCAATACACACAGTGTTGGAGGTAATCCTTCTTCGTTACTTTGTGGACCAACTTGCTCGGTGGTTTGACCTCTGTGACCCGGAAAAACACTTCGAGTTCATTGTCCCTCAGCGTGCGCGTTGGTGTCCGCCACTCCGAAATGCGATGCTTGCCGCATCGGCGCGCCATCTCACCCGTGTTCGTCATTCGAAGCTAGGGCCGGAGAACGTCTATTACCTCGACGGCCAGCCGGTTGCTGACTTGACCGAGGAGACGGCTTTACACTATCACAGCGAATGTATAAAGGATCTGCTCAAACGGAGCCTCGACGCACAGCAAACCAGAGACGAGAACCTCCTGGCGGCAGCTATCATCCTCCGTTTCTACGAGGAGATCGATTCGCCCCTCCGCGCCGATGAAGAACGAGACAGTGAGCTTTTCCTTCGGGTCATGAACGTCTTTATTGACGCACAGATTCCCTCGGTCCCTCTCGTCCCGCATAGCTCACCCGTCATCAACGGTCCCAAGGTCGGCCCCATCGCAAGGTACAATGTTGTGTCAACCCCGGAAGCGGTGCATTCCCCCAATGTGCCCGCGGTCACATCTCCCTCGCAGAACTTGGGTAGTTCGGTTGATGGCCAATCGAGGTGGCGGGCAGACGGTCTTTGTCAGGCCAGTTTCTGGGTAGCATTCCGCCAGGAAATATACTCAGCCTTCTTGAAACAGCGACCTTTCAATCACGATCTCTCCCGTTGCGAAGCATTCCGATCCTTCTCGCCGGCCGAGGACGCTGTGTGGGCCGATAGGTTGATCATTTTCTGCGCGGACGTCCTGGAATTCTGTTACGGGAACAGCAACACGAGCACGCGCCTGGACAAAAACCTCTCGACTACGGACAACTGGCTCTCGCTCAAACAGTACGAGGAAATGTGGCCGGAGGTCCTGCCAGCCTCATTCGAGCCCATCTACTATCGAGACCCAGACAGGTCGAAGGGAGAGGTATTTCCCGAGGTGTGCTATCTGGCAGATTGTCACGTCACCGGGGTGCAGCACGTTGAACTGGCCAAGATCCTGCTGGCCGTTTATGATCCTACGAGACCGAAGCTTGGACCAGGCCACGTCGCCAGCATGAAGACATTGAGCCAGGAATTGAGGACGATTGTGCTGCGTCTCTGTGGGATCGCCATGAGCAACCGCAAGACGCCGCCTGGACTTGTGACGGCGCTTCTCGGAATCGTGGTCTGTGGAGATCACTTCGAGGACAGGATGGAACAGGATGCTCTGTTTGGTATCCTGGATGAGCTGGAATACACGCACGCCTGGCCCATTGGCAACACGAGGGATCAGCTGAAAGACGCCTGGGGGAGAGGACCTGAGCCCCAGTGACATTTCTCGTGATGATTGACGCTGTATTTCCATAGTGTTGCTCAGAAGAGGTCACCTCATTCTATGCTATGCCGCAGAATTGCCATGCTTTCAATCTCGGTGGATTCCATAACTGGGCACTATCTGCAATTCGAACCCATGAGAACCGGACGTACAAGCGTGGCGAGCAGCACACGTCGCATTGTTGCCCACGTGGAACCGCGAGTTAGGTCCGGGGACTCTCCAGCGTTTGTAGTGATTGTGTGCCAACAGCGGAGTTCATCCGGAGATGGAGGCGACTGGAAGAAGCTCCTTAGCTGGTCCTCTTACTCCTGTGCTAAAAGTACAGTCCCTCCCACAGGGAGAAAGTGGATGCAAGGTGCTATGACGCTGAGACTACGACCCCACGGGGGCAAGCGGCTTCTAGACGAGAAGCTCCACCTTTCAGCCTCGCCGACAAATTCCCCTTTTCGTCAAAAGGGGCATTATTATACGTCGTCTTGACCAAACATCCTCCCCCCTCCCTCCTCCACAAGCGATGGACATTCGGCGTGTCGGTTATTGATCCCTTTCGAGATCCGTTGATCCAACTATGTAGATGCCACCTATCAATGTTGGTGGGTAGCTAGCCGTCTCATACAGCGCAGACCATTCAGCCCGTTACCGCTGCCTGGTCTGCAAGTCCAACATGCAGCCGACCACCTTGGAGTACCCCAAAATATTGGTCTCAGCACGATGCATGTGTGTGTGTGACACAGAAGTGCAGCACCGAAAACGTGAGTGAAAAAGACAGACGAGCGAGGGGTTAGTGAGTCTCTGTGTTCCTCCCCTAAACTTAAGCGAATGAGATCTTTTAGTTGATGGGCCATTAAGATATGCCTTCCCCGACATCTAGAGGTCCTCTTCTGTTCTTCGCACTTACGGCAGCGCGGTTCAACAGAACCGGGTACCAGGAGAGGGAAAAGAGCATCAATCAAGGTGCTAGGTGTCACCGTCTTCCAGTCCATCTTCGTGTTTGCCATCTGCTGTTTCACCCTCGTCCCCTTGAATACCTACCTCCGCGATCCCAGGGGTCTGCGAAAATACTCGAACTTGACATTCTGGTCCGGTATATCGGACCTGTCCTTCACTCACGAAGCATACCAGAGCCTCCGGTCGCACATCCTGCTCAAAGGCCCATGAAAAATCACCTGTCGTGCGGATTGGGCCGAACTCGCTCTCGTTTTCCAACCCAGAGGCGATCAAGGACATTATGGACACAACACAAAATGCACAAAGGACATCTTCTACCAAGAGCTGGTGGAGGGTCATTTCCACCTTGCGGCTGTCATCGACAAACCCGAGCACGCGCGGAAGAGAAAAGTCTTGTCGAGTGCCTATGCCATTAAAAATTTGGAGGCGTGGGAGCACAAGGTCGCAGATATGACCGGTCGCCTGATTCGGGCGTTTGATTCTTCGTGTTCTGCACCACTTCCCAAGGGACAGCTGCCGACCGGGGAAGACCTTACTGTGGACTACCGCAGTGGACCAATCTGTTCGCAGTCACAGTGATTGCCAACATCGGACTGAGCGAAGATCTGGGCTTTCTCGAGCGTGGAGACGACCTGGTCATCTCCGAGGCGGCTGATGGAACTTTGAAGAAGGTCCATTCCAGAGAATGCCTGCACGCCACGGCCTGGGAACAGTCGAATCTGGTCTGGCTTTACACGCTCGTAGACGCTGGTCAGGCTCAGCAAAATCTTCCGAGCACGTACCGAGAGAAATGGCGATTGAACCAAGACTGGAACAGCATTGTGTGAAACCGAGCCATGACGAGATTCAAGTGATACTTGGCTGGTGAGCAATTGAACGACGTTTTCACGGTCATTTTGCACGACAAGTCAGGCAGGCCCAACAACCTCGAATGGGGCGAAATGGTTGCCGAAGTCAGCATCAATGATGAACGTGGAGAGTGATACTACTGCTCCTGCAATGAACAATGTGATGTTTCTGCTCTTGAAGCACCCTGCCTGGCTGGAGAAGCTTAGGGAGGAGTTGGACAATACCCTGAAGAAGATGAAGAGATCGCAGCGTACGACAAGATCAAGCACCTCCCTTACCTCCGCGCTTGCCTCGACGAGAGCCTACGCCTCCTCCCACCCTCGACCTTTGGCCTGTCTCGTCGCACGCCGCCGGAGGGAGCGCCGGTAGCAGGCGATTTTTTTGCCGGAAACACCTCAGTGTCCATGTCCTCGTACGTGGCGCACCGGGTCAAGACTATTTTTCCAGACCCGGAACAGTACAAGCCCGAGAGATGGTTGGGTCAAGCAGGCAAGGAGCTGCAGCCATACTTTATTGCCCTCTCTGCCGGGGCCAGGGGATGACTTGGTCGTGATATAAGCTATTTGGAGCAGAGGGTGCTGTTGGCCTCTGTGGTACACCGGTTCGACTTCGGACGAGGAGGGAGAACTTCAATCTCTCGGCAGCGCCGATGCCCCTGAAGGTCTGGAGACGGAAGAAGACGCATCAATGAGAATGCCATGGCTGGAGGAGTGTGAACCATGGAGCAGTCGTCCTGCTTTCCCTCTTGAATGCGTATGTCGAGGGAGGAAGGGACTAACGTAGTTCACGAATTCGATCGATAAGATACAGCCGTAGTCGTCACTGACTGAATATATAGACGCCTCTTTTGGGCCATGCACCTCGCTTCGACGACCATCAGATTGTTGTAGCCTTGACATTGCTACATTTCTGCCCGATCCATAGATCTCTTTCGGAAACCTCGAAAGGTCATTCTGGCAATGCCACTGTGGTCAGGTTTATTGCCGTATGACTTTTCTAGGCCAAGCCCAAGCCCAAGCCAGGTTGACTCCAGACCTGCTGGCGAGCTGGGTGAGCTTTAGCCACCACGGCAGCTTCCCCCGTGTTCCCCTGCTCACAGAAGACACTGTAAGAGGCCTGGAGGCCTTGGTCTGGGGTACAGGCGAAGAATTACCCATTCCGACAATGTGGGGATCCTTTCGGCGAACGCCTTCGGATGGGATTCCGCAGAGTCCAAAGGGCCCGGATTCTACTAGCGATGGTCTTTTGCGGCGGGTGGATGAAATCCTGAGGCAAATTCTCGCCGGCCGGCAAATCAACCGCCCACACCAACGCCCACAGAGAAACCCTCCCCCAGACAATCCCCGGTCCTCCAACTCCAGTTCCAGCGAGTTAAACCTCCACGAACGGCATGGTCGACGCTGGGACGCCGGTCCCAGCCTCTTTAGACTTTCGTACTTGCGGCCAGGCCCATTGGCTCCCACTTTGCGGAGGATTCTTCGCGGGCATGGTCAAAAAAAAGAGGCAATTCGACATCATGGACCCCTCCGATTGACCGGCGGCATATACGACGGCTTTTCCAGAAACATGTATGATATGGCAATCCGGGGAGAGGAGGCGGGATTGTCTATATAACCCTCAGGAATTCCCTCTCCCTCCAGTGTTTGACACGACTTCAACCTCATCCCAACACCTCGAGTATATCGGGAGAGGATCAAGACTCGGAGAACAATCCACCATCAATCCACCGACTTAGAGGATCATCTTTTCATAGGTTCACTTCCCTCATTCGTCCCTTGAAGACTCTTGTCATCCACGATGGCGAACCGCGACCACGTCTCACTCGAACAGAAGATCCAAGAGAAGGCAAATCACCATGAGCATCTCGAGGAGCCATCTCGAAACGTGGTGCGAGGAAGTCTGCGTGCCGACAGCGTGACACGCGCCTCGTTTGACCGTCGCCACTCGATGACTTCGATGCCCGGCACAGGCAGTCGCCGCGACAGCATTCGGAAGAGCTTCGACAGGGCCAACGTGGCCATGGTAAGTCAGATGCACAATACGCACTCCGCTACACACGAGACTGACCAAAACAAATCCAGGTCTTCCCAGACTCGACCCACGTCGAGATATCCGACGATGAAATGGGAAAGAACTCAATCGACGACATCTCCCCATCCTGGTTCGTCTGGCTGGTCGCCCTGACTGCCTCGATCGCGGGCTCGCTCTTCGGCTACGACACCGGCATCATCTCCGCCGTTTTGGTCTATCTCAACAATGACCTGGACCACCGCCCGGTCTCGTCCAACGAGAAGGAACTCATCACATCTCTGTGCTCGGGAGGGGCTTTCGTCGGTGCCATCATCGCAGGCCTGACGGCGGACAAGTTTGGTCGCAAAATGGCAATCTACGTTGGCTGCGCTCTCTTCACTATTGGCGCCATTCTGCAAGCTGCCGCGTACTCGATTGCGCAAATGTCGGTCGGCCGACTCGTTGTCGGATTCGGTGTGGGCTCAGCTGCCATGGTGGTAAGTTTCCTTCCTTCTGAAAACCATCCTAGAGGATCCAGCGAGTGTGATACTAAACGAGATAAATCCACAGGTTCCCCTTTACATCGCCGAGATTGCTCCCACCAAAGTCCGTGGAAGGCTGATCGGCCTGAACAACATGTCCATCACCGGCGGACAGGTAGTATCCTACGGAATCGGAGCCGCCTTCGCTCATGTGACTCACGGATGGCGATACATGGTCGGCTTGGGTGCGGTCCCCGCCATCATCCTCGCGTGCCTGTTGCCCTTCTGTCCAGAATCCCCCCGTCAACTCGTCTACCACGGCCGAATCCCCGAAGCGGAGGCGGTCCTGGCAAAGATCTACAAGGGAGCCACGGCCGAACAGGTGCGAGCCAAATGCGCCCTGATCGCCGCCGCCTGCGAGGAGGCCAAAGAACTTAACGAAGACCAATCTCGCTGGGCCAAGATCAAGCAACTGCACACCAAGCCGGCCTACTTCCGCGCCTTGATCTGCGCTTGTGGACTGATGGTCATCTCGCAAATGTCCGGCTTCAACGTCCTGATGTACTACTCCTCGACGCTGTTTGACATTGTGGGGTTCTCCAATCCTGTGGCCGTTGGGTTGGTGGTTGCCGGCACAAACTTCGTCATGACCTGGGTCAATATGATGCTTGTCGACCCCATTGGCCGTCGACGACTGCTGATCGCCACCGTCTGGGGCATGAGCGCCGGTCTGGTGGCCGTCGCCATCGCATTCAGTTTTATTCCTATTGATACCAAGACCTTGGCCATTGAGACGACAAAGGTCACCACGCCGGCGATCGTGGTACTCGTTTTTATCATTTGGTTCGTCTTCTTTTACGGTGTCAGTGTTGGTAAGTTTACTCAACCCCTCCAGCAAAAAGCCCACTAGCCTCTTCTCTCACTGACATGTATTTCTCTCCCTAGGCAACACCGCATGGATGTCGACCGACTTTTTCCCCATGGAAGTGCGCGCCATGGGCACCATGTGGCTCACGTGCTCGTGCTGGGGGTCCAACATCATCGTCTCCTCGACATTCCTGTCCATGATGAAGGGCCTCAGCCCGACGGGCGCGTTCGGCTTTTATGCAGGAATCTGCGGCGTGGGTTGGATCCTGATCATCCTTTTTTACCCGGAAGTGTCGGGCCTGACGCTGGAGGAGATTGGTGAGGTGTTTGAACACGGGTTTGGGGTGAGGTATGCGAGTCAGTTGAGGAAGGAGAGGAAGGCCGAGATCAAGCAGAGGATCAAGGAGCGTGGGAGGACTATTGCCGTTGGACACTAAATCCTTTTTTTTGGTGCTGCCAGGGCATAAAGCGGTGAGAAGGGGGACCGTCGACCAAATTCTCGTTGTACAGAGCACTTTTTGCACATATCGCACGTAGAGTGGGATGGAGACGAAAAGAGATTTTGTTGTCCTTTGTGCTGCTGCCACTCGTGTCTCATCCATTCTTGCCACGTGTTCTTTGGGTGATGATTTCACCTGTAGGCATTGAATCAATCCATTGACTCGTGGGACATGCCAAACGGATGCCCTTGTGTCTTGCATGGCGTGCCACGACGTGATGTGTTACACGAACATAAGAAGGGCGTGCGTGTGTGTCTGTCATGCTCGTCGGCAAAAAGTGTCCCGTTCATCTTTAAACAATGTGTTTTCCATTCCCAGAAAATGGTGGATGCTCATGTTCGAATTTGTCCATCAAAACATTAAATGAAGAATATACAATCATTACGAGAAAAGAGGAAAGGATCTCAGTCATATCTCCCCTCGGGGAAGCGGCCACGGATATAGCCGTAGCCCTCGGACTCCTCGATGACATCGAGATCACGCACGAAGGTGGTGTCATGGTGGCCCGGGTCGGCGGGGTGGGGACGCACGCCGTAGGCGATCTTGTAGGCGTGGCCGAGGCGGTCGGCCATCTCGTCGACGGTGAGCAGGCAGCCGTCCTGGCCGACCTTCCTGATGACCGGGAACAGCAGGTGGGCGACGGTCATGAAGCTGGGCTCGAGGATGATGGCCTTGTCGGAGAACCAGACGACGCCGACGAGCAGGAGGAACTGCACAAAGGGGATCCCCGCCAGGATGGCGCCGGCGTCGGCCCATTTCACGTTGACGACCTGCGCGGGACTCGGGGACGCGGCGCCCGTGAGGTTCTTGGTGGGTCCGTTCATGTTGTCCAGCGCCGACAGGGCGCCCACGGTGAACTTCATCACCAGCTCGGCCATGGTCTCGGCCGTGGCGTTGCCCGGCGGGTTGAAGGGCGTGTCTCCGTCGAAGAGGAAGTACTGGAGGTCGTCGCTCTCCGTCTCCAGTCCCGTCCAGCCGATCGAACCCGCGAGGTAGAAGGCCTGGTCGTCGGGCAGGGTGAGCGCGTCGGGATCGCTGAAGCCGCCGTCGGCGATGCCCTGCACTTGCCCGACCGTGTTGTTGCACGACCACATGCGAGGGTGAGGCACCGTGTGGTTGTCGGCCGACTGGAGCGCCAGGATCCGGCTGCATCGCGGCCCACAGCCCACGTCCTTGCTGCTGGAATTCCCCATCCAGGTCGTAAACGCGGTCGCCACGTTTGTCACGATGTCGCCGAATTTGTTGCCCTGGTTGTCCTCCCACTCGAGGAAATAAGTCAAGGTCGCGTTGTCGGTGTTGAACCCGGCATATCCGCCGAACAGGACCTTGTACTCTTCGCAGTGCGCTTGACTGGTCACGGTCCTTGTAGAAGTGATTGCTGTCTTCAGGTCGGGTCCCAGGTCCACGAAGCGGTACCACCACATATCCCTCGCCGCGGTCGTGAAGACAAAGGGTCCCGGTTGGTCATAGCCGCCGTCGAGCGTGGTCGTGACTACTGGGAAGTTCTGACCGACTTGGCCCCAGAGATTCGCGGCGGCTTTCTGGAACTCGAAATCGTAGCCCTGCCCGTTGTTGGGTTGCGGTTGGCTGGCAATGTATTGAAGGTTGGCCACGTTGACAATGCCTGGTGCTTATGTCAGTATGAAATTTCGTCGATTCTTTCATTTGGAATATGTAGGACTAGCCCAACGGACAACATACCGTTGTTAACGGATACAAAATCGTCCGACACATCGATGGAATACGTCAACCCGAGAAGCGCAGCGAAAGTGTTGAACACCACAAAGATAAGTAGCCAAACGGCAGCAACCACTTGAGCTTTGCTCGGGTACCACGTGCCTGTGCGCCGCCCTGACCACATTATGCGCAAGGTGCTCCGGTAACTGTCGCATCCGAGCACGTCCTCGAAGTCTTGGAGGCTTCGATACTGCGAGGCAAGAAATCTCCATCGCATCATTTCGGCGAACTGCTTGAACTGAGCGGCAAAACTCAGGCCGAGCACAATCGACAGCCCAGTGATCATGGCGTTATAGACGTACTTTTGCCGGTGGGAGAGGCCAGTCTGGATGGTGGAAAAGCCATACATGGTGCCTGCAAGGGCGCCACAGATTCCAGCCGTCCAACACCACATCAGCAAGCAATCGATGAAGACTCTGCGTGTCTGCCGGCGAGGATCAAAGTATCTGACAGTGTCGGTGTTTGTCGGTACATCCCGGAGGTGTTTCTCGTTGAGTTTGTGTTCCCAGGGCGATGACGCGACCGACGGGATGCTGAATCCAGAGTTTGTTCTGTAGGTCTGGCCTTGAGATTCGGGTTGATCAGTATTGGGGATTGTGGAACCTCACATGGTCGACTGTACCTGTCACACCTGGCCGAGCATTTAGGTAATCTTCCGAATCATTTCCGGGCTTCAGACGATCGTTGAGTGAGTCGTCGCTATACCCCGGCCGGGCCCAATCTTCAAGAGCGTGACCTTCCATACTCCTCAACGGAATACTAGGGGTGCCATCTGCCGAGTTAATTGCTCCATCTCCCAAAAGCTCTCTGCTCGAATCCTGCCGATCCAGACGAGAGTAGTGCGAAGTCATGTTAGCGACAGGAAATTTGCGCAATATACAAAAAAGAAGATTCCGCCGTGGCAGGCAGTCACCAAAACGACGGTCGCAATCCGTGGGATTATGAGTTTGCAACAGCGGGATCTTTAAAGGAACGGGACCTTTCTAAAATAACCATAGGGACCCCAACGTCAACACGAGTGTCTGCTAGACGATTGGGGCCAAAAGCCTAAAAGAGCCGCCACAAGGCCTGAATATTAGTCGGACTTACTACCTAGGTATGTACCATATCGGCAAGCAAGATTTCGCATTTGATTGGAGCGAGATGATCTAGGATGGCATGAGAGGATTGAAGCGACGGGAGGATGCGGCCGCAACTGAAACGATGACCAGGGCATCGTGTTCGATGGAGTCTAGGTAGGTTCAGCTCTGTCCAAGGACTGTGGCTGCAATCTCGGCCGGGCTAAGGAGGCTTAGTCACAGTGCGCGTCTTGGTACTGTGGTGTTTGTTTGATATTTGGAAACTTTGGTGTTTGTGCAACTTTGCGAACATGATCGGTTTGTCGCACGGCAGACAAAGCTGAAGTTGAATGAGGCTGGATCTGGACCGTAGCGAGTTTGAGGAATACATAGTAGAATTAGGAGGTCGAAAAGGGAGAGCGAGATTGCTGGGTTCACGTAGGCGAGGTGTGAGAGGAGAAGTGGAGGATGAGGGATGGACTGTTCCAGTTCCTTGGATCGCACACTACGAGGCGAGTAGGGTACTAGTAGTACTAAGTACCATGTAGGTGGGAAATGGCAGCTCCTATTTACCTAGGAAATGGCCTTGAATCCTTGAATCCTTGAATCCTTGGCTCCACGCTTGGCGCAGGGCTCGGCTCAATGAGAGATTCGCAGCTGAATAGTAATACAGCAAATACTAAGTACTAGTAAATATTCTTAGAGGGGCGTTGCGTCGGGCCAGGCCTCCAGCCCTCTCTCACCTTTTCCCACCCTCGATGGAATTTGGCATTTGGCCCCTTCGCCGAAACGCTTCGATCAGCATCGAGGCAGCATTATCAGCCTCATACTCGGTATGTATTAGTATTCATTTGACTCGCAATGGCATCCCCGTCCGCTGCTTGTTTCGCAAAGTCAACGAGTCAACTCCTGCACCATGCCGATTTTTCAAGACTTCAAGCTTGACACCGAGTCTTCATGCTGGCCCACGGCACTCATCTAGCTACTATAGGGTATACGTGAATTCGTTCTCAAGGTCCGTCTTCTGTGTGACGTGATCGACGAGATAAGCTCAGGACTTTTGCTACCGGAAATGGAGAATCTAATATCCTTCGAGGGGCAAGGTTGGGTGGCCTCATGGCATCAGTGTAGCAACAGCAACCCCTTTTGCCGACTTCGTGTCAGGACGCTTTGCGTTTAGCTAATGTTAACCCATGCAGCTTCTCATAGGATCCACCGACGGCTAGGGTCTCGCAACATACAACGGCCACTGCCCCCGCAAAGTGTCGACGGGAATTTTAGGAGTACATATGTACATACTATAGTAAGTATGTACTCAGCCCCTGTCGATTGTCACGAGCACCGCAGCGCGAGAGCACCAAGAAACAGAATGTCCCGCACGGATTTTCCCGACTATAGAGCCGCCAGCTCTACAAGAGTCACGTGAAAGTGGTACGATCGACATACGTGCACGAGAGCAGATCCTAACATTAAAACCGCGTATGCGATTGAGAAAGCTTAGAAATGTCTTGGATCGCCTTGGCCACCACACTTTCTCCTCACCTTCGACCACATCAAAGAATCAACATCATACATACTGTATTCACCGTAAGTTCCCAAATATTTCGGACACTGCGATCTCCTAGAAGCAATGCCACATCCTGCACACACCTCTCACGCGGCACGGCGTGACTCGTCACACCACGGCCACAGTGGTAGCCACACGGACATTGCGACCACCATCGACGACATCATATCGAATCTAAGCGAGATAGCCATCGAGGAACAGACTGAGCCCAATGGAAATGCGAGATACGTGCTGGGCGACAGAAACCGTGACGACGATGAAGATGATGAGTATGCATGCATTCTTGGAACTTTTTCAAGCCCAGCTCAATTACATACTGGTATCCAGTTCAGCTACTAATGACGAGACCCAAAAAAAAAGCTACGTATGGGAAAACAAGCCGACCGTGAAACCATTTGATGGAGACCTCAGACGTCAGTATCTGGCGTACATCCACAAGATCAATACCAGCCCATGTGGCGCGGGAGATCTCGCCGACTTCGTCAAAGACGGCGTGGTCCACAACGACTCTGCGCCAATGCCAGTTGATGAGTACGCGAGGCTCATAAGTGACAGCAAAAGGGACCTCCCGGAGTTGCACTTTGAGGTGGAAACGCTCGTTGTGGAGAAGAATCAAAGTAGCAGCCTGAGCAGCACTACTACCACTTCTACAGCCACCAGCAGCACGACCACCACTGGCACTCCCGGGAAGGATGGCAGTAGGACACAGAAATACGATGGCTCGATCGCGGCCAGGCTCAAGTTGACCTACAAGCCGACACCAGCGACACAAGACACGTTTTACGAGCATGTCTTCTACGCCCTTGAACAAGGCAAGATCTCCAGAGTCTGGAGTCTGCTGGACGGAGCAGGATTGAAGTGGAAGGAGAAGAGGGACCAAGAGGTCGCGCGAATAGGGAAGATTGAATGACTCAGATCCGGGTCGTTGAGAGGGGGGATCAAAGCGGACTTGGAACGTAAGTATGTACTATGTACTCGGTACTAGTATTGGAACCAATTGCAGAAGCGATTTCAGATCGGTTCAAAGGCGGTTTAACACGAATTGACCCGGTTTGACTCCGCTTCCGGCTCGATACGGAAGCGACGTAAGAATCAGATTGGGCTCGATTACTATGTACTATGTACAGTTTGAAGAGATTTAGGCGGTTTAAAGCAGCTGAAATCGAACCATATAGTCTATCCTTTTGGTACCTATGATAGGACTAAGGATAGAGAAGGTGCGGCTGGGGATGCTGTATAGGGAAGGTGCGGCTGGGGATGCTGTATAGGGAAGGTGCGACTGGGGATGCTGTATAGGGAAGGGGCAACTGAGGATAGGTTATATAGCATCTACTACATGGGTACTTAGTATGTAAATACTATGTATCTACTATAGCAATTGGAAGTGGTCCCCATTGTTGATATACTATATGTCAACCTATACTATGTACTATGTATATATGTAGTTTAGCGTATACAGAAATTACATAGTACTTACTATATACCCTTTTAGGGTAATTTTGTGAGATATTACTACAGTAGCCAAAATAAAAGGTTCAAATAGGATACTATATATACATAGTATTGATAGTACTAGGTACTTAGTATATTGGTTCTGTGTTGATACTAGGTTTGTTTAATACTCATGGCCGTCATACTCTGAGCAAGGTTCGACTCTGAGGTGTCGGGGAGACGAACTCCTTTCTCCAGAAGATTCGTCGCAAGAATATCTTGGTGGTTTTCAATGGCAAACCTCAGAGCCTTAATACCACAGTTGGCTGCATTGAGGTCCAGTCCATACTCATAGAGACAGTCTAGAACCTTGATATAACGCGACATCGTCTCTGGGTCGCTGCAGCTGGCCTTAGCAGCAAGTAGGAAATGACCGGCGGCCAGTGCATGACCATATTCGCCGATACTCGTCACCCGGGTGAGCAAGGTGCGAAGCACATTTGCTCTACCATTCACGCAGGCAGCTTTTACAGCATCGAGGTCGCTCTGAAGGCTATGCCGCGCGCCATGGTCGAGTAGGACCTGAACAATCCCATTCTGACCACGGGCTGCAGCAAGAAACAGGTGCGACCGACCGCCCTCGGTCTCATTCACATCGTAGCCCATCTCAACAACGATGGGGATCAGCTCCGGCACGTCGTAAACAACAGCCAGATGCACAACGAGGTGCTGAACTGACGCTTGGTTGTTTGGAGGTAATGTTTGTAAAAAAAGGCGAATGATATCGACATAGCGAGTATCATCAGTACTAGCGCAATACTTCCGCACGGTCGACCATAACAGTCTATCGTAATCTGTCGCGTCGAGTTTGACGCCGTACTGGGGCTCAAGTAGTAGTGCAACCATTCTGACATCGCCCGATAGACAAGGTAGCTCAATGAGCATCCGCTCGTATCTCGGCGAACAATGCGCATAATGATGTGGGGTGTTGACATCCGCACCGTTGTCCAAGAGGTACCGGACAATATCGTACCAGTGGCTGGTCACAGCAAGGCGCAAGGGATCGGCAAAAATATACTTCCGACCGGCCATTTGAGGCTCTTGCTCTACCAGAGCTTTGATGGTGGCAATGTCCTTCATGGAAATCGCAGTCACTAGGGCCCAAGAAAGGGAGTCGATCTGACGTGGACTTCTGGTCAGACGAGCCAGCGGCACACATAATGGAGATTTGTCACCGGCGAGGAACTCGAGGACTCCAAGAGCGACCATGGAGGCAGTCTGAGACGTGCGATCTCCCGGCTCGAGTCGTACTGTGCCATTGACTGTGTGAATATATCTTGCTTGAAGATCGTCTGTAATGTGGAATGTGGGATTCGACAAAAGGATTTTAACGGCGGCTTTTAAATGGGTAATCAGCGCGGTTCTGGACTGTCGGGCGCATATTTGTCCTTTCAATAACCGGTACAAGTGCTGGAGCCCCATTCTAAGCGTTGTTCGATCAGTATCTTCGTCCATACTGGTGTGTATGTTACCGAAATCAAAGTATTGAGCCTGAATTTCGCGATCGAACAGACCTGCCAGACGATGTGTCATTGTTAGACGTCAGATAGAAGAGAGGGGTTTTCGAGACGACTCACGGCTAACACTTCGCAGAGGTAGACCTTCTTTCCATGATGAGTTGTCTGCGACTAACCCAATGATCATAGAGTGTACCTCGGGAGGCAGTTTACCAAATGACATGGCTCTCGGGTCCGATTGATGACTGTATATTGCGCGAGGATTCAAAAACCGGCAGGAAATGAAAGATTCCCAGAGAGCGCGTCAGGTTAGTATGTAAGGTGATCAATTAATTAACAACTTTGAAGGTTGTGCCGGGCAAGTGCGATGTTGTTGTAGTTGAAGGAGCAACTCCGACTTCGCACTGAGAATGCAGAAGGAAATGACGATGGATGTAGATGGAGATTCTTTCGGCCGAACTTCGGCCTTGACCAATTTGCAGCAGGCCAAATGCGTTCAGCCTTGCAGCCTCGCCTTAAAGACTACTTATAGTAGTACTTAGGTTGTATATAGTATAGTATGTATTAGATAGAGTACTGTTGAAGTGTTTCGTACCAGACGCATATACAACTGATCGGCTGCCATTTCAGCACTTTAATTTTGCTTTAGCAGGGGCCAGTGTGGTAGATGTACTCTGTACCACATAGGATCTGCACGCACAGCGAAGGCTGTCGCAGAGTTCTACGTCTGCAGCTGCTGATAGAAAGCCGGCGAGTTGATGAATGCACATCGATGCAAAAGCTGAGGTTCAATCACAGCTGATGGCAACTGCGCTTGTCCGGCGTTCGGTCCACCAATGATTCTAACACTTGCTCCGGTCACATTCTGACTCGTCACTGCAGCTTGGGACTTGTTATACGCTGGAGTCCAACCTGAGAGAGTGATAGTAGAGTTGCCGCTTGGGTTGCCCGTCGAAGCGAAATGCGCCCAGCTACCCGACATTCTGGTTGCCGTCAGGTTCGCTGCGGCAGTAGTTCCGAAACCGACGTTTGGTTGGTCAAAGACGAAAGGTACATCGGAAAAGTGGATGACTCCTTCGAAGGTGGCATTGAAGAGCTGGAGGACGCTGGTCAACGATGTCGTGTTGAGCACGTACAGGTAGCTTGCGCTGCCAAACTGAGTAACACGATGAGCGACATCGATCGCTGGACACGCAAAATTAATGTCGCGGTAGATCTGCGATGCCTGCAGGAAAAAGGGTGAGATCTGAGACGCTTTGGCTGCTGCCACAAAGTCGCTGATTGGGTACAACGAGGTCAGGCTTGAGAGCGTAGTCGAATTAAGATGCGGGTACGATGAATGCAGAAAAGCCTGTGTAGCAGTGGAGCCGTTAAGTGTTGGAGGCGCGAAGATGCTGCCGTCGTTTTCATTCCATCCAGCAATGATGGATATGTTTTTGTGAAATCGACCTGTGCGGATCAGAGTCGAGGGAGCAGCAGGTACGTAGCTTCCATCAACCGTCGGGAAAAACAAATCTTGAGACACGCCGTTGGCTTGTGTAGATGTGGTTGAGTTTTCAAACAAGAGGACGGCATTTAGGAGCTGAACCATGGGGATTTGCCGGAGACAGGTCAGGACAAGGCTGCTATTAGTTCCTGTACAGCCTGCCAGTTGAGCCACCGCCGCAGTGTTCGTGACAGTCGCATTGCCAGTGACACCCGGATCACCCGCTGGAGATCCAGATTGCATAATAGCTCGGCGGAAGGGAGCAGTACCTGTTGGTGGTAATTAGCATCTCCATTGGTAGGTGGTCGTAATTCTTACCATTCCCACCAAATGACGTTATATGCCTATCGCGTGTTAGCGTCGACTGGTGGTATCATGAAAGATCAAACTCCCCGCCACGGCTCTATCAAAAGCAGTGCAGGGTTTGTTGGGGAGACTCACAATCCCACACTGGTGCCGCCGTCACTTTCGCCAAATATCGTGACATTCTTTGGATTTCCTCCAAATGTGGCGATATTGGACTGGACCCATTGTAGTGCCAGCCGTTGGTCGAGCAAACCGGCATTCAGTGAGCCTTCCGTCTTAAGCGCAGGGCTGTTGGCGAATCCGAAGACATTGACACGGTAGTTCATTGAGACATAGACGACCGGCGTGCCCTTGGCAGCAGAGCCGGCCACAAGTGCTGTAGGGTTGTACAGCGAGTAGTTATATGAGCCTTCCTCGTCACCTTGGCCGGAGATCCAGACCATTACAGGGAGATTCGCAGCCTGTTTTGTTCCCGCTGGCCTCACGACCTCGAGGTTCAAGCAGTCCTCAGAGACATTGAAGACGCCTGGATTTTCGCTGATGGCACCAAGAAAGGACAAGATGGTGTTTTGCGGGCAAGCGGCGCCGGCAGCTGTGGCTTGGACAGTGGTACCATTGGGATAGGTAAAGGCCTTGGGAGGCTTGAAGCGGTTGGCGCCAGACGTGTCCTGGCCGAAGTTGATGCCCTGGAATTGTTCGGTTCCTGCGAAGCTGAAGCCTACATAGGTGAGATTGTGGGCATTGTCGCGCACTGTGACTGTGGACTGAGCCACGGCAGTCGCGGCGAAGGATGAAATGAGAAGCTTGAGTAGGAGCATTTTTCTTGAAGACCGCAAGAGTTGGCCGCGGGAGTTGAGCAACAGCTTCAATGTGCGGCTGAGCGTCAGATTTATTCCTCTGGCAATACTATATGTACCGAGCAGAGCTTCATCGCAGCCTCTGACGTCTGCGGACTCGTCAGCTCTCATATGAGAGGTTGTGATGGCGGTTCATTTCAAGGCACCGACAAGTGAGGCTGCACGGCTGCCCACCTGGCACCAGTATGGCGAGAGCTTCGTGGCCTTACGAGGCCTAACAATGTGGGTGAGTGGTCTCGTCGAGGGGGCTTAGCTGAGAAGGGCATGATTCGTGGTGTCGTGGCTTGAAGCTCTCGAAAGGCCGCATATTGGCGGGAGTTGATGGAAAGGTTCGCATTGTTTGGGCCAATTGTGCAACATGCTCGGACAAGATTTCGAATCAGCTGGCGGCAGATGATGACCCGGCAGCCCCTAGGCCAGGCTATTTTGCAGATTCCGGAGAGACCCTTGCTTGTTCCCAGGCCAAGGTACGAGAAGGCGGGGTATGCCGTTCCAATCCTGGTACACACAAAGTACCCAAGGTACGTAACCATGAGACAAAATTGATGGGTGAGATGCGGAGTCTGAGCGCTCATGATAATTCAGCAGCCACCGCGTCGGAAAGCTTCGTACGCGTCCTGCAATGTCGAGGTGGCAGGTGGCAGGTGGTCACCAAATGATCTCACCTTCTCGCTTGTGTGGACCTGAGTGGGTGCCAGTGGGTGCCAGTGGGTGCCCAGTAGGTGCCCGGCACAACTTCGGTCGTGGAGGGCTGAAATTTTTGTGAAGCACTAGGTACCATTTTCCTTCGAGCGCCGTATCACTGCGAACCTTGACCTCAGGATACAGATTTGCAGGGACGATGGAGAGCCTCGTTGAGAATGGCGATGGCCAACTCACCATCCACAACCTCCCACCTCCCACCAAACGAAAACCTACGAGCACCACGACGGGGCCCTTGACCGCCGAAGACAAGGAAAACCAGAAGCGAGTGGCCGACGCACGCAGAAAATATGGCCGGGGCCGTCCTGTGCGGGTCAACGAGGTCAAGGACAAGAAGCTACGGGCGAATCTGAAGAGGATCGAGAGCAAATATCGGACCGCAGTTTTGAGTGCCAAAGATGCAGAGATTCTGTACGAGAACGAGGAAGGGTTTCTGCAACCGGAGACGGAACTCGAGAAAACGTACAAGGTTCGACAAGATGAGATCTTGGATGCTGTGGGCATCCAGCAGGCGAACAAGTCGATCGAGTTCAAGCTCGACTTGGGGCCCTACGTCTCCGACTACACGAGGAACGGGCGCAGTTTGCTCCTCGCAGGGAGGAAAGGTCATATTGCAACCTGCGAGTGGCGCGCAGGGAAACCGGGCTGTGAGCTACACTTGAACGAGACAGTCAGAGATGCAAAATGGTTGCACAACGATCAGTATTTTGCCGTGGCACAGAAAAAACACACATACATTTACGATCACGCCGGAGTCGAGATCCATTGCCTCAGAAAATATGTCGAAACCACACATCTCGAGTTTTTGCCGTACCATTTCCTCCTTGCCGGCATCGAGAATAGCGGGTTCCTTCGATACACGGATACTTCGACGGGTCAGGTCGTGGCTGAGCACCCGACCCGAAAAGGAGCGCCGACCGCCCTTGCTCAAAACCCTTACAATGCTATTCTCCACGTCGGTCACCAGAACGGGACGGTGTCACTGTGGTCGCCCAACTCGACGGCGCCATTGGTCAAAATGCAATCCAACGCAGGTCCTGTGCGGTCCATAGCGATCGACCGCTCAGGCAACTACATGCTCTGTGGTGGACAGGATCTGCGTCTGAAACTCTGGGACATCCGGGCTTGGAAGGAGATTCACGCTTACACGACGCGACAGCCAGCTTCTTCGATCGATATATCAGACCGCGGCCTTGTATCTGTGGCAAGCGGCACGGCCGTGACGATCTGGAAAGACCTTCTCACCAGTTCTCCAGTCTCTGGACCTCAAAAAGTTCAGTCCCCCTATCTCAACTGGGGCAACGATGGCCGCCGCGTCGAACGCGCCCAGTTCTGTCCCTTTGACGATATCCTAGGTATCTCTCACTCGGACGGTTTCAGCAGCCTCATCATCCCCGGTGCAGGTGAACCCAACTACGACGCCCTCGAGGTCAACCCGTACGAGACGCGCAAGCAAAGACAAGAAGCCGAAGTCAAGTCTCTCCTCACGAAACTCCAGCCGGAGACCATCGCGCTGGACCCAAATTTTATTGGTATGTTGGACACGCGCAGCGCGGAGCAGCGCCGGCGTGAAAAGGATCTCGACACCCCCGCGGAGGATCCTCTCGCAAAGTTGAAAGCGAGGGAGAAGAATCGTGGCAGGGGCAAGAATAGTGCGCTCAGGAGGCATTTGAGGAAGAAGGGAGGGAAGAATATCATTGACGAGAAGAGGATGAGGCTCGAGGAGATGAAGAAGGAGAGAGCCGAAAGGGAGAAGGAGAGGTTGAAGCAGGACAAACTCGAGTTGGGGCCGGCCTTGTCGAGGTTCGCTAGGAGAGGGTAATAGGGGGAGCCTTGACAGATGGTGGTCTTTTGATACCTAATACATGGTGATCAGATCTGTAACAAGGCCACGGTGTGCCTCATGCGTCCTTTGGCAAAATCCATGTTTTGCCACTGTCCCGCTTGGTATCATAGTAGTGTCCAACCGCAATATCGTCCCTAGTTCCTCGCCATCGCTAAACTCCACCTGCCATGAGTGACCGGCTGATCGGGACAGGCCTTTACATCCCACAAATCCCCCCAGTCCAGTGCACGACGCTACCTTGAACCGGCGAACACACTGGTATACCTGTTATTAGTAGGCTGCTCGCCACTACCCCTCGGCACGCCCTTTGCCCATCGCTCCTTACTCAGCTGATACCCTGTGGTGCTCTTCCACGCCGACAGAATCAAATTGACGGTATCCTTGACGCCCACGCCGGTCTTGATCACGGCCCTCACAACGGGTCCGCCCTCGCGAATCTTGTTCGCCTCCCTCTCCATCAGATCCACGTCCGCACCCACCGCGTTGGCCAGATCACACTTGTTGATGATCAGCAGGTCCGAGCCCGTGATTCCCGGACCGCCTTTGCGGGGCACCTTGTCCCCTCCCGCGACGTCGATCACGTAGATGATGAAATCCGCCAGTTCGCGCGAGTAGTTGGCCGCGAGGTTGTCGCCGCCGCTCTCGATCAGCAGGAGGTCGGTCTGGAATTTCGCATGCAGCCCCTCCAGCGCGAGCAAGTTGGCCGAAATGTCTTCTCGGACGGCGGCGTGCGGGCATCCTCCTGTTTCTATCGCCACGATTCTCTCGGGTGTGAGGGCGCCGTGTTTCGTCAGGAACTCGGCGTCTTCTCGTGTGAAGATGTCGTTGGTCACGGCTGCGATGTTGTAGTCTTTTCGGAGCGCCAGGCACAGCTCGAGCATGAGCGCCGTCTTCCCCGATCCGACGGGCCCACCGATACCGATTGTGAATGCCCGGTCGCCAAAGTCCCGGCCCTCGACGATGGGCATTTCGCGGTGCAGGTACGAGCCTGGTCCATCGAGGATCTCGTGTGTATGGCCATGAGGTGCCCCGTTAGTGTGATCGTGGGTGTGAGAGTGAGAAGTCCCGCCGTCGTGAGAGTGGCTAGCCATGTTGGAGGGGAGGGATGGCGGGATGTTTGGGAAAGACCCCGGCTGCTCTAGTGGACGCCCAGAGTGATGGTTTCTTGAGGCGCGTAGGGTAAGTCTATATCGTTCTCGCAGAGATCGAGTCTCAGGGAAGCGGACGGACAAACGGTGTCACCAAACTCAGTGGCAGCGTAGATATCTTCGGGGTCTCGTTCTTGTTATAGTGACGATGAGCTCGGGGAGCACCTGTGCTCTCGAGGTTGTGCTAAGAGCTGTTCTTGTAAGAAAATTGATCGTGTGGTCGAGGAGTGATTGTGTCACAAGCTGTGAGAGGGGCAGACGACTTGGACAAAAAGATGTTCATGTACCCCGCACAAGGAGGCTCCACGTCTGGAATACTATCGGCTTAACAATTGATCCATACAAGGTACATATAGATCATTGTGACGCGCAAAGGAAAGGAGTTAGGTATTCTAAAAGAAAGAATATTTCCATCCACAGAAGCGAATCTCGACCCAAGCATCGTACAATGGCAATCGTGCACATTGTCCTTTTCAAACTCAACTCTGCGCTGAGCGATGCAGAGAAAAAAGAGGTTTGTCCTGCCAATGCACGCATTGGCAACCCATCTCTAACCGAACCAGTTTTGCGATGATATGCTCTCCCTGAAAGACACTTGTATCCATCCAACATCCAAGAATCCATATATTGTTTCTTCATCTGGCGGAGTAGATAACAGCCCGGAAGGAGCTCAGGTTCGTCTGATGCCTCAGTCCATTCATGGAGTGAAGGGTGTACACTGATCGAGTCGCAGGGAGGATTCACCCATGGTTTCGTTGTCGAGTTCGCATCAAAGGAGGACCGCGACTATTATGTTGCCAACGATCCGGTCCACCAAGCATTCGTCAAGAAGAACGGGCCCAGGTTTGACGATGTCCGAGTAATTGATTATGAGAAGGGGGTATACTAGGGGTTTCTAATGGTTCTCAATGCTGGCCTGCACAACATAGACATTGGCTGTACAAATTTTCGATCGCTGCATTGGCTCTTCGTAAATACGTGCTGTCGAGCCCGGAATATCTGATGCATTTGTCTATTATGACACGCTGAACGACTCGCCACAGCCGCATTGCTCAGTGATGTTGGGATTCTTGAAGATAAACCTAGCACTCAGCTTGTCTTCCTGCCAATCCATTTCACTGCCGATAATGCTGAAGAGTGCTTTGCTGTCAATCAAGACTTTTACTCCCTCTTTCTCAACGACTTCGTCAAACGCGGCAGGCTTATCCACATATTCCAAATGATATGCGAGACCCGAGCAGCCACGGTTCTTAACACCAACCCTGATCATTTTAGGCTCGGGTTGATCCAGGAGCTCGCGTAGATGAACCAGCGCGTTGGGTGTTATCGTCATGGCAGCTTTCCGAGGTCGTAGCTTGCTTCGCCGGGGTTTCGCTGCTTTCGCCTGCTCGGGCTGCGGCGTCTGTACTGGCTTCGGTTTCTGCGCCACTCCTTCTGGCACACTTATGCTTGCAGTTTCGTCAGGGTTGTTCTGCTGCGCCACGTTTCCCTGATTTTGTCTCATGTCACTGGGTTGCGGCTTGGGTCCAGCGATGGAGGTGTCAGGGATGTTGGTGTTTCGAGGAGGCATAGGGAAATCGGCGGGTAGTGTATGAGGCTGATAAGATGGGGTGGTATATAACTCTCGCTTTGACGATTGCCGAGCGGCTATACTGGAAGAGAAGCTTCTCAAAGCATGGTGGGGGCATGATCGGGCGGTTGAGGCAATTGCCAGGGCTCGGAAGAAGATAATGGACGACGACGTTGTAGGGACAAAATGTGTCGCCGACATTGTAGATGTATGTCGTGACTGTCCAGTCTTTTCGTATCCAGGTGAAGCTATAGCGCTGGGAAGAAGAGCATGTGTGAAGACGTATAGGAACGTAGAACAGATAATATCCAAGTTCAACTTGAAGGCGCAGTTTCAAGAGGCAGTTCCGTCATTCTCTGTCTCCGAGTTTGTCAGCCGAACTCGCTCCGTTGGCCAGCCAATCGGCGCTGACTGATTTCAATCACCACGTGATTAGACACGTGATACGCGGTGAGTCACATGACGCCGATAAATCTCCTCCTTTCTTCTCGTTCTTTATGCTTTTGTCGGTTCAGTGCTCACGTTGGGCGTGTATGAGATATGTCACTCTGGACTTCAAATAAGCGGTGTTTCTGAGTCTCTCGCTCAGAAGAAACGACCTCTGCGCTTTGACACTAGCATCTGCCAATTGTGACGAGGTTCACCCTTGCACGGCTGCGCCTCGTCCGCGTCATTTGCCCAACTTTGCATACTTCGTTCAGCAAGAGCACTTCATTTACAGCTTGCGGTCATTTTCTTTGCCCTTATCGTAGCTGCTCTCGTCCCGGTCCTGGACTATGAACTCATACACGTTTGCCAACGAACCCAGCCCTGAACGCTTGCCATCGACATGGAAACACCCCTGACACAACAAACAAGGCCAGATTCCTTTGAGCCCAAAATCATCCAGCTCTATCTCCACCTCTTCAATGTTCTCGCAAACGAGGATGCCGATGACTCGGTCCCTTCTGAAGGGTTTTGGCGGGAGTTCTTCCTCCTCAGGCCCGACAAACAGCGACTCTATGACATTCTCGAGCCCATGACAGCTTTTGATCTGTTCCATATGCAAGTATAGTCAGCTCTCACGCTTGCGTCTGCTCGTTCCTCGCCTCTAACGGACTGTCAGGCTCAGATGAGGGTATTCTTCAAGCGTGCCATAGCTGAAGCAGGCTCAGGAGATCCCCCACGCAATGAAAATGCCCTAGACGTATGTTGCTCCTGTATTTTTCTCCTGCTCGACTGACGTTGGCCTCTCCAAGAACCTGACGGCTTTCCTGTGCGCTGTCTTCACCAAGAAGTACACCAATCCCAACACCGACGTCATCGAAGTACTTTCCGGGCTGGACACGATTGATAGGTTGATGTCTGACCTTGTCCATATCCTTGAAACAACCATCCGCCAGGCGGATAAAGATTCGTTGCGGAGCAAAGCACTTGATACCGCCCTCGCACTGGTTGCTGGCGGATTCCATACAAGTCTCGTTACCTATTTCATGCACCGTGATCTGTTCTCGGCGCTGATGAAGGTAAGCACCGTCCCAAAGACCTGGAAGCATACTCATCGGCGTCCAGTATGTCCACGATATCCCCGAATCTCCAACCACCGCCCTCAAAGCATCTATTGTCATCGGTATATTGTCCAGTTACAACAAATTTGAAGCTCAGAATGTGTACCAGAACCGGTTGGAGGATTTCGTCAACGAGGAAACAATTCGACTTCTGGTTCGCAATTTCGCCACAGCATGTTTAGCTATACGTGAGCAATACGTGTTTGTTCAAGATGATTATCCTGCACCGTGGAGTTTGAACTCGACACTTGTCATGGTGGGACTGCGGGCGTTGTCAACTGACGCAAAGAAACCAGCGCCTCCCTCGGAGGAGGAAGCCAAGGGTTTACTCCTTTCTCTGCCAGGGGAAGATGCGGCTTGTGTCCTTTCGCTGTACTCTTTCACCCAAGCAAATAAATTGTTTGCCGCAAATCTTTTGAATCTACCAGCCGACAAAGATAGGGAGACCCCATTTTCTTCATTCTTGTCGATGACCTCGTATATCTCACATCATGCCTACCGCGGACCACGACAATCGACATACGCCATCTTGAGCCTACTCTCCATCAGGATAATCGTGGAAGACCCTGTTCTGGCCAAAAGACTTTGCTCGGCTGATTCTAAGGCCTTATTTCGATTATGTCGACAAAGGCCACCCCACCTTCCATTAGTCACGTCTACCAGGATCCCGGCGACTGCCATACTGGATGTATGTACAGATATTCTCAGCCACAATCTGAGAAAGAGACTGGACGTGCGGCTGTACAGCCTTGCCTTGGGTATCATCTTACGGATAATTACCCATCTTGAACAGACCAAGACGCGTCTTCAGCATCATTGGGCATACATTTGGGGCTCGCTCTTATCACTCATGCGATTCCTGACGCAGTATGCTAGCGACCTCAAACATGTCAGAGACATTCGGGGAGATTTGTGTGCGACGCTTGCGAGTCTTGCTGCATTCTGTTTGTCAAAGGGTGACGGATTTTTGCCTGATCCCTCCAGTTTTGACGACTTCTTCTACAAGCTCATCGAGGCGAACGATGTTCTGCACAGGTTCAAACAAGCATATTGCGATGGAGGCTCCCAGTCCGAGAGCTTGAAGCGATCGGTTGAGGCACTGATTAGTGTCTCATCTCATTACCATGAATTGTTGAAAGTACAACATGGCAAGAAGACGCATCAGTCACCGGCAGCAATTCAAAAGGTCATCAAAGAAGGCTATGAAACGTTGAATCTGGAAGCTGATGAAGGGTTTGGCCAGTGGGACAAGTGGCGTGAGAGCAATTGGAAAGCCGAAGTGAAAAAGATGATCAGAGTTGCGGTTGAAGACTCCAGAATCTTTGCGCTAAGGTGAGAACTGCACGCAGGAACCGGCAGCAGATTGAGGATCAACCGTGTGCCTGTGGATATCATGGCTATTCCTCAGCACTATTCCAAGTCTACCGGGGCCAACTATCAGATTATCTGAGACGCGTCTCTGGAGCCATACTTGGACTACCGCTGGAGTGGGAGTCTTCGATGCACAGTGGCCATCTCTGGCAACTCTGACCACGCCAGATTGACAGCGTGGGTTCTATCAAACAGCCTTCCATGGTGCCGTATTGTCACAGGCTGGAGACCCTTTCGATCCAGCACCAGGACTGACCTTGATGCGGTCCTGAGGAAGATCCTTGAGTCTCTAGCAGTGTCGAATCTCTGAAGACATGCCAGGATTTCAATCTCAGGGACCGATGCAATCCGTACAGTACATAGATACGTCCGGAGTACGAGGTGTTGATGGCACTGAATGATCCAAGCAACGTTCAAGTCACGTGGACGGCACGTGGAGATGCGCACTAGCATGGTTTCAATTGCAATCGCCCTCGCGCCTTTCAAGTTTCCGTTTCCTCACTACTCGGATACTTCCTCAGTCTCCCCCCCCCCTCAACCAACTCTTTTCGCCTCTTTTATTAGCGCCGGAGTCCAGCACCCCGCTTTCGGAGCCCCTTTTTCTCTGCCACTGGCGTCCGCCACGAGGCTCCAAGCACACAACCGACTCAGATAGTGGCTTCAACGGACTTTGCGTGGAAAGGGTTCGAGGCCTTCACGTACACGCACATCCGATCCAAGCAAATCTAGAAGTGCGCAAATAAACACAACGGTATGTGTACGCGGATGAAGCCCGCGGAGGACAATCTTGATGCCTACCATCTGGGGGTAGGTTTCATAATTAATACCTATGCAGGCCGGGACGGTAAGGGAGCCAGGGGGGAAATATCGTAGAACAAAATCATTTTTCGTCATTGTCATTGACTTTCTGACATGGATACCGATATATGCACCAGCGTCAGGTTCAGACCAATACGGGCACAATGCATCCAAGAACGAACCTGATGCTCTAGCGGTAGCCTTACCGAGTCTACGAAGTACTCAACTGACGGTGAGGAGGGCCTAGACCGCCCACAAGACCTATCTCCGAGATGCCTCTCTCCTTCTCGCAATTTCAACTGTACGAAGCGAATAGGATGCAGGCTCCCATCTGGATTGCGTTCGTACAAGAGAATAAAACCCCCGCCAAGATCTTTATGTGTGTCCTCTGACTCCTCTCTTTATAAAACGGCCCCCTGAGTGGCCCCCTGACTCGTGCAAAGCTGCCGACTCGTCAGAAGCCGAGAGCCAGACCCAGCCCGGGCCCGAAGCGTGGGAGTGCACCGAGGGGCGCACCATGCAACCGGAAAAGGGTTACTTGTTCATGTCGGACACGCTCAAGAAGTGAGTAACTGAGTGCGCGATCAGGGCTTCACCAACTCAAAACTCCTTCCACCATAGCACGGGAGCAGCAAGCAGACTCGGACCCCAGCAGACGAACGAGCAGAGGGAGAGCTCAGAGGAAGGAGGTCAGCGGGGGAAAACAGAGAAAAAGACGGCCCCCAACCCAGGAACCCGGGGCGGTGAAAGATCTCGCAAGGTCAACGTCCAGCCCAGCACAGAAAGGGCACCTAAACAACTGCAGGTGGGCCCCTGGCGCAACCTTTTCGGGGTGCGGCCCCCCTGTCCACCCTCCCCTGTGGCGATGCGTTAGTGCTCAGGACCCTAAGGGAGGCAAGGACGGTTGGCGGCGGTGGTGGTAGTGAAGTCGTTAAGATGCCCCTCCATCCACTAGTTCGCACCTGACGATCCCCGTGAACCAGTGACAGCTGCCCCTCAGCGTCGGGCCCCTGGCAGCGAACACAGGCTCTGAGCGTCGCCCATTAGTGGCCGCTAAAGCCAACTAGGCCGATCGCCCTCCCCCACTCAGAGCATTAGCTGCGGCTGATGGACTGTTAAAAATAATATTCCCAATGGAACTTTTTGGTCGAGGGAAGCCGGAACAGGAGGGGGGCACAAAACAATCACCACCCCTTATCCTAACACCGTGACCACAACTCAATAAAACTCATTTTCCTCGACTTTGCTCCCTTCTTCCTCGAGTGCTGTACATATCCCCTGCTCTTTGTCTCTTTGCATCTCTTGCAATCTTTTGGATACTATTCAACTGCCTTTTGGACGTTTCACACACAAACAAACCCTCCACACCGCCCCCACCATGTCTAAACGCAACTCGACCAGACTTGCCAATGGCTCTGCCCCCGTTGTCGACCAGCCGGTCCCCAGCTACCTCCTCACTGGCAAAGTTGCCATTGTGACAGGATCAGGTACGTCCTAGCAAGAGGAGGTCGAATCCAGTTCGAAGACTGCGAGCAGCCTTTCGCCGAGGAAAGATTCCTCGACCTGGCCCTTCACCGCCTCTTCCCCAACCCAGAAAGATAGGAGAACAAAAGAAAAAAGCTAACAGAATGGGCACATTGTTGCAGGGCGAGGTATGGGTCGTGAGACTGCACTCGAACTCGCTCGCCGTGGCGCCGACGTTGTGGTCAACTATGCCAACTCCTCCAAGGCCGCCGATGAGCTGGTCGCCGAGATCAAGGCCCTCGGCCGCGACTCCATTGCCGTCCAAGCCAACGTGTCAGACGTCCAGCAGATCATCGACATGTTCGCCCAGGCCAAGAAGCACTTCGGCAAGATTGATATTGTGGTCTCCAACTCGGGCGTCGTTTCCTTTGGACACTTGAAGGACGTCACCGAGGAAGAGTTTGACCGTGTCTTCAACATCAACACCCGAGGCCAATTCTTCGTGGCTCGTGAGGCATACAAGAACCTCGAGGTCGGCGGCCGCATCATCCTGATGGGTTCCATCACCGGCCAGGCCAAGGGTGTCCCCAAGCACACCGTCTACTCGGGCTCCAAGGGTGCCATCGAGACCTTTGTCCGCTGCATGGCCATCGACTGCGGTGACAAGAAAATCACCGTCAACGCCGTGGCCCCCGGTGGTATCAAGACCGACATGTACCACGCCGTCTGCAGAGAGTACATCCCCAACGGCATGAACCTGACCGACGACCAGGTCGACGAGTACGCCGCCACATGGTCGCCCATGAACCGTGTCGGTCAGCCCATCGATGTTGCCCGTGTAACTGCCTTCCTGGCCTCCCAGGACGGCGAGTGGGTGAACGGCAAGATCATCGGCATTGACGGCGCTGCTTGCATGTAAAGTGCAAGAAAAGAAAAAACAAAGAGTTTTCTATCCGACCCGAACATGACATGAAGAGAGAGAGAGAGAGAGCAACCAAGGTGTGAAAAGATAGATGTAAGGGGTGTCGACATGTTTTCCTGCGACCGATGATAATTTATGATTTGGGGCAAAAGATCTAGGATTTTCTTTTGGTCGTTTAGGGAAAGAGAAAGAACAAAAAGCGAGACAACAAATCTCCTTTGCAGTTGGATTACTCTGCCATAGATCACTCATCTGGAACCATTTGTGGAAGAAGTCATGACGTTGTCGTTGTTGCCGGTTTGGGAGTCCTTCGCATGTACCTACATTAGCTACATAGACACAAGGGGGACGGTTCGGGAAGCGCGCTTTTTCAATCTGCATTCCATCCAACAGAGGCGTATAACGCGTCTACTATTTGTTTGTCTCTCCTCCCTTAGAGGGTTCGATGCATGCACTGCAAGTGAGCTTTCCAAGGGCCACTCACTCGTCATCTACCTACTACCTACCTACTTTTCCCCCCTCGCCCTGGCGATCAACCGCTCGTCCAACGCGTAGGGCTCTCCATCCTCTGCCCCGAACACGACGTCGTCCTGCAAATACACGAGGATCCCGCGATTCCGTTGTCTCTCGGCATCTTGTAACCTGTACAACAGCCGACCAAACGCGTCGGATTTATGCGACGTTTGCAGGAGGAGGTTATGCTCCGAGCACCATTCCTCGACGAGCGATCGGAACGTCATCTCCTCCATCGCCTCGTTGAGGCCGGCCGTCGTGGTAGGACGTTGCGTGGTCGGTGTGGGTGTGGTTGAAGGGAGCAGTTTCTGTTTCCTCGACCCGAGCAGGGGCTTCCAGTGTGCCCAGGAATCGGCGTCGACTTTGGACTTGACGAGCGATTTTAGTTCGGGGAACCGTTCGAGGTCGAGCGTCTCGGAGGAGATGAGGGTCCACCAATCGAAAAGCCAGGTGTGCATGTCCGGAGCTCTGCTGGACTTCTTCTTGCTTCGGTCGGTTGTCCCCAATAGGCCGGCTGAGTCGAGCGTCTTTGGGAACCGTTTCACAGCCTCGATTAACCGCGGAAGGACGACTTCATGCAGCATCTTGTAGATGAGGAAAGGAGGGAGTAGTGGCGTCCAGGCGTCGACCAAATTATACGCCGGCTCGGGATCGTAGACGTCCCATTCCTTCGACAGCGCCGTACGTACGCGCGGGTACCAGTGCAACAGGAGCAACGACTCAAAGTATGTCGTTCGTTTGCGGTGGCGGGATGACCGTGACTTTTGAAGCTCGAGAAGCTGGTCGATCGACTTCAACGAGTCGACTAGGTGAGTAGGATCAGAAAGAGGATCCCACTCGACCATCTCGCGCCGGAAGGGGGTTTCGAGGCAGGAAGCGGTGAGTTCAGGAAGGGAGAGCTCTGTGATGTAGAGGAAAGAGCGGTCTTGGATTTCTTCTAAGCGGGAGATGGAGGCATTCCAGTCTCGGGACTCATTCGAATCGTCCACGGTGACCCGCTCAAACGCAGAGATGATGTCGTTGTAGCGTCGAATCTCTTCTTCGTGCAATGCCAGTGCGGCACCGAGCTGGATTTCTTCCTGCTCTAGATGACTTTCTTGGTCCTTCGTCGAGTCCCACGCGTCGGCAAAAGCCTGCAGTTGGAGCTTGATGCGGGAAGTGGCTTTTGCAGCTTCCAGTGCTGGTGATGGCGAGGCTTCTCTGGTTGGAGTTGAGAAACCTGACAACGAGGTCACAGTCTTGGTTTCGGCTCCAGTTGCATCGACGATAATTTGCTTCATGGCTTCCGGGACGTGGAGGCCCCTCGATTCGATTGCTGCGACGGCATATTTGGCCTTTGGGGGCGCCTTGATCCGTGGTGTGCTTGTGCCGGGTGTCGAGCCCTTGGAAGACGTCTTTTCCTTTCCTGCATCTTGTCTCCTACGAGGCTCGGCTGTCCCGCTTCCTTGACCCAGGCCAGCCCGATTTTGGAGCACTTTGGCCTGGATGGGTGCTGTTATTCCCTGCCCCGATTTTCCAAGACCTTGACCTTCGACATAGCCTTGTTTGGCCATCATCCGGGCCGCAAAGGAGTTTTTGTTCATCCTTCCGCCGACTCCAAACGCTGAAGGGCCCATGCGCTGAGGCTTTTCTGTTTGCCGTTGGGGAGACATGTCCATCGGCGGAGTGGCTCTTTCTGCCTCTGCTTCCTCGTCGTTGTATTCGCCTATGTTGAACGAGCCTCGAAATCCACTCATACCGGTGCCCATTCCCATGCCCATGCCCATGCCCATAGAGGGTCTTTCATCGTCAACGTCTTGTTCTTCGTCTTCGTCTTCCCTGTCTTGTGCATCGTCCTGCGCTTCTTCTTCGGTGGTAGATTTGACGAACCCGAGCCCACGACTCCGCAGAATCTTTGTTGTCTTCCGTCTTTTGTGCGGTCGCTCATCGTCAGATTCTTCATCGTCATAGTCGCGAAGGTTGAAGGGTTGATCGTCTTCTGAAGAATCGCTCATTGTGCCTGAGCATCAGGCTGCGCAGCAAGGCCGCACAGTAACGGTGGAGCCAATTTGAATGCGCCTGGTAGAGAGACTCGATACACGCAAGAAGATCGCATGCAGTGAAAGAGTACGTGTCACATGCAAGGGTTGTTGGATCTGCGATGGGCCTGTGGTGCCTGCGGAGAAAAAGTTCTGGGAAACTCACCAACTCCATCATGGAGCCCGAAATTCGCACGAGGACTCGGATTTCCGGAATAGGCACAGTGACCGCAGCGACCACAGTGACCGCAGCGACCACAGTGACCGCAGTGATGTAATTTGTCCAGCTCCATCTCTCCATCTCGCTCTCTCCAATTCCAATAAACATCCGGCAGCACCTCACCACCCATTTCCAACTCCTTTCTTACAAGTCTCAGCTTCCTTTGTCCCGCTCAATCACTGTGAAATCATCTCAAACATGGCTTCGTTGTTCCGATCTGTCGCCCGTCCCTCCACCTTGAGAGCTGTTGCAGCTACCAATCCCGCTCGATGCCTGACCACCGCCGACAAAACTTTTGTTCGGATGAAGGCAACTCTTCCTGACCTTTCCTGTCAGTGAAATACTTTGGTGATGTTGAAAAGCTAAGGCTGACATCTCAATCAGACGACTATGGTGCCCTGGAACCCGCCATCTCCGGCAAGATCATGGAGCTGCACCACAGCAAACATCACCAGACCTACGTGAACTCGTACAACGCCGCCGCCGATCAATATGCTGCCGCCGAAGCCAGCGATGACGTTGCCGCAAAGATTGCTCTACAGCCACTGATCAACTTTCACGGTGGTGGCCACGTCAATCACACCTTGTTCTGGGAGAACCTTGCACCCAAGAACTCGGGCGGCGGCGAGCCTCCCTCCGGAGAGCTGGCCAAGGTCATTGATAGCACCTATGGAAACTTGGAAGAGATGAAGAAAAAGTTCAATGCTGCTCTGGCAGGTATCCAAGGTTCCGGTTGGGCTTGGCTGGTCAAGGACACCCAGACCGGCAACATCTCGATCCAGACATATGCGAACCAGGATCCTGTTGTTGGCCGATACAAGCCTCTGCTGGGTGTCGACGCCTGGGAACACGCTGTAAGAGAAACCCCCTGCCATGCTATGGAATCGTGTATTTGTTGACAATCAAACAGTACTATCTCCAGTACCAGAACCGAAAGGCCGAGTACTTCAGCGCCATCTGGGATGTCATCAACTGGAAGGCTGCCGAGAAGAGATTTTCCAGTTAAGCAGGTCAAAGAACTGAGATAATGTACAGCACGAGCGTATAATCAAATAAGTCTTACAAGCGAGTAGCAAAGTGACGATCCTTTAAAGCTTGCAAACTGGAGAACATGACAACAGACTTTTCTGCTAACCACCGCTCAGCGACCCTCCCAATGCCTCATGCCTTCTTTCAAATTCCTCACAAATGCCGCGTCAACTGCATCTTCTTCATATACCAAACACTTGGGATACTTTTGCCATTCGAGCCATGACTCCAGCCGAACAGCACCCTCGATCTTGGGTTCCAGAAGTCCGAGACCGATGTCAATGGTCTCGAGGCCGTGCTTATAGTAGAAGACGGTTGCACCACATTTTGCACAGAAATACCGACTCACATCCGACGATGTCTTGTAGTGCCCGAGCCTTGCCCTGTCTACCAGCAGAGACTCGAGAGTTTGGTCTGCCACCATGATGAGACTCTTTGGTACGGTGGCCCAGCAGGTGATTTCAAACCCAGTCACGGTCCGACAGGACGTGCATGCATCGAGGCTCGCTCCAAACTTGCCCGTTCCGGCATTGTAGTCGCTTGGGGGATGTGAGACTTCAAAGCGGACGATTTTGCAACGACACTGCGCGACAAGACGCTCATCACCATATTCTCTGCTGGCATGTACAGGCGCTTTGCTGTGTTTCATCAGGAGGTCCCTGACCGCGTCGTCGCTGACCATCTCGCTCTCCCGTCCCCTCCAATGCCTATCCATCCCCTGCAATTTTCCCTGATTGATCCAGCCCACCGCGCCTCCGTCTCCCCTGACATCCTCCACCCAGAGCTGCACCCGGTTCAACCTCCCTTGCAGCCCCTTCTCCCGGTCGTCGTCCACCTGCAAGTAGAGCACCCCCGTGCCGACCTCCCACTCTTCCTCCCCCTGACCCGCGTCGATGTTGATGACACTAGCCCCGCACCGCCTGCAGAACCAGCGCTGACACGTCCGCGATGATTCGTGTTTGACCAGTTTGCCACTGCTCAGCACGTCGGGCGGCAGGTCCGCGGGGATCACGGCCCAGGTCGCAAACAGCTGGCCCGTCGCGTGCCGGCATGAGGAGCAGTGGCACAGCGCGGATTTCAAGGGCAACGCCGCCGACGGGATCGTGAGCGACATGGAGGTGAGGCGGCAGTGGCACTCGATCTTGACCTTCACGTTCATGTCCAATTCTTTTTTCCTGGAGGTTCCTTAAGATAAGGGTGTGCTTCGGTGGGTTGGTATGGATATCACAGGGAACAAAGCGAACAGATATGTAGCTGCTAAGGACTAGGGGCAGGGAGATTATCGTATGTACATATGATGAACCGAAGGGCGCGCCCCGTTGAAAGCTGCCCTTGGGGATTTTATCTGGTTTATCTCAAACCACTCGTGAGTCCATGTCTGGTGCATCTCCCTCATTAGCCTTTTATGTCCCCGAGGGGATACGGAAGTTCTGAATTCGTCATTGGTGTTCGCGTATAATGAATGGCAGGTCCTGCGTATAACACGAAGGCGCTGAATGACATGAAGGGCGCGCGCGAGTGGCATCTGATTGGACATGCTGGGGTGGGGAAGCACCGACGACGAGGCTGAGCCAGCAGATCCGGCCCGCCCACCCCAAGGAGTCTCCCTAAGGACTCAAGAGGTCGGTAGTGGAGATGGAGCAGCAGCCGGTGGTGCTCGAAAGGTCTCACAGCATTTCTACAGCGAGGCTGACATACTCCTTGTGAGTAATGGTATCGCCAGTATTCTATATGTCTCACTCATGGTGCCAGCATAAATGGATTAAGACAAAGTCAACGTCAAAGCATATAAGCCCCACTGCAAGCGTCTTAGTCTCCGTCTTCATTACCGTCTTCTGCTCCACGCCTACTTTAACCTCCAAGTCGCATACCCCTCCACAACTCCCACCACACCTGCTACTGCTCCGGAGACACCGAAGCCTGTATCCAGACTGTGCCTCACCAATCCAGCAACAACACCCGCAACAACAGACACAATACACGACAGGGTCGAAAAAACCAGCAGTGCGAGTCTATCCAATTCGAGGTTTATCAAGACTGCGTCCCGGGAGACTGTGTTGTTGGGAGCTTCAGGCAGGACGGTGAAGCGGGCGTAGGACGTCAAGAGTGATGGGGCGAGTGGAAGTCTTGTCCCCGTTTGGCGCCGACGTAAAGCGGAGGTTAAGACGTGCGAGCAGTGAATCGTATCCACATCCACCAGACGAGGTAGGCTAGTGGTAAGGTCCTCGATTGGAACCTAAGATACATATATCAGAGCGTGTGACACGACTGAAAGGGCAGGGGTGGTACCGGAGCCAGTGTGACTGTATAAACCGCGGGGGTCATATACGGAACAGCTTTGACCAGCCAACTTTCGGAAGTCTTGTACTCTTCGAGAAGTTTGGCAATGATATCATGACCACGGTCCGTGGGGAGAAGGGGCACCTCGTGCAGGTAGTAGTCTCCATGATGGTGGACGACGAGACGCCAGGTCACTCTGGAGACTGGGTTGACATTCGAGGAAGGGACAAGATGTTGACCTGCTCCAATTGTTGGGGTCGGGAACATCTTCGTGCAATACGTGGGCAGAAGCCCTTGAGCTGGCGCCTTAGGGGTTGTCTATCTTCGGGTGGTGGTTGATGGAACGCAGGAATCAAGGAGACACTCCCAGAGAGCATGGTGAGGTTGTTATATACCTGTGGGAAGAGTATTTGCACCCTAGTTGTGGGAATGGACAGCGACATTGCACCACGTCGGAAGAGCGTCCAGGGGTTCGATGGGTGCAACTTCACAGTGAGTAAATGTGAAGCTGTAATTGAGCGCTGACCAGCACTGGGAAACGATGAGTATAGGCGCATAAGATCACACGTAGGAAGCGGTCGTGCAGATGAAACCACGTTGCGATGCGCAATGATCAATAATGCACTCATGGTCACTGAAGTGCACTTGCGCGCGACGCTTCTGATTCGAGATTGACCGGAGGTGGTGGTGGTGGTGGTGGTGGTTGTTTTCTGAAACACGACCGGGTGCCAACTGCCTGAAACAGGGGCTTCGACCGTTCAGCCTTCCTCCTCAATCCGTGGCGCTGTGGCTAGTGTTGCTGCTGTGGCCCAATTACATTCCCAGGTAGTGGCTTCCCAGCCCCAAGGCAACCCCAGGTTTCCCGTCAGCGAATCGCCAAGTGTAGCTAGGGAGTGACCACCTGGGCAGGCATGAGGCTTTTTGTCCTACCCTGTTACACCAATCTTCAAGTCGGACATTTCGTGAGCTGCGCAGTTGCGCAAGCTCAGCCTTGCGCATCTACATTCCTCGGAGGCATAAATTATATAAGGCCCCTCGCACCATGTCCGCACTCCTATTTCTCTTCCCTCCCTTCCCTCCCTTACGAGCGAAGGGTTGGAAGCATCTACTCATACTGTGCGTATATCCCTGAAAGCTGGTGGCTGTGGCTGTGGCTGTGTGACATTGTTGCTCCGTCATCCTTTCTGTTAAGTCTTTCGGACCCTCTACCAATACAAGGCTTCCGCCCTCAGCTTAGTGACATCTCTCCACCTCCGTGCGATCAGATGGACCTCGCGGCCGACCAACGGCCAACTCCCATGCTCATTTCGCATGAGGACAAATGTTACGATGCTCTTCAGCAGGGGCGCCAAAATCTGACCAACTTATGCGACAAACTCGTGGAGAGAGCGAATTACTTCAACACTTCTTCCGTCAAGACCTGGAAATCAATCCTTCCGCACGACGACGAGGTCCCCAAGTATTATGGAGACGAAGTTGATGATATATCCGACTGCGAGATGAGCATGGTAGGTGAGCTAAAGACACTTTTTGGTACTGAAAATGCCCGCGCAATTGTTGATGCGATCACAATCTTCTCGCCGGAGGCTGCTTTCAAAGGACCATTTTCCACTCTATAAGGGCTCAGGCAACATACAGCTGGATCTCGAAACATGCCTGCCTCATCTTCTTCGCAGTCGACACCATCATCGTCTTCGGATAAGGCAACGCGCTCAAGTGCCCGTGGAAGTAAACGAACACCCCCTACGAGTGATGAAGCCGTTGATGGTGGCGGTGATAATAATGAGGAGCAACAGCCTAGAGAACCCAAGAGGCCAAAGATGCGTGGCAACAAACTCGATGGAACTGTCCTTTTGCCAGAAGGCCCGTTGGAGACATTAGCCCCAACCCCTGTTGCGCACAAAGAGGCCTTGAATTCCGTAACCTCTGGGAACATTTCCGGCAGCACCACTACGGATGTGAAATTTGTGGGCTGAAACTCAGTGGGACGCGAGCTGATGTGGAACACAGTGCGCGACAAAAAGACTTGTCAGCCTGCAACCCTGGCCAGTACGACGGTCCAAAATTCGAGAGTGTAATTGATCTCTAGACAGAGATGCACAGCGTATACATTAATAGACGACTGACGAAATCAGAGAAGTAGACTAGATGGGGGAAGATGTTCTTTCCAGGCCACACCAATGGTCCTGATGGTATCCACCAAGGAACTATCGAATTCCCTGCAGCGGAGATTCCAGCATTGCAAATTGCGTTCAGCAATCGGTGGAATGCGGAAACACTGCAGGGGAATTTGCCCGTTCTCGACCATCTACAAATGCAACAGCGCAGAAGATCCTGGATGATTCCATCCGGATATTCAACTACACTCGACAACCTCGCTTCAGGATGTCGAGCCAGCTTCAACAGAATCCCAGTGTGCTCGAAACTGCGCCTGATCCTAATCCCTGGGAGCAACCTCTTCAGGGTGTGGGAAAAAATCCGTGGCTTACGACGGCTTGGGACGATATGAGAGGCAATTCGCGCCAGATCCAGTTTCAGCCACTTGACTATACCGACTTCCAGTAGGGTTGTTGTCGAGAAGGACCTTGTAATAAGTGCGATGTCAGGAATCGGAGTATGAGTCGCTTCCCACTTTGATCGAGCGTAGATGTATGGAAGTTAGGTTCAACAGTTTTTACTGATCTTGTAATTTATGACAGCTCTCATAGTTGGATGCTTTTCGGGTTTCAATATGCGACGAGATAGAGTGGCGCTGGTAGACGGCAGGGCCAGCCACCCAGGCCACTCTCTACGGATGTTGGGTTTTTTCAGCTGATTTCCTACATCCGCAATGCATATTCTTCGTTCGGCACGCCGGTATGGCAGCATTGCTTTGGCTCGGCGGCGTCGTATACTCTCAGATTAATAGATCAGCTTTTCTTAGCATAGAATTTGGTGTTCTTTTATTCGCTTGGTTTTTTACATTTTGGGCCAACCCCCATGTATTGACGTGTGGGCGTCCTTGTGGCACTCCTCAGCACTTGTTGCAGCTTCCAGCGATTGAGGAGTGGCGACCACTTCCGTCAACTAGTAAGGTGTCACCGGTATTGCATCCTACTGTACGTGACGAAGTTCCCTCGACGACGTCGACGGAGGATCCACGCAGCCGCCACTCTGAGCTGGAGAGACATGGTCCAACCATGGTCTTGATAAAGCACAACAAGAAGGGTTACTCTGACCAAAGATCTGACGGAAGGTCGTGCAGGAAGTCGGAGTAGACACAGCGACAAGACTGGTTCTGGTATTCAAGAGAGAATGCATAGGATCCACGTATTTGGTTGACCGAACTCGGGCGAGCTCCGCTCATTGACAGGGGCTATGTCTAAATGTTCTTTTAAAATCGCAATACGCAAAATGCTGCATCTAGTTGTTGTCTAGTTTCCCCAGCGCTGCCCTCCTTGAAGTACTGTTGGGGTCGAAGTAGGGCCTCTCTCCCAGGCCTACTGCCCTGTTTCCAAAGCGGTCTCCTTCGCCGCGATAGTCGTAGGTCGCAGAGTGGAACACGCTGCGGTTGTCCCAGATAGCTACAATGGGCTCCTTGTCAGAACATGCACATTTCCAAACAGTGGGCCATGTGATCACTCACCAATGTCGTTTGGATTCTCCCATTTGAACCGCACCTGAAGGTCGTGGTTCTTGTACACCAGATCCAGGAACCACTCAAGCAGATTTTTACTCTCCTGCTCGGTCAGTCCGTTGATGTGGCGCACGTGGCCGCCCACGGGGAAAATGCTCTTCCACCCAGTCACAGGATTGGTTCGAACGACGGGATGGATGGCCTTCAGTTCGCCTCCGACATTTTCTGGAGCTCCTCTTTCTTTGGTATACAGCTGGAAGCCTCCTTTGTCGGCAACTTCGTTGAATGCTGGCTGAGCGAATGTGGCAGTCAGAGTCTCGAGAAATTTCTGGTACGGCTCACTGATTCGATCGTAAATTTCATATCCCGAAGCCCACAGAGTATCTGGTGTCTGGTAAGTAACTTGAGGTGTTGTTCAGTGTGGAAGTGTGACTGACCTCCTCCCGTTCGAGGCAATTGGGTCAGTCGAAGGGATGTGTAATCCGCGGGAACTGGCTCAAATGCTATATCGCTGTGCCACTGCGCACTGCCTTGGATCTTCTTGCTCTGATCATACGGAGTCTTCTTGTAAAGTTTGGCGTGCTGAACAGAGCTGATGGTGCTGATCTCTGGATCACTGCCTCCAAGCTCTCTCTCAGAGTTGAGGATCGGGTGGATATGCAATTTCGAGGTCTGCGGCTTTCCGGTCAGCTCGCCGAGTCGCTGGATGAGCTGCTTCTGTATTTCGTTTGTGAGATTGTCCTGTTTCCTGAAGAAGACGACTCCACGCTCGGATACTGACATGATAAGTAAGATTTCACCCGAAGATAGGCCCGGATGGGCTTACTTTTGATTGCGAGGTCGCGCAGAAGCTCATCGGACTTAGGTGAATTCCACCACTCAACAAGATTTGCCTCAGGAAACTCCGTACCAATCACGGGAGTCAGGTCGATGGATTTAAACCGGTCGAGGGAGCCAGACGATTTTAGAGGCTCCTTTCCAAACAAGGTCTTTTGTTTGATGTAGTCCTGTTGAGGTGCGTCAACATCGATAGCAGAAGGAGCCATTTTGAAGAAGATCAACAAAAATGCGGCGCGGTTGGCTTTCCGATCCTCGAAGAAAATTCTTGGTCTTCAACCCGGAGTAGAGCACGATTTTATAATCTTTTGGTACCAGCATTGAGCATTGTCGGGTGCAGGCACGCTGCAGTGGACGACGTATGATGCCACAGGTGCATTTCTCGACGCGATGTCTGTCCTGTCCGCTAAGTCGTCTGGATTCCGCAATCTGCGGGGTCCCTGGGCTCATCTTCATGGGATGTCCTCTTCCAGATAGTCGCGGTGCTCACCGAGGTGCTGACACCATTCGAGGTACGAATGGCGCGAGTCGGCAGCTTCGCGTGCTGTTCTATCCTCGACAAGTTCGGACCCCTCAGATTGGCTCACTCGAAGCCGCGGTGCTCCGGAATTGATGAGGGCAAACGAGTCCATCATCTTGTACACAGCTCATCCGCGCCAGGTGGAAGCGTGGGAGAGGTACGAGGAACATTTTCTCTTCTCAGGAGCTGTTGACATGTGCCAGCTGTGCAGGTTGCCGCTGGACATTGAGAAATCTCAAGATCACGTGAGGCTTGGCGCCACCAGTGCCAGCATCTCAACTTCCCCCTCAAGTCTCAATTTCCTTCCACTCACTCCCTGGACCATCACTTGATCCACGGTCTTTCCATGATCACGGCATATTACACGAGCTGACATCCATGTTCCGGCATTCACAGAGCCCTGAACCAGTACCCGGTACGCGCAACCCTCTCCGCTCGCAGTCGAGACTAGGAGATGGTCTGGCGGGAATGATAAGGGCAATTTGCCTTGACCAGAGAACCAATGAAATAAGTCAATTGTTGTCGTCCTTTGCAGAACACAGTGCGCTGCCCGAGACCTGGATGAGACTCGACCGGCCCGGAGTGGAGTGAAAAAGGTGTCAGAACGCTCGTGATGGCGTGCTTCGTCGGTCCAAGACGTCGGTTGCACTTCGACATCAAGCTTGCAGTCGCTCTCCACCAATCACGTCTTTCTGTACAAACCCTATCTCCACCACGGTGTATCCCTTTCCACCAAGTTAGCGAACCAAGCATGTGGCAGCCGATCTAAAGATGTCGAGTTCCTTGCTATTGTAGCCTTTGGGCTGCCCACTGTGGTTCTCGTCGGAGCAGGAGCTTTAGCCTCGGACTGCAGGGCGCCTATTTGTTGGATAGATACTTCGAGCATCGATCTTTTGAGCTCCCTGCTCGGATAAGCCACTGGCGCAAGGATTCTAACAACACATTGCAGCTTTCTTTCCCCGCGGCCACATGGATCGGCAAGCGTGGGACGCCAAATGTAGTCAGATGGAGCGGCGCATGGCCGGGGTCGCAACGCTGTCGACAAGTCGGTGGGTTTCCAGAGCATATTGGCTGGGTGCCCCTCGCAGACCACTTCCAAAATGGAAGGATACAAGCCCAGCAATACATGTTCCCAATCACGCAATCATCCCACGATTTGACTACACCATTCCAACAGCTTGGTGTGGCAATGGTCTCTGAAAAAAAGACAGAAACTCCGGTGCTGGTGTCGTCTAGAACTTGGTGCAGCCCGCATCTTGCCGAAAGCCAGACCGCTGAAGGGTATTCCCATCCGAGAGGTGGCGGGAGAAAGTGGTTCGTATTCTATATAACTCTCCTCTGCGCCCTATCCTCCGGTCTTGAAAAGCGTTACCTTACAACCAAGTTCCTTTTGTCCAACCCTTGCAGTGACCATGGAGAAATCATTTGAGTCTGAGGTGATCCAGGCCACCGCTGTGAGGAACAAGGAAGCAACCAGGAAGCCAAAACGACAAAGGTGGTGGCAGCTCGGTGGCAAGGATATCAGCCATGTCTCCGTCGATGCCGATATCGAGCTGGACTCGGAGACCTCGTCTCTAGAGCCTACTGACCCCTCGATTGTCAAGAACGTGAATAGCGTTTACGAAGCTCCCGAGGCCACGGAAATCTACAAGCCGATTGAAGGCTTTGAAGGCACACATCGTTTCGATCCCACGGCTGAATGGACTCAGGCAGAGGAAAAGGCTTTGCTCAGGAGGGTATGTCTTGACATCGAATACCGGTTCTTGCTCCTAGCTAACACGTCTATAGCTCGACTGGCGAATTGCCCTTCCAGCATGCATCATGTTCTTTGCCCTTCAACTCGATCGAGGCAACATTACCCAAGCACTATCTGACAATATGCTAAGTATGAAGGTCGTCCTGTTGGCATCTGCAGGAAACTAACGAGCGTGTAGAGGATCTCCACATGAATACCAATGACTATAACAACGGCATGACCATTTTTTACTGTTCCTTCTTGTTTGCCGAGCTTCCGTCGCAGCTCGTCAGCAAGAAGCTTGGCCCAGATACCTGGATCCCCATCCAAATGGTGGCCTGGAGCGCCGTAGCAGCATCGCAGGCTGCGTTGTCCGGCAAAACAAGCTTCTACATCTGCCGTTTCCTTCTCGGTCTCATTGAGGGGGGTTTTATTCCCGACACCATCCTTTACCTGAGTTACTTCTTCACGAACGCGGAACTTCCCAAACGCCTGAGCTGGTTCTGGACCTCTTATCAATCTACCCAGATTGTGGGAGCTTTTCTCGCCTACGGCATCCTGCATCTTCGAGGCCACGGCATGGCCGGATGGAGATATCTGTTCGCGATCGAGGGCGGCCTCACCGGCGCGATTGGCATTTTCACCTGGTTGTATCTGCCGGCCTCGCCTACTCAGACGGGTCGCGACGCAGCTGCCCATAGGGGCAGCAGAAAGATCCCGACAAAAGGGCTTCTCCGACCAAAGAAAGGATGGTTCACGGAGCGAGAAGAGACCATCATGGTCACACGCATCCTGCGCGACGACCCCGGTAAAGCGACCATGCACAACCGACAAGGTCTCAGCTTGGACCTCTTCTGGTCGGCTCTTACCGACTATGATATGTGGCCGATCTACCTCATTGGTCTCTCATGGACAATTCCGAGCACGCCTCCGCAGGCCTATATCACATTGACATGCAAAGCCCTGGGGTTCGACACGTTCCAAACCAATCTGCTCACCATCCCGGCCTACACCCTCTTCATCATCCAGCTGTTGTTCTGGACGTGGTTTTCGGAGAAGGTCAACCAGAGACTGCTGCTGGGCGTGATCTGCCAGATCTGGTGTCTTCCCTTGCTAGTCGCCCTGGTCACCTTGCCGCCTCACTTCCACGGCTCCAACTGGTCGAAATGGACACTGTCCACCATGCTGGTCGGGTATCCCTACGTGCACGCCATCCTCGTGGCCCTCACGTCTCGCAATGCGGGCAGCGTGCGCACGCGCACCGTCGGCTCGTCGCTGTACAACATGGCCGTACAGGCGTCCAACATCTTCGCATCGCAAATCTACCGCCAGGCTGACGCGCCGTACTACTACACAGGCAACAAGGCCCTGCTGGGCGTCGTGGCGTGGAACGTTATCGTTTTTATCGGTGCAAAGATTTATTATGTCCGCAAAAACGCCCAGCGCGACAAGATCTGGTACTCCATGACCCGCGAGGAGAGGGTTCATTATCTCCAGACGACAGAGGACAAGGGGAACAAGAGGCTGGATTTCCGATTCGCGCATTAGCCTTGCCAATTCAAACTGCTCGGAGCTGCTGCCTCTGCCTACCCTGTCCACCCTGTCCCTTACTATCCTCCCATACCCCCATCCTACATTTACCTCCCGTCTTGAGACTGGAGGAGACGAATGATAAGGCCTAGATTAGATAAGTCCCATGTAGACGAATAAACCACATGTGTGTATACACTTGAGCGGCTCTCTTTTGCGTCTTTGGATATCTTGATTTTAACAAACTGCGTCAAATACTCGGTCAACGGTTAGAATGGCCCACCGCTCACTCCCTCTTGCTCTTGCTCTTGTGTTCCATGGCCCCATGTTGTGGGATTCGTCGCTCTACGAGTATTAAACCCTCTCGATTAAAATTCTAGAGGCAAAGTAGATATCATGACCGTCCGTGCCTACGTGTGGGTGAGGTATAGCGAATGGATTCTTATCGAATGAGTTGACGGCCAGGGATTTCTAATTTTGCTTTTCTTTCCCTTTCCCCTTTTCCCTCTCCGTCACGAAAACGCACCCCCCGTGCCAAATACCAATTAATTACCCCTCCCCATAATGGGGAGCGTCCGTTTTTTTCCCCGGCGCTCCTATACCTTCTGCGCGATGGACACTATAGTCGTTTCTCCCGCAAACTGATCGCGACTAACAGGCCCAGAAAGGCAAAGGCCAGGGACATGGCTGTTGTTGAATTGAAGTGGAGAGAAATGTTAGTTTTTTGTCCCCCTGCGAGGGATAGAAAGGAAAGACACGAGAAAGAAAGGGCGATGACTTGCCAAAAGTACAGCTCAAGCCGTCGAGGTAGGCTCGCAGCACGATATCCCTGATCCGCGGCGGGAGATGGCGGATGGATTTGACGCTGGAGACGGCGGACTCGATGATCTGTTTTGGCGGGTTTTGGCCACGTTAGTTCTTCTTCGATTCAGCGGCTTCTTTTTCTAAAGAGGGGGGGAGCTGTTTTTTCCTTTCTTTGGAAAAAAATTGATTGAGCGGAGAGAGGGGGAAGGGGGGGGGCGGAATATGAGGGAATCTTCGCTTGCTTCTCTCTCTGTCTCCCGTGAATGGCAACGATACGCACAAAACGTGACAAACTACAACATACTTTTGCCTTGTGTTTGACGCCCTCCAGACCCGATTCCAAACTGGCTCTCAACCGGGCGTGCAGGAGCGCGGTGGAAAACTGGATGCCAATCAGGAGAAAGAGGTTGTGGCAGAGGTACAGGGTCGTTCCTGCGATGGCCATCTTGCTCTGCTCCAGGCTCGCGGCGAGGTGGATGAAGGTCGTCGACTGATTTGTGCCCGAGGCAAAGCCACCGAGGAAAATGTAGAGCGTCTCAGCCGGGTGGATTGTGCCGCGCCACCGGAGAAGGACCATCAGATAGCCCAGACAGCCGCCCGCGTTGCCCAGCACGGTGAAGAGCTTGTACCGTCCCGTCTTGAAGATGGTGTAGCCGGCCAGCAGGCCCGCGGTGGCGTTGCCCACCACGGCGGGCACGAGGCGGAGTCCCGCGTCGCCGACGCTCGAGCCGGAGATGATCTGGAAGTAAATGGGGACCGAGTAGAAGAGGCTGAATTGCGCGGTCATCTGTAAACCTGCCAGGAGGTAGGCTGTCAGGGTCGCCCGGCTGGTGAGCAGCTCGATGGGCAGGATCGGCTCCTTGGCCCAGCGGCTCTCGATGATGTAGAAGAGGGCCATGAATGCCAGGAAAAGTACCGCGGGAGCCACGACGTAGCCCACGGGGAGATCCTCGTTCAGGAACTCCAGGGCCAGAAGGAAGCTGATGATGGTGACGATCAGGGCGACGGCGCCCATGACGTCCACCCGGGCCAGCTTCTGCTTGAACGAGGCTTCCTCGTCAGGTTTGACGGTCGTTTTTCGCGTCCGGTTGGGCAGTTTCCACAGGATGAGGAGCAGACCCAAAATCGTGGGAGGGACTTGGCCGTAGAAGCACCATCGCCAACCGATGGTGTCGCAGAGCCAGCCGCCCAGTGGTCCACCGAGCGCTCTCCCTGTTGTGGCAGCAATGTTGACGTAGCTCCTCCAGGTAGCGACTTCTCTCACGGGCACCACATCTGCAGATATGTAAGTCGGACACCATCAAGAAGCACATGTGAACCGCACCAGCAATGATGATAGACACCAGAGCCGTCATACCAGCACCTCCAATGCCCGATATGGCTCGTCCGGCGACCACATGCCAGTATTCACGACCGATACCGCTGCGGTGTTGTTGTCAGCATGGATCCTGGCCACGTTTGAGTCTCTCCTCGCCCAACATACCAAAGAAAACACCCCGCCGCGAAGAAAATGTAGGCCACACTCAAGTTGCTTCGGCGGCCAAAGATGTCGCTCAACTTGCCGTACTGGTTTGGTTCGAGGCATAGGTCAGCAGTCTGTCTTTGACTAAAGTTTCGGTATTTGGCAGGGCGTCTTACCAGAGGTTGACTGGCACAAAGGGCAAGCACAAAGCTGGTAACCAGCCACGACGCACTGGACAGTGCATTGAACTCTGAAGCGATCTGCTGACTCGATGCGATGATCAAGCTGCCGTCGAGGTTGGCGACGAAAACACCTTCGAGCCCCGGATCAGCGTCTGCTTGATCGCCTCCCACAGATGATACCGGGCTTCCTCTCTCCAGACATACCTAGTAGCGAGACAGGGACAATCGTCCAGATGGTCAGCGCCGACGACGGTTCAGCATCCCCGGCTTTCGACGTCGGGTCTTCGTGGTATGGAGGGAGGTTGGCGGAGGAATGTCGGCGTAGGTTGGTCCTGTATGACTGCTGCTCGGGGTCTGAGGCCTCGGAATCGCTCCGCAGCAGCGCTGTCGTCTCATCCGCCGCAACGTCCCCATCTCTATTCCTATCCCCCATGGCAGTCGATTGCGGTGATCTCTCGAGGGGCGAGGGTCAATGGAACAAAACATTTTTATGCCGTGGTGGGCGTGCGAGTCATGTCGGCATCCAGTCAGAAATCCCCAGGTTCGGAAGGATCCCCCAAAAGGTCGGTCAACAACGGACAACGTGGTACTGGTGGCCCAACTAAAGCCTGCACGGGCTGGATGGGCCTGACGGGAATTGCCAGCCGCTGGAAGGGTCCGCATATCGTGATCACGCAAAAACACCAAGCGAGCACGCATCGAGCATGCAAGCATTGCTAGCCAAATAGACCCAGGCCCGGTCTTCAGCACGCCACGCACCTCGAGTGGAACTTTTCCGCTGCAGGCGCAATTCTAGACCTTTGCATTCGCAGGGAGAAAAGGATGCCGAGTGCGTGGACTTTGTAGATGACGAATTTCATGGTACAGAATGCTGAGGCGCGCTGAAATCCGGCGGTGTGCTTTTCTATACAACATAGTGTTTCTATACAAGCTCACTCCATTCCACTCCTCCCCTGGGTCCAAATTCCGAAAGTGAGAATGCCCTAACATGCCGGGGCCCTTCGCTCTCTAGTATATAACCCTTCTCGCACTTTTCGAACCGAACTCTCTCCTGCTGAAGCTCGTAGAAGTCATCGTAGCGTGCATCAAGGGCATCTTGCAGATTGCCTACATCGCCGCGAGGGTGGAGAGTCTCCCATGGGTGAGTACAAGTCCGTGCTTTGCATGTCTTCAGAACCATGACCAGTGAATCGAGCCGAGAGATGAGGTGCTGCAAGGTGGTGGTGGTTGGTGGCGTCTCCGGCGCTGTGGCTGGGAACTCGAAAACAGAGGAGTGATTCGATCTGAACAGGTTATGCGTCTCGTAGGGATCATTCTGGGGGTTGTCAGGTTTGCGAAAGATCCCACATGGAAACATGATCAATGAGAAGGAGAGATAGGCTTACCTTCAAGTCGTAGAGTTCGTGCTCACCACTACACCACACACTGTAATAGAGATTGTAGCTGGCGCCGATCACCCTGAGGCCCTTGTAGGTGTTGTTCCAGTACATTCCACTCCCGTATTTGCCCTCCGCAAGTGCAAATCCCCAGTACTCGATATTCACATGCTCTCCACAGGCGTTGACAGCACCGTCACCAAGTTGATCGGAGGTCAAGGGGATAGCGCTGCCGTCAAAGTCTGATCGAATCTCTCCACCTGCAAGAGATAAAAACGTAGGCGCCAGATCGGTGTGAGAAGTTACAAGATCACTCTCCTCCCCTCTTAGTATCCCTGGACCACGTACGATCAATGGTATATTGATGTCTTCTTCATAGCCGCATTCTTTGCCCGGTTGCAGACGGTGTTGACCGATGTGGTAGCCATTGTCGGTCGAGTAGAAGACGTAAGTGTTGTCGAGGATTCCGTGCTCTTTCAGACGAGCAAAGACACCGTCGACAATCTCATCGACCGCTTGGAGGGCGCGTAATCGGTTTCGATAGAACTCGTCGTTGAAATCGACGTTCGTCTGGTTCTGTTTGGGCAAAGTGCTGATCCAGGAAACGCCGTGAGGCTGCGCTCGAGTGGTTAGTCTGAGCCTTGAGAAGAGATCCATCAACCCACCTCATCAGGATTGAAGCTTGGAGTGCGCGGAATCACGGCATCTGGGAATAAGTGCTTGTGCCTCTCTGCCGGAATGGGAGGAGTGGTCAAGATGGCATGGGCCGAAGCACTGCCGTTGAACCAACTTTCCTCAAACTTGACGTTACTGTGCGGAGCATTGGGGGCAATGGCCAGGAAGAACGGTTTCTGTTCTGAGATGGCATCTTCTAGGAACCCATACGCCTTCCTGGCGAGGACGTCGGTGGAATACTCTCCTTCGTGGCTCACGGGTGGCTCTCGATTTCGCTGGAAACTGGCGTTCAGGTATTCATAGGTGTGAGGATCTAGAAGGAAGTCGGAACCCGTGAACCCATTGAGGAATGGAGAGTCATAGTTCTTCACGCTGTGTGCGTTGAACAGTTTGCCCGTGTAATATGTGTTATAGCCGGCGTCTTGCAGCCAGATGGGAAGCCACGCCTCATTGAAACCCTGGCTGACGAACTTCGGATAGCCGCCTAAGGAACCTCGCAGTCAGAACATGAACGATGATGGTGGTATCGAGAGGACAAGAACAGACCATACGGGGGATTGACATCGGTGACGTTGGTGTTGTGGGCGGCCCTTCCTGTCCACAAGCTCACGCGCGACGGGCAGCACAGCGCGATGGTGCAATAGTGGCGCCGGAAGAATGTGCCTTGGTCAATAAGGTGCTCCTTCACATGTGGCATGTAGGACAATGAGTCCATGCGCAGGTCCTGGTCATCTGTCAAAATGAAGACAATGTTGGGTTTGGAACTGGATGGCTGGTCGGGCGTGAGAGGTTGCTGCCATCCCGCCAGGCTGCCGACTGCGGCTCCCAGTAACACAAGCCACGACGACGTCCTCCAGGCCATTGCGTCGTGATCTGCTGTGGACCAATTTCGTTGTATCTGCTTCTAAGCTGCTCCGATCATATGGGAAGCCATGTTTCACATACCTACACGTTGAATTCAGGCAGTTGCACATGTTAGAAACTGGCAGATTTACACTGTCAGTCCCAGGCGGTGAAACTGAGGACAAGGCCCTCCGAGCTTCCCCCGAGTAAGGCCAGATGCTGACTTTCTGGCGTCTGCAGCCCCAACAATAGGCTTTCTAGGGCCTGTGAAGCCTGTGCCCATGGGTGACTTGCGGCTTAGAAAGGCTGCTTTAGACGTGCTTGTCCCACAGTATGGCGTGATCAGACCGCAACTCCAATCCTTATTGCAGTTCTAATGGCGACTTCAGATGGAATGCTTAGTTGCCAGACACGGCAGAAAGGTCACTCTTGGACTGGTTGACCTGCAGCAGGAGGATTTTCGTAATCAAAACTAACAGCGGGCAATCGTGCGAAATGAATATGTTTTCCATGCCTTGTAGTATTAACTTCTCTCCAGTCTCCAGCGCGACCCGTGGATGGCACTACTTGGGCCTTCTGCATTGTACTTCGACCAAAGCAAGCACAGATCCCCCCCTCGCTCGCCTCTTCAAACATCCGTCGAGTTGTAGTTGTAAGACTGCAATACCTGGGAAATGACTCCGGTCCTCAGACTCTATCCTTCGTGATCTGTTTCGCTCGCCCCGTTAACAATATGCCCATGTGCCAATGCCTCGAGATCGTCGTCATCGTCCTCTCTGAACTCGCCCGCTGGTCTCTTGTTCTTCTCTGTGATTAGCTCCTTCAGCCACTTATTCTCCATCTCGAGTTGATTGACTTTCTCCTCCAGTTTCGCGTTCCTGTCTTGCACTTGGCTCATTTTCCGTTCCAAGGCCTGTTCGCGCTGTTTCTTCTTGATTCGAAAACGGGCACTGGCGGCGGTGTTGCGTTTGCGCCTCTCCTCCTTGGCCGCCATCTCGGAGGCATGGTCAGGATTTTGTATATAGTAATCTAGTCGTCCTGGAATTTGCTGCGCATCATGCCCGGCATCGCTTGGCGACAAGCTGGAATAATAATGCGTATCGACATGGTTGTATCTCGGAGGAGAGAGGGGCTGTAACATATGTGTGGCCGCGGGAAACTGTGGCCCTGTGGTTATCGCGGCAATGTGGGCGATGCTGGACTGTCGCAAGGCCTCGATGCCTGTGGGCAAGTCGATATCTGCGCTCTTGGGGCCGTTCATGGAATCATCGGTAACATAATTTTCGGGGTGTCGTTGGTGGAAACAAAAATTGTCGAAGAAAAGATAATGGATATCCGTAGACATATAATGCATCGACCTTGGCCGCCCTGCAACCCCGTTTCTGGTTAGTTTATCAGCCCAAGCCGCTCGACGTTTGGTGACCCAAGGTTACTGGCGGTGACTGGCTGCTTGCCTGCGCCCGTGAGGTGTTCACTTCAACATCCTTTGTGATTGGGGTTCGCGCACCTTACCCCCCAATCGCATTGAGAAGGCTCCTGGAGAGAGTTGTCATGTGCACTGAGATCTCGATAGCTCCGCACAACCGTTATTGGGGTTTTTGTTCGTGATCCAGCCACTTCCTGAACGCAGCAATCGATCAATAAGCGGTATCTTCGGTGTGCAAGCGGCGCTGCTGCCTCTTCCCCGAGACCTCCGACGCCCCAGGGATCATTCCAGCCAAATTTGCCGCCCTGCACTCCTCATCGTGGGCTTGGCGACCGAAAACAAGCAGCCAAACATGTGAAGCAAAAACCTTCATGCGATTCCTTTCCCCCAAGGGCCAGATAGAAGCCCCTTTCAGATAATAATTTGGCTGGCGGAGCTCGTGCTGCGTGGAATCCGTGCTGCGACCCCCAAACCTCCCTTTGCGGAAAGCGGCGATTTCTCCAAATGCGAATAACTGCTTATCGCGGGTCAAGAGCCTTCCATTCAACCTGACTCCTTGAGTCTGCGCTTCGAGGCGTCGCGAAGGGCAGCTGTGGTGGCGGGATGGTCAATCTCTCTGCTTTTTACAACAACTAGCTCGCAGCCCGCAACGCTTGTTGTCTTCTGCTCAACGCTGCAGGCGATCCAACGTTTATCTTTCACTGCGCTTGGTAAGCGTAGGGAAGAAGTTGGTTCGTGAGATCATTCAGTCGCTTCAGGGCGCAAAGCTTTTGTGTCGAGGCCTCACGCGTTGACCATGGACCCTGTTCGGATATGAATGAAGTTGATTCGAGCCGCCGGTACTGGACAGGAAATATATCCATAAACTCATTGTCGTATGCCAATCTTGTGAACCTCTTGTTGACTCCAGGCTATCCGAAGGGAATGTCCAGAGTGGTTTTCGGTCCGGGAAGACAACTATTCCGCGGCTGGTCCTGGTCGAACTCTTGAAGCACAAAGCCTGCTTTCATCCCAGCAGCGTGTTCCCTTCAATCCTCAAAGCGACATGCTGGAAGACATCCTCGTGAGGTGGAGGACCCCGCCCGCAGCCGCAGAGTCTCTCGTTCTCTCCACAAGTCTCGAGGCCAGAGAGTTGGTCGTGGAGGTCCGGCTGGTGGTAGAATCCAGCTTTATCCGTTCACCAGTCGGCTCGGATGGTCAGGCCATAAGGGAGCAGGATGTCCTTCGTGGTGCCATCGCCATGGATCAATGTAGGAAAGGTTAGTCGATCGCTGATTCCTCCACCTTCTTGCAGTGCTTGCTCACGGGCCAGGCGACGATATTATCGGTAGCAATATCGTTGGCCTGGGGCCTCAGCCTCGAAGACGACCTTGATCAGCCCTCGTAGCAAGAGGGATGACTTTCAAATGAGCCATAAGTGCTTTGGCCTCGACTTTGGCCGTGAAATAGGTCATACCCTGAGGTATTCAGCGTGCTGGGTTCCAATTCAATGGATTCTGGGCTCCCTCAAGAGCTGGTAGACGATTTTCCCAGTGAACCCCCAAGTTGTATATCTCTCAATCACCATGAAAATAGCAAAGGATCAAACATTACACAGGGGTGTCATGCGAGAAGAGAAAAAGAGACGAAGTCGGCCCGGCCGTCGGTGTCGATGTCACAGCCAACGAGACCGACTACCGAGATTGCTTGGCGCCGGAAGGTCATTTTTCCGGGTGGGAGAGAGAAGGAGATTCCGACTGGAGGATGCGCTCTGTTACAGTAGATATTGATCTGTCTGCTCCATGACCCATCTATAGCTTTCTGTGTGTGTCAAAGACAAAGTCATCTCTAGGAGAAATTGAAATCCACCAATCCTACCTGCAAGTGCCCAGGCCAAATGTCTCTTCTCAGCGTCAAGAGACCGGCTTCACTTCCAACCCTTCCAGCTGACCAGCCTTTTCCCAAGCCTCGAGCGTCTCCATGAAATTCTGGATGCCCTCGCCCCATATTCCCATCCTGGCAGCTTTCATCTTCACCTCCATCGGCATCTTGTCCATGAGTCCTTCTCCATTGAGATAACCCGGCGTACAGCCTGCCATGCCCGCGAAGGCCATGCTTCTCTTGAGAATTTCCCCCGACCACATCTCTTCAGCTTCCTTTGTCGGCTCAATTACTATTTTCTGGCCGGGATACTTTGCCTGAGCCTGAGAGATAACATGAGCAACGTGGTTACTCATGATGTCATGAGTGAAGTTCTGGTTTCCTGTTGCAGCCGCTTGGAAAGGGCCAGGCATGAAGAAGTTGGGGAAATCGTGTGTCATGATCCCATGTAGCGTGGCCACTCCTTCTTCCCACTTATTGTCCATGTCTTTGCCGTTCCTGCCCGTGATTTTCTGCGAATCCCTGTCAGTTTGGTACAGGAAATGATGGGACCGATGGTAGCGGCTCTCCCAAGACCAAAACAGACTCTCAACAGAAAATATTAACTTACCATACTGGCACGGAAAGCAGGGCTGCCAATTGCAGGGGCACGGAAGCCGGTGCTGAAGATCAGAATATCCAATGGATACTCCTTGTGGCCCACAATGGCTCCAGTGGCCGTCAGACGATCAACACCCTTTCCGTCCGTGTCAACAAGCTCGACATTTGGGAGATTGAAGCACGGTAAATAGTCATCATGAAATGTTGGTCGCTTGCACCAAGAGCTGTACCAGTGCTTGAGGGCCTGAGCAGTCCTTTTGTCCTCCACAATCTCATCAACCCGCTGACGAATTCGTTCGGCGCGGGGCATGTCCACAGCGTACAGACGTGCCACAAATGCCGGGATCTCGTCTATCGAGTAAGGCGGATCAGGGCCTCCAACCAGGGCACGATATGAGAGGCAAGTACTCCACTTATCGTTGACAAGGTTGCTTTCGGCGGGTTGAGCTGCGCCAGAAAGATGGGCTGCCAAATTAAGATTCCGGTCTCTCCACCAACCAGGACGAGAGGCAACAGCAGATGCCCATGTGTCCTTGTCGGTAGGGCGTTGGCCGCGTATGTCGACAGAAGAAGGAGTCCGTTGAAAGACCACGAGATGTCCGGCGTGTTTGGCGAGGTGCGGAATAGCCTGGATCGCCGTGGCACCTGTACCGATTATGCCCACCCGTTTACCAGCGAGCTTGTTAAGAACGGGATTTTCTTGTGATCCGCCAGTGACGGAGTAGTCCCAGCGCGACGTGTGGAACGAGGTGCCCTTGAAGTTCTCGATGCCAGACACGGCGGGGAGTTTCGGATGCAGAAGGAGACCAGACGCAGCAATGACGAAATCCGCAGTCACATCGATCTGAAGTTGAGAGCCCGACTTGCGTTCCTTGATCATGCCGACTTTCCACTGGCTCGTTGATTCGTCCCAAAGGAGGGTGTTGATCTTGGTTCGGAACATTGCGGTGTCCGAGAGTCGAAATCTATTCGCGACGGCGTTCAAGTATTCCCTGATCTCGTGGCCGTAAGCATACTTGTGCTTCGGCATGTAATCCATCTCTTCAAGAAGGGGAAGATAGCAGTATGACTCTATATCGCACATCAGCCCCGGATAGCGGTTGTAATACCACGTGCCTCCCACGCCTCCCGCGGAGTCGACGATACGGATCTCGGAGGCTGATATGCCTGCCTTGATGAGCTTGATGGCGAAGAGAAGACCGCCGCATCCCGCTCCCAGGATGAGATATTTGACATGTTCGCCGTTGCTGATGGTCACTGTTTCCGAGCGCTCGTCTAGCCAGGGGTCCTCTCGATAGTGCTTGAACTGCTCTGACAGTGCCAGATCAACATACTGGGCGTCGCCGTCCGGCCGGGTTCGCTTCTGCCGTTCTTCGTTGTACTTCTGCTGGATCTTCATGCCAGCTTGAGCAGCAGCACCTCCGTGTTGCGCACTGGCGCCATTGGCTTGGTCTGTGGCCTCGGTGTCGAGTTGAGCCTCGTGGGCCTCAACTGGAACTGGACTGTTTGGAGGGATAGCCGTGGATGCTTGCCCGACCATCTTGCTTCCAGCGTATAAGAATGGATCGCAATTTCAACGACCCAAGTGATGCAGGGGTTGCATTATCCCAGAGATGAGGATCTGAGGCTTTAAGAGCGACATACTTCGCTTGTGAGAGTCATACGCGTACGCCGTATCAGGCACCCTGCACCGGGAAGTCGCGTTACACAAGTGGGTTGCCTTAAGCACAAGGATCCCATCTCGGCTGTTCAGCTCCCAGATACATAACCACATGGGTACGCGAGGTTGACCAGTCAGAGTAGAGAGTGGACTTATTTTGAAGATCTAGGCCTGGTAGACTCATGAGAGGGCCGTAGGGATCTGTCTTGACGCATGGATGCCACCAACAGGTACAGAAGTTGTGGGTCTGCTCCTTGAAGTTGTCAGCAGCTTCGATGTCAGATCACGCAGACCTAAGCCAGGAATACCTTGTATATTCCACGTTCCTAGATCTACCTTGGACATTATTTGCATCTCGAGAAATCACTGGCTCCTGCCGGTCATTGCGAGTCTGACATGTGTTGCGGTGTCCGTCTTGGATGTATGCCATTTCCAAGCTCTACTTCATGATATGATAATATATATGGATGCCAGCGTTGAGCCACTGCTGTTTTCAAGAGGCTTAAGGCAGCTGGTCAGCCTTTCACGAAACCCAACGACACAGTTCGCTTTCATGCTTGCAAGTTCTTGCGTGGAAGCTGATAGAAGTAGATGAGGAGTGTCTTGTACAGCGGAGAGCATTCCGTAGAGCTTAAATGGGTATGTGTTTCGAGCGAACCTTATCCCTGCAGCTCGATCGTCTCCCGGACAATCTCTATGTTCGGTTTCGAATACACTGCCTGCAGAGATCGACGAACGTATTCCCCTGAAGTCATGGGCTGGAACTTTGGCGGCTGATCAGGCGTGACGAACTGCTCAAGAGCCTTCAACTCGGCCTCCTGGTTTGCTGCAATGAGTCAGCACGAGCCATTGGCGCGGACTGATGTAAAATACTGACCCCCTAGGAAGAATGGGACCGAGTACCGATCTCGCCTCGAGAAGTTGAGCACCCTGTGCATGGTGGACACAAAGAGGCCATTGGTAAGCATCGCCATGGAATCTCCAATATTGACCACAAATGTCCCCGGAATGGGTTTCGCCTGAATCCAGCGCCCAGTATTGGACAGGACCTCAAGGGAAGGAATGTCGTCCTGTAACAGGATGGTCAAGAGCTCGTAGTCTGTGTGGGGCCGGATTGATGACGGTCCCTCTGATCCAGAAAGCACTCCGGGGTAGTGGGCCATCTTAAGAATTGAGTATGGTCTAGTGGCGAGGTGGTCGAATGAACGCTCATCCAGATCGAGGCCAAGTGCAAACATTCGAAGCAGAGCTCGACTTAACGCGAGCACATGAGACATATACTCCTTGACATTCTTCTCGTAGCCAGGGAGCCGCTTCTCCGAAGGCCACCAGTTGTCGCCGTTGTTCTCTGAAGTAACAGCTCCGGGGTCGATTGAGGGTTCGTATCCATAGTTGATGCCTTCGTTCAATTCTATAAAAGGTGAGGAATGCCAATTCCGGGGAAGCGGCAGGACGTACTTGCTCCTGCAGGCAGGTTGGGGTCAAGATTGATCGGGTAGTAGCCATAGTAGTGCTCATGCTTCTCTGTGTCATACTCCATTTTCTCCTCCAGACTCAGTTCTTGAAAGAAGCGTTTGGATTCTGAGAAGATGGATTCGATGACCTTGGTTGGGACGCCATGATTGCTAACATAGAAGAAGCCCACGTTTTCTGCAGCATGGCATATCTCTCGGGCCACGGACCTTCGGCGTTCTCGATCAGGATGGCCTATATCACCAATGTCAATGACGGGAAGGCTAAATGTGGCTTGGGTGCTGGCCGGAGAGAGCACTCTTCGCCATCCTAACCCAGTCCTGATTTCCTGGTAGCCGTCGGGGCTGGTCCTGATAATATCCGTCATCGAGAGGATGGTCTACAGTGTCGGTAACCGTCATTGCCTAGCAAGGATACACTCTTCATTTATCCAAACTGTTGAGCCTCGATCGCACAAGTCCGCGGATCGAAACAGGACTAAAGACGCGCCGAGAATGCTAGGTTATCGCACAGTGTGCACATGTCCGTGGGTTGGGATTCAAGCTTCAGTCAATTGCTGAGAATCGAGCACGAATGGCCTGAATTTCATGCGATATAGAGTTGATTGCAGCGTCTTGCGAGAGATTTCGTCGGGCACCTTGTCAATGGCTAGACTCCTGTGTACATTGCAACTTGACGGCTTGGGTGTGGGAGCGACTTGCTGCTCGCTAGAGAGGTTTGATCTCCTGGGAACCAAAAATCGTATCAAAGTTATGTGAGGTACCAGCTTGTTGAGACATTGTTCACCAGTCCCTTAGCCATTTGACGCTGCTTGGGATCTGGGTTCGCGTGTTCCGAGCTTCTTGTTCGCCCAAGATCTAGGAATGTGATCAGATGTAGGACAAAATTTGGGGAGGGAGCAGTTGCCCCCCAGAGCCCCCAATGCCAAGGCCACCGCCTAGCGGGCGATGATCTAGGCATCACTAGCCCCGCCAATGGCGATTTAGGCACCAATTATTACCACCTGTACCACCTGGAAAATAGCTTGGGCACTCTTCTTCTGCGGGCACAGTGTCTGTCTGCCTGTCCTGGTCTCCTCGGAAACATGTTGATCGCATCAACTCGGTTCATCTAACAGCAGGGTTGTTCGATCGATTGGCGAGGGATCATGGTACCTCCTCGTGGTCTTTCTTGAAACACCTATATTGTTGACAAAAAAGGCAGCTTGACGTGTACCACGGTCTCCGAACTCGTCGACTGTTTTACCACGCGCTGTGCAAAAGGAGATGCACTGGTCGGGGCAGTCGTGAGGGATTATGACAGCTTCACCTCCTTTTGTCGGCTGACTATTTACCCCGTAATACCTCGTACCTTCCCAGCCACAGCTTCCCCTTATACGGACCCTCTTCCAAGACTACGATCGTTCATGGACAAAGTGAAACTCGACTTCAAACAGGGCCCGAGGGTGCTACGATTGGTGCTTCAGATGAGCGACGAGCAGCCAATCGCCAGGCTGATCCCCGCATGCCCCCTTGGCCGATGCGACAAGCTGCGACACTCGACGAGGCTGAACCCCTTCTCCACCGTCTCAGCCTCGCCCGTCGCTGTTTGACCGCCGATGTCTTCTTCGTTGATTTGGTTGTCGATTGGATTGAGGTTGCATTATCCATCAGTACTCCATTGGAGATTGTGAAGTGTTCATCCAGCCTCATGGTATTTTGATGCTCACCGACGAGAATCCATTTGCTAATGGAAAAGGGGTTCTTAGGTAGGTTGCGTCCCTGATGTCTGCGTGATCGATGCCTTCAAATACGCCCTGCACCTCGCAGCACTTCGTTCTTGTCATCCATCAACAAAGTTCAGTCTCTCCTTCATTGTGCTCTTTACTGTGTTCTACCAGTCTACTTTCTGTGACAATATTTTACATTCCTTCCATCCATATCAACTGCCGGTACAGTTCAGCGAAGTTATATTCAAAATGATCACAAACACTCCTTCGAGATCTTCCTCCCTGATATTCTTAGTACTCAACTGTATGTCTTTTTCCCTCCTTCCTCACTACAGAAACACGAGCTGACACTAGACGGTACAGTGGCACTCCTGGTCCTCGGCCAAGGCACACAATTCATCACTGGTCCCTGCACGAGCGATGCTGATTGCGCCTCCAGCTGCTGTGGCTTCAACAGCGGCCTGTGTGCCGGCCCGGTCATAGCCCAGACACGCGACGGGGGATGTGGCTTCGGTGATGCACAGCCCAACGACATCGCAGCCCAAGCCTTCTTCAGCTCCCAGTCAGCTGCAGCAGCGGGTGCCACTTCGCCTGCAACTGCGGCCCCTGCCCCAGCGGCCACCACCACCGCCGCTGCTGCTGCCTCGGGTAACAACGGCAACGTTGGTACTGGGACGCAATTCATCACTGGGCCTTGTACGAGTGACGCAGACTGTGCCTCTGGATGTTGCGGTTTCAACACGGGTCTGTGTGCGGGTGCCATTGTTGCCCAGGAGCGAGATGGCGGATGTGGATTTGGCAACGCTCAGCCCAATGACAACGCCGCACAACTCCTTCGTGGAGAACAACCCACCTCGGCTGCTACTTCTGCACCAGCTCCAGCGAGTACTGCCTCGACCTCTTCGGGCACTGGTACTGGAGCCGGTAGCAGCACGTCTGGCTCTTCTTCCTCCGGGTCAGGAACCAGTGGCTCGGAACCACCCATCGATACCACCATTCCGGGATCGGAAAACGTGGGCAAAGCCAACGGCTCGCAGTTCATCACAGGTCAATGTTTCAGCGATGCAGACTGTGCTTCAGGATGCTGTGGATTCAACACTGGAAAATGTGCTGGAGCAATTATTGCGCAGACTAGAGACGGAGGGTGTGGGTTTGGAGATGCCCAGCCCAATGACACCGCGGCCAAGGCGTTGGAAGGGGGAGCAAAGAAGAGGAGAGGCATTAGCGCTGTGAGGGAATACATGGCATGATTTACGACACTGGAAGATGATGATAATGATGATCTGCATAAACCCACGCAGGTAGTGGCGACAGGCGAGGTATTCTTGGGGTGATTCAAAAGAAATGCCAGCTTACGGCAATGGGCTTATTTCCGGGCGCAAGGCGTGTACGAGAGCCTTCTGTCTCGCAATTATCTTTGGAAGAAAAGAATCCCTTCTAAGAAATCAAAGGACTCTTACAAGACACATGCATTATCCCGCGTACGAATGGATTGGTGTGACAACACCTCAACATGATGGCCTTCCTGGCATAGGACAATATACCGAGTAGAGTAGTCTTCGGCGTCGGCAAATTGTGCCCACTGCTCTTATGTCCAGACCTTCGAACGTGCCGCCATCTCGTTGAGGCCGAGTATTGCCGTGCTTATAGCACGTGGGAATGAACCTTTGCGCAAGGCTGCGTCTATCTACCAGTTCAGGATGTTGGCATCGGAAGACTTTCATGATATTTATTGTTCCGGCCCGAGCCCCAAGAAGGCAGACAGACAGACATGCAAGTCTCTACTGCGGCCGCCGCGGCCGCGCCGAAGCGGAAATTGTCGGCTGTCAGGTTGATATTATGCACCGAACATCCGAGTATCTACATGTAAGTACCTCGTACTGAGCTCGATTCTTGTTGTTCGACAACTGCCAGCAACTTCGGCGATAAAGAAAGAATCCCGGCCCAGTGTCGTTAGATCCGATTAGGCTTCCTAAATTGTTTGCTGATTTGCCCGTTTCGGGCATTGGGCCTTGGCCCTCGCTGGAGACTGATGGAGATAGTGGCATTTTCACCAACACCTACCTACGTGGTCAGTGTCTCGCAACAGAGCAGCTAGTAATCACAGGAGCTTTGTTCAGTGCCTGTCGCGTCAAAGATGGACGTATATAAGATGCCTCCCAAAGGTCCAGCAATGGAAGAGGGGCAAACCGCAATAGACTGGTGGTGGCGTCACTGACTTTGACCACATATCATTCACTCCCACCCGCCAGATCACTAGTTCAGTTTCCGCAGGCCAGAAGCATTTCAACTGGCCAAAGATGGAATATCAATACCTGGGCAGGAGCGGACTCAAGGTCTCCAAGGTCATCCTGTAAGTCTCGACAACCGTGTTGGACGATGTCGGAGTGCTAAACTGCACGTACCAGAGGAGCCATGTCCTACGGCACGCCAGATTGGCAAGGTTGGGTCCTGAACGAAGAAGAGTCTTTACCTCTGCTGGAACATGCCTATAAGGTCGGCATCAGAACCTGGGACACGGCCGACGTATACAGCCACGGTCGATCCGAGCAGATCATTGGCAAGGCCATCAAGAAATACAACATCCCCCGAGAACGCCTCGTGATTCTGAGCAAGTGTTTCTTCGGTGTGACTCCCAATTCTCCTGAAACACAGATCAGTGCCAGCACGGTCAACGACGGCGACATGCTCAACCAGCAGGGCCTCAGCCGCAAACACATTCTCGACGCCGTGGACAAGAGTGTCGCGCGGCTGGGGACCTACATCGACGTTCTCCAGATTCACCGCTTAGACCGGTCGGTGCCGCGGGAAGAGATCATGAGAGCGCTCAATGACGTTGTCGAATCTGGCAAAGTCCGCTACATTGGCGCCTCCAGCATGGCAGCATGGGAGTTCCAGGAGCTGCAGAACGTCGCCGACAAGCACGGCTGGCACAAGTTCATCTCGATGCAGAACTACTACAACCTGCTCTACCGAGAAGAAGAGCACGAAATGATTCCCTACTGTAACCACACGGGCGTCGGTCTTGTGCCGTGGTCGCCTGTCGCGCGCGGAGCGTTGGCACGTCCCTTCAACGACCGAGAATCTCTTCGTGAAAAGACCGACAACTACCTCAAGGCCCAGATCCGGTCAAGAGAGGACAAAGTGGACGAAGAGATTATTGGGCGGGTCGAGCAGGTGGCCAAGAAGATGGGCAAGACCATGGCTCAGATTGCCATTGCGTGGTGCCTGAGCAAGAAGGATGTCTGCCCGATCGTGGGCTTGAACAAGAAGGAGAGGATGGACGAGGCAATCGAGGCGTGCAAGATTAAGCTCAGCGACGAGGATATCAAATACCTCGAGGAGCCGTACATGCCCAAGAAGAGGCAAACATATTGATCTGACAATGGTCTCGGTGGTAAGGGATACCCACCAGTATCACACACAGGCAGCATCGCCTTGATCAAAGACGTTGATTGTCAAGCATTCCACGACCCGCTGTATGTGAATTTCAGTCCATTTCCCTTGTGACCGGTACGTTGATCCCAGCCTGTGGTGCTTGGCGGCTGTCACGTTATTGTTATTGCCGTGTTGTTTGTGAAGTTGGTCCTCGTCGACCATCACGAATGCCGTTTGTCTTGATCTTCACTTGACTTTCACTCCCAGCTTCAGTCCCACGCCACAAACCAGACTTTGACGCTCTCTGCTTTCATTGCCTTCCGTGGGCCCGTTCTTTCCTCATCCCGCGTCATCCTCCTGACCCTGTTATACCGTTCCTACACACCCCTCTTCATCGGCGCCGACCTCAGAGGCCGTTTCACCCGACATCACTCAAGCACATCGACCGACGACGATCCGCACTTTCGGTCTCTTCCAAGACTGCGCCTCAAAGACTCCGCGGTAGCAACACATTATCCACGTGCGGCTCGCTTGTACTGCCGTATCCCTCAGTTGTCAACGTTCAACCGCTTGTTGCCGAGCGCATCCTCAAGGATGGGCGAGACACACTCCAGCTTCATTCCGAGCGGCAGTGGGGCATATGGCACGGACAGTGAGCAAGATGACTGGCCGCAAGGCAACGGCGCAGGCCACGGCGTAGCAAGCACACCTGTAAGGCGCCGAATCTTGGCTAACCCTACGAGTCTGCCTCCTTATGGCATCTCAAACCTCATCTACAAAGCGAAGCGCCGTAACGAATCCACAAAGACTTGGAGACGCACACGGGTTGGAAACTCAACCGCAGCCAACAAGTCTGCAGCACGTGGCAATGGCCGTGGTTCTGGCAAGTCCAAACCTTTGGAGTCAGCTTCCAGCAACAAATACCACAAGGCGGTCTTTCCTGGCATGAGAGTTCCAGTGTATATGCGCAAGGATGGTTGGGGAGCCCGTGCAGTCACCCAATCTCGCCAACCTGAGTATGTGCCAGTTATGTCGGTCCAATGCCCCATGCCTGGTGGCACAGCAGTCACTATGGCCACCGATCCGGTGCAGAAGGTCAGATGGGGCCCAATCACGAGGATTGAGGCAAGCAAGGAAGCACGAGAGCTGATCAACCTTTGGCGTGAGGCCGTGGAGGATTCAAAGAAAGCAAAAGGCAAAGCCAAAAGCAAAGAAGGGGATGAAAGCGAAGAAGACGCATCAGACAAGCCTGTCAAGACAAAGAAAGCGAAGAACGTTGATAATGGTACCACAGTTGCCACAGGTTTCGAGTTTGATGGAGAGTCTGGGCATCAAAATATCTCCTCCATCAAAGACGACCTCACACCAGCAACAACCTCTCAAGCAGAAACTGAGGCCACTACAGACACCAACCCTCCACGTCGCTTCCTGAAACCCCCACCTCCAACACCTCCTGATACAATTTTCCACAAGACACACTCAGTAGAAGCAGCTCTGTCGATGCCGACTCTGCCGATGCTCCACCGTATCTCTGATCCACAACTGGTCGAACAGTATCGCCTCCAGCATGCCATGGACCCAGAAGCCTTCGAAAAAGAAACCCGTGCCATCAAGAAAGGGCTTGTGGGTGCAAAGGTTGCCAGGGGTGGGAAACCGAGACTGTTGAAGAACGAATATACTGTTGAGTTGGCGAGTCGCGAGGATGCGGAGACTGCAGAAAAATGGGTCAGAGACCAGGGGAGAACCTTCGGAGTTTCAGACATGAGAAGCAGGGCGAACAGTATGCTGGCGGCAAGCGATGCTGGGTCTGCATCTGAAGAGCTGCGTTTGAAGATGAGAGGCGGAGAAATGGGGAATGCAGATTTGGCGAGCACTGTGAATACAAAGAAGGAGTGTAAAGAAGAAGACAAGCCACAGGACATATCGGAACAGCAGTTTCCAACGCTTCAACCCGCCAAGCACGCTGCAGCAGACGCAGAAGGGGTGGACGAGACCTTGTCTGCAGAGCCAAAGGACAAGCAAAACACATCCTCCGATTCGACCACGACTGCCAAATACACCCTACTGAGATCCAAGCCAACGCTACGCCACATCAGATCTCAGCTATCGCGCCTCGACCTCTCAGAGCACGTAAGTAAGATCACTACTTACGGCAGCGTGCGTCACCAACATTCTGTCAAGAGAGAGGCTGATGATCTCGGCGAGAGGCGCACGGTCAAGACTTGGATTGAGATAACCGAAGTCTATGAAGTGCCGAGTGCCAGCGCACTCACTTTTCAAGATGTTGTTGCAGCGGTTGATGAAGAAGCTGAAGAGCGTGACACTGAGGAGGAAGGTTGGGAGGGTGGGAGTGACGAGGAATGGAGCAGGGACAGCGACGAGAGCGACAATGACACTGCAAAGGAAAGTGGGAAGCGGATGAAGAAGAACAAAAAGTCCATATTCAAGTCGAAGGGCAAAGCCAAAGCATCGATGACCTTAGAGAGTGACGAGGAAGAGTACGATTCAGACTCCAATTCCGCGTTGTCTTCGTCCTCAACCACATCCGAGTCCGACAGCGCGTCCGACCACGCCGGCGTCCACGCATCAGCCAAAGGGCATCACGACCCCGAGGAGACAGACGCCGAAGCACTATTCCGTTCTCTCTCGCGTTTCGGAGAGGTCAACGCTGAGAGGATTGCGCAGGTGAGCAGCGACCTGAGAGCGTTGATGGCCGGTTTGAGGACAGAAGGGAAGTTGGAGACGAGCGAGGACTGAATGCACAGAAATGCAAAGCCACCAACGCACGAGAAGTAAATGCGACAGTCAGGGTGGGACACAAGGACGCGACAGAGGGACACCGATTGCTTGCTTGTTGGAACTGTCAACGCACTTCGAGTATCGGTGTCGACCATTTCAACCACACCAACCGCATGAAAGAAGACCAGGTGCATAATGCTGGATCCGTGAAGATTGATCAAAGCGATCCGAGATAGTGGGTTGAGATTGAGTATGAGCTGAAATCAAATGACTTGGGCTGTTCGACAGGACATGGGGACAGCGTCTGGAGAATGCACTGGGCGAGCCACTGGGCTGATCATATGAGTCAAACAAACTGTCTAAGGTGAGAGCTGAGAGAGAGTGCCTACAGAGGGAACTACAAGGTTCTCACACAATGCGTGAGCGAGGCGCTGGCATAGGGCTAGGGCTAGGAGTCATCGGCAGGTAGTTGGTGATGTGAGCTCGTATGGCTCATGCAGATAGCTCATTGCTCTTAGCTCGGACACAATATTAGCTCAAGCAACGCTCGTAAAATTGAAACAGGAGCTACAGTAGGTAGCTAATGTGCTTACTATGTACTACATGATACTTGGAACGTATCCAGTCCAGCAAGTCCAGCAAGTCCGGTCCCAGCACCACCCACATATCCCAGCTCTGCATGCACCTGCCCCATGCGGGAAAGAGAGAGCGAAGTGGGAAATTGCACTCCTGGGAGCGACGATTCCGGTGTAGAAGGGGCTGGGAAAAGACTTGCGATGTGTGCGCAGGCAGGATGATGCACGTGCGCATGCATGGGTATATATGTGCACGTAGATATTCTTTTTGATTTCCTCATCATCCGGTGCCGGATCTGATGCCTCGACTGTCAACGAGTGCGCGGTCAAAGACCCCTGGCAGCATGGACCATCGGGCCTATCTACAACACCTTAAACGAATCGTAGTTAACATAGGATTCGCCCCATAAGACCTGGTCAAGAACGTCGTCGTTCCAAGCCTCCAACTCCCTCTCAATCTCGTCAGCAGACCAAGGGCTCAAAGCGGTTCCGACGTTCTTTTCACCGTAGGACAAACGCTGCGTATCGCTCAAGCGGTGTTTGATTGCTTTGCGCACCATGGAGACCCAGAACGTCATTCCATCACCGGTGGCCGGGCGTGGTACGTGGCCCAGAGCACAGGCAGGTGTAGGATTCTCGCGTTGAACCGGGGCAATGATGACATGGATACCGCGTCAAGGGTGTTGTTGAAGGCCTCGCCCCCGCCATCTTTGGCGATGCACTTGTCCCATCCCACGACGAATCTCTTGTTAAAGTCCCCTTGCCGTGTAGCGAGCTCCATCAACTGAACGTCATGCACCCCGCCCAAGGTAATTTGGTGCTGGGCGAACAGCGCAGCCGAGGCGTTGCGTACGTCAAAGAAGGCTTTGGGGATAGCGTCCGACTCCAGAATTGCCTTGAGGGTCCGTCCATCTCCACCGGGCACGCAGAAGGCTAAGTGGCCAAGGTGCCGAAGCTCAACGACATACACGGTCGACTTTGGGGGGATGAATACAACCATTTTGGAGATCTTTCCGTTGGCTCCTAGCTTGATTCCCTCGAAATGAAGTATAGGGATACGGGCAGCGTCGGGAGATCTGACACATCGACTAGGTTTTGTATTCCAGACACCGAGCTGATATTGACCACATGAGGCCTATTGCTGGAACTTTGTTTCTGGGACGACATCCTCAACTATCCTGGGACCCCGACAAAAGGGGAGGCTAGAAGTGTTATGAACAAATTTATCCAAGTCGTTGAGATGTTGGGAGGTGCAAGTTGTGGATTCTGCGTTGACAATAAACCCTGATCAAATATCATTTCGAGGAGTCAAAAGCACTGATTCTAAGCACTGATAAGGCCAATCATACGCTGACACGCAATCGTTTTTGCCGTCTGTGAAGGACCACGGGGAGAGGTAGATCCAGCTGAACAAAGCTGCAGTCGTTTCCCTCAGGCGTTCCCTGCATGAGCCGCAGTCCATATGCACGGCTAGAATCCTCTTTGTGGATCCTGTTATGTATTGGTACGCCGTCCAGGCTAATTTCTGGGGCATGGAGAGGCCTGGGTTACTGAAAATGCCAGGAGTGCAGTCCCAGAATTGACTGCTTCCTAGCTCGTATGTCTTGGGCCGTCCCGCCGGCCAGGACCCCTCCAGTCACAGGAGAAAGAATACCGTAGGACATCAGTTATGGGCCAGAGGAGGTGGGATAGGCGTCCTACCACAGCGGATATCCTATGATTCCCTTTAGCCTGGGCGGGACGTCCCAGAGATCTCTTTGTTCCGGGACAATAGGCTCAGGACATATTTGAGACTGGACCCGGGTGCCCAGAGCCTACGCCACTCCTGGACCTCCCCGCTTCTAGGAACCCTGTTCTACCTCGTGACAAGGCTCAGGTATCACCGCGCAGAGCGCGCTAGTGTGGGCTCATGAATCTGAAAGCTGATTTCAGGAAGTGTACAACTTCTGACAGTGGACGCTCATCGTGTGCCCACACCCAGCAGACGATATTCAATCTATAATCAATCCTGTCACTCATCCATGCCCGCACAATGCGTCCTCCAGAGAATACCAAATCAGAGTCTTAACTAGTCATAGATAGGAAGAGCCATACTTTTCGAAGGCTACCCTCCAAGTCTTGGAAATCCTCACCTCAGCCAACGGAAAGGAGTATGGCACCCAGGTCGCAAAGCTCGGCTAGACAGTGGCTGACAATACATCACACGGTAATTCCCCTCCCTTGCGGAGGAGTTCCATGAAGGTTGGTGAAGCTGTAAACTTGCCACGATGGATTGCAATGAACTCTGATAACATTCTTCGGAGAACGTGCTTGTCTTTGGAATTGCCATCTGTGTCGGAACCGGTTGTGTGATTGTACACGAGCTCGGTGACCTCACTGACTGTAGCGATGCTGTCTCCGTCGAGTGGCTCTCGAGTCAACTTATGGTACAATGACATCAATGCCGCTTGCGACAATGGCTCGATCTCATAGATATCTGCAAAGATTGCGAGTCTGGCTGTATCGGCCAAGGTGGCGGATGGCGGGTGCGGCATTGCAATAAAGCCCTCGGTAGCTTCCAAGATCTCTTTCACGCGTAAAGGCATGTCGAAATGGAAGCTCTCAAGATCTTCCAACCGTTGCGTCGGTTTGAGCTGCACTCTGCTTGCTCCGTCAGCCGTAAAATCATCGCGATAGTTGAACACATCCAGTTCTCTTAAGCATTCTGCGCAGAGAAGACCCTGCATGTACCCCCCACTGTTCGAGCACTTAAGCATGATGCAGTAAGGCAACCATGTCATTTTCCTGAGTTGGTCTTGACTGCATTTGTCGCAGTGTGGAAAGGACAAAGAGAATTTTAGCTCCGAGGGATTGCTGCAGCCTTTGCACGTGAATGCTTTATGCTTATTCACAAGCAAGAGCTCGATAAGCCGGCTCGTTGACATTTGTTGTGCTGATGATGTGTCTGTGGTTGTCTCGCTGCCTGATGCGCCATTTGTCCTGAAGTAGGCATATGCAAGAAAATGGCCAAAGGTTGCTGGTTCGACTTCCGGAAGCTCCGCACCTTTCTCAATGCTCTCTTTAAAAGGCCCCTCTATAAGTCGGCGCAGTACTCTTGAATGCCGAGAAACGATATCTGCATGAACAACGAAAGATTTCCTCGACGGCCCAACTCGAAAGGTGAAAGTGTTCTCATTGTAGCCGTCCCTGTTGGCATGCTCAGTGATATGCTCCCAAAAAAAGGCTGCAAACTACCTCTTGTCCGTCTGGTAAGAATCCCGTAACGTAGTCGCCATGAATAATACCCAAAACTTATAGATTCTTTCGCCAAACGGAGTGAGCAACTGACGTTACATAAGACGAGCCGACTGCATGATTTTGGATATTCAATGGCAAGCCGGTGGAGTCTCTCTTTCTTAAAGGCATTGCTTTTATCTCCGGAGGCTTGTCAAGGGACAGAACCTGAACACAAGCAAGGAATCTATGTGTATTGATGCTGGGGAGGGAGCACCTCTTCACAGAACTTGTTCCCATAAGTGCCTCGTATTTCCGGAGCTCATGGTCGATGGAGGAGGCGCTCATAACTGTAAATGTGCGTTAGCGCTCCATGCTCACCGTGCTCATCGTGCTCAGTGCAACCCAACAGATCCACTTCTTGACCACGCCTCTCATGCACGTGGCTAAGTTCGTAGCTCCCTCTGTCAGCGACAACAATTGGGACTTTTGCGATTGTGTGCAGTTTTGAGCGGGCACACGGAGTCGACTTCCGGAAGAGCCGTGGCGAGGTGGATGCCGCCAAAGGAACGGACCTAATGCAGTGACGGCAGCACATATCACAATTTCGCCAGAGGCTATTCGTCTATCTGTCGCTATTGATTGCTGTGCGTTCAACAGGCATGGGGGAAGTACGGAGTAGAGAATCTGGTGCCACTTGTTGTGGGGACCAACGTTGTTGATTGATCTGTCTATCTATCGAGCTATCGACCAAGTGGAAAGACCCCGGTTATGGCCAATGGGAACTTTTGTCATAATCCTTGGTGCGAAGAATAAACTCCCGGCATTGCAATCCTGCAACCAGCGCGAGCGGGAGGAACTCGCCTACTTCCGGACGCACGAGTTCCCTTGGTCCGCCCGTTAGCATTAATTGTAGCTTCCCGCCGGCATCTCGTGTAAAGATGCTCGTCATCATTGACTCAAACTATATTCTCCAGCCACGCCTCTGTCGGTATGAAACTGTGAACGACTCTTTCTCTATGGCGAGTGAAGCAGGAGAATCAATCATCCCATCTGTAGGGGAGATTGGCAAGGACCATTTCCGTAAGAAAGCTGATGATGCTGCTTAGGAACCCGATCAAGGGCAAGAGGAACAGGAGCTGGACTCAGCCTACGGCGAAGACACGTACGAGTTCCATCTGCTCTTGGTCGAACTTTGAAAGAATAGCGGACGATGGCTGACAGCAAAAACTGGACAGCGCAAGTGAGACTGTCTCGTTGACGTCTTCCATCACCAAATACCGGTTTGAAAATGGACGGCGGTATCACGCATACAACGATGGCGCATACTGGGGTCCCAATGATGATGCGCAGAACGACCAACTCGATATCGCACACCATATTTTCTTCCTACTCTTCGACAACAAGCTCTTTCAAGCCCCCATCGGCTCCAGCCCTCAGGAAGTGCTCGATGTGGGCACCGGCACCGGTATCTGGGCCATCGACTTCGCCGACCAATTCCCCTCTGCAATTGTAACCGGGACAGATCTATCGCCCATTCAACCCGACTGGGTCGCGCCTAATTGCCGCTTTGTGATCGAAGACTGCACCGGGGAATGGAGTTTTGCTCCGAATCGTTTCGACTATATCCACGTTCGCTGCCTTTTCGGGTCGGTCGCAGACTGGCCCACCTTCTATCAAGAAGTGTATGCACACCTGAAACCGGGAGGGTGGTTCGAACAGGTCGAGTACAGCGTCGATTGGATTGCAGACGACGATTCGATCCCGGAAGGGCACATCTTCCGTAAATCCTCTGCGCTGTACATCGAGGCCGGGGAAAAGAACGGGAAGACATTCAGGATCCTCGACCTCCAGAAGGATTATGTCCAAAAGGCGGGTCTTATCAATGTGACGGAGAAGCGATACAAGATGCCACTTGGACCGTGGGCGAAGGACAAGAAACTAAAGGAGATTGGACGATGGCATCTCTTAGAGGCTAATCAAGGGCTCGAGGGATGGACATTGGCACTTTTTACGCGCGTTTTAGGCTGGACTCTTGACGAGGTGCAAGTATTCATGGCACAGGTGCGACAAGGATTCAAAGACAGAAGCGTCCATGCATATACGAGAGTCTCTGTCGTCTATGGGCAGAAGCCGCTGAGATAGTTGTACATTTTTCCCATATCTCTGTCCGTCTGCCCGTCCTGCTAGATGGCGATAGAAGGGCTCCTGGGCATCTTCGCTTGGAATTAGGGGTTTCGCTCTTCTCTCGATCCCCCACCACGCCCCCACCACCGTCCTACGGCATGCATGCGTTGTCCAGTCACGCCAACCAACAACGACACGAGAGGAATGGGATTCTGGCGCCTCCACTCCGCACATCATTATATTCCAAGGTTTCTCCCAAACTCAAAGGTAAATTCAACCTTGTGTGATCTCCCGTACCACTTTTTCCCTTAGTAACCTTGAGCTTCGACTCCCCTTTGGAATCCTGGATTGAACCCAGATTTTACACCATGTCACACGTATCTCCCCTCACTTGGCTGCTCTTGGTTTCGTTGCGAGCTCTGGGCATCGCATTTGGCGTTTGGGTCGTCTATCTCGTCTTTCTAGTTGTCTATCGCTTATATCTTAGCCCTCTGTCCAAATTTCCCGGGCCTCCGCTCGCCGCGCTGACGCTCTGGTATGAATTCTATTACGACGTCGTCAAAGGAGGGCAATACACGTTCAAGATACGTGAATTGCACAAGAAATATGGTCAGTTGGCCAACGCCGTCCTTTGGGGGGAATTCATCGCATCGGCTAACACCCCCCATCCAAGGCCCGATAATACGGATCAATCCATACGAGATTCACATTGACGACCCTGAATACTATGATGAAATCTATACGGGTCCAACAAAGCCGCGTGACAAATGGGCCTGGTCCGCATCCATGTTTGGGAATTCGTCATCTCACTTTAGTAGCGTGCCGTACAGTTTGCATCGGATGCGACGTGCACCTTTGAATCCCTTCTTCTCCAAGAAAGCCGTGACTCAACTTGAACCTACAATCAAGTCACTCGTCGAGAAGCTTTGTACGCGGTTGACTGGCTTCCAACGGACGCAGGAGCCTGTCAATCTCCGCTTTGCCTTTGCCGGGTTGACGATGGACATCATCACTGACTATTCATTTTCCAATTGCTACAACTGCCTTGACGAGCCAGATTTTGCACCCGTATGGGTTCAAGCAGTCGATTCACTTTCCGTGCAGAGTCATGTCAACAAGCAATTCCCGTGGATGCTGTCTGTCATGGGTCTACTACCGTTGTGGCTTATTGAAAAGCTGAACCCGCACATTATGCGCATGATCAACTTCCAGATTGTTCGTACAAACCTTCGCTTCCTCCAGCTGGGAGAGGGACAAGTACTAATGAGGTTCATCTATAGAGCTTAACACAGCAAGTTTTGCAGATTATGGCGGATAAAGACGCGGCCAACAAGAACCAAAGTCATCCTACCATCTTCCACGAGCTCATTCATACAACCGAGCTGCCTCCGGAGGAGAAGACGCTCCAGCACCTCGTAGAAGAGGGCCAGTCCGTTGTTGGAGCAGGTATAGTGACAACGAGCCATTACCTGAATACGACGTGTTACCATATCCTGGCAAACCCTGATATTGTCGAGAAGCTGAAAACCGAGCTGAACGAGGCCATGCCCGACGGAAAATTGCCCTCGTGGCAGAAACTCGAAAGGCTTCCCTATCTCACCGCAGTGATATTCGAGGGCTACAGGATCTCCTATGGCGTGGCTCACCGTCTCCAGCGCGTCTCGCCCAACGAACCGCTAATCTACCACAACTATGTGATCCCAGCAGGCACACCGGTGAGCATGACGGCCATGTTCATACACGAGAACGAAAAGTACTTTCCCGAGCCCAAGGTGTTCAAACCGGAACGATGGCTGAACCCGGGCTCGCGAGATCGGCTGGAGAAATACTTGGTCAACTTTAGCAAGGGCACACGGGGCTGTCTGGGGCGACATCTCGCCGAGGCAGAGATCTATCTCACCCTGGCGGCCATCTTTCGCCGATTCAACATGGAGATATACCAGACGACCAGAGAGGACATTGATGTCGCGCACGACTTCTTCAATCCGCAGCCAAGGAAGGGTTCAAAGGGCTTGAGGGTGCTTGTGAAGTAATAGCCTTGTCTCTCATAGTGGTCGCGTCTCAAAAGGTTTGACCTGCCGAATGCAACGTCCTCTGGCTGGAGGTTTGCAGCGGGCGTTCTTCAATTTGGCCAGACTCAGAGCCTGAACTATATATGCATCGTGGCTGGCTGTCAGCAGGTCGAAGCCAATGCATGGCGCACTGCAATGCATATCACACGGCACAAGTGTGTACAAATCAATGCTAAGTCCATCCGGAATTCAGCTACGCCATGAAAGGTCTCGCCTTTAAATGCTACGGATTGCCCAGCTGAAGCCTCAGCCAGCCAGCCTCGCTGTCTTCTGCCATGAAGATTGAACAAAACAAAATAATCGGTGACATGGCTACATAACACCCCATCCCGTGAATTTTTGCTAGCCGGCTGAGCACGGGAGCATCGAGGGGGGCTGCCGTAGATTAAGGGGGAGCGCCGGGGGAGGGAGCCTTACTTTGTCGAGTGTAGGCGAGCTGGAAGGGCCGCTGCCCTCATGCCTATTTGTAGAACCTAGTTGGGCCTTAGGGATTCCCTTTAAGGTACGCCCTCGGCAATAAGGACCCAGCTATGTCCCCCCATTCGTTTTAGCCAAAGGGCTGCTGCCTTAGACACCTCCATCCGTCTGTCGTGACGACATGACCTGCCTAACTACAGAGTCAGTCTAGAAGGGTCGTTTGGTCTCCTAGGGTTGACCTAGGGCCTTTGAGGAGGCCCTTTTTGGCTTGGTCTGTCACTCACATTTTAACAAGATTTGGCTAGCGGAGGGTCGGAGTTTTCGAAGGTCCCGCAACAACGGTCATGATCGTGGATGGTTCGGTGAGACCTACGGATGTAGAAGCATCGAGGACCACGAGCTCGACATGGCAAAAGGCGGCAATGGGCGTCGAGATCGATCCTCCAGTGCTTCCGGCCGTTACAGGGGTTGGCTTCAACAACTCCCGGTGTCCAGTGTCCAATTTGTCTTGCCAACGCGCTCACAACTGGAATCCCGCAATACTCAGCGACGAATCTTGACCCTCTCCAAAAACCATTTCTGTTTCGCGACCCAAGCAACCCGCCATTTAACCCGAGCCCTGACTGCCTGGTAAGCAATGTTGAGCTGTGGCTGTGTCTTTCTGAGCTCGGGCTTAGCTCAACTTCGCGCTCCCCGAGGACATAGTGCTCTGTGGAGCGTGACTATTGCCCTGGCGCAATGAAAGCTTCCATGACTTGGCCCTTTAGTTCCCTATTCTTGGTGTTTTACGATTTGAAGAGCTCCAATTTCCGGGCAGCTTCTCGATCATTATTGTTAGCGCCAAGGGAAGAAGATATAAGGTAGATCTCCATGTTAGCTTTGCTAGCTAAGTGGCCTTTAACTATTCAACGATGTCGAGCAGTGGGATTCGGGTGGGAATCGTTTCCTCTCGTTTCTCAGGCGTTGAGTCGTTATGTATAGGAACTACAGATAGTTGCAACAGCATGCAGATCTCCAATCAGTTGGCCCCTACCGTGTGGCGTAGGTCCCGATAGTTCAGGCCTGGAAATATATCATGTCTCCTTCTCCTGGAAGATCGTCCATTTCAAAGACGTCAAAGTTGTTCAGCTCGAGCAAAGGTTCCCCGGCGTAATTGATCTTTTGATCTCAGTAAGAGTAAATATCAACGTGGGCAATGGAGGACTAGCACATACCATTTCATGAATCATGGCATTGTTGGAAGCCGTACTTGTCGGGCCTGCTGCTGCTGCTGCTGGTGGTGGCGTCCCAGGTCTCGCAGGGCCAGACTTACTCTCTCTGCTGTACCTCACCGTGTTGTATGCGATTCGGGAAACTTCTCGGGCAAACGGGTAACTGAGCTCCAATGCAGTGACCACTTCCAGATGTCCAAAGTGTCCGACCGCAATATCCAAGATTGACACATCGACAGCAGCCGAGACAATGTTGGGATATTTGAGAATATATATAAACAAGTTAATCAAGCCGACCATGGGAAAGTAGAATACCAGCCTCCAGAACCGAGAGGGTCAGCATGATCGAGCCTGACAAGAATGGGAGCTTCATCTCTTACCACTGTGGCGAAGTAGCGTCGGTGCTGATGACTCTAATTGCTTGGATAATATCCCTTGCAGCTTCTGCCACCACCTTTGTGCTCTCCACAATCTGTTGGGTATGCGCCAAATTTCGAGGATCAATGCCGCAAGCATACGAGATCCATGGATAAAAGAAGATTGTATGTATTGCTGTGACGCTGCCATAGTAGGCAAAGTGTACACACAGGGTGCGATTCATGTCTCGCACCGAGCGAAAAGCAGAGGGATCAATGGCGGCAGGTTTCAAGTGATCAGGAAGGGAGGTCTTCCAGGTTTCCAATTGCTGGCCTAGCACGGCCATTCGTTCCATAATGACTCGCGGAGATTGTCGAAAGCCGGAAACGGAAAGAAGCTGTCGGCAGATTTGTGCTGAGATGCGAGCATGATGCACCATCGCCGTCATGAACGAGAGATCGATCGTACTGTCAGCGACAACAGTCGTTGGAATCTGACAGCTGATGTTGTCTTCATCAATCGTCTAGCATTGTGTGCTATATCAGTGCACGGTCCGTCACAAAAGGGGGCTGGGTTCCTGAGGGACGCACGGATGGACGACCGGAACGGTGAGTGACTTGTCTTTCGTGTATGTAAATCGCCCACCACAGCCACTTGCGATGAAGGGCCTCGTCCTGCGAGAGTCCCCAATGACTCGGTGGTTCCCGGTGTAGACCTTTGGTTTGCGCCAATCGTACGGCGCTGGCACACATGACCGACTCGAGAGCCGCGTTTCCGGCACCTTCAACATGAAGATTCTGAATATCACCAGTGGTCAGATGTGAAGATGGTACACGCTTTTTCTGCAGATAACACGACCCACCATTGCCGCCAGAGCGCGAACAGCAGTAAGTCCGGTGGGGGCGTAAAGCAAGTCAACGTAGACGGAAAGGGCGTTCTCGAAATACCCCCAGGACTGTCGTTGTGCATCGGACCAGTTGCACGATTTCTGCTTGGCCAGATACGTCCTGCAGCCAGTGGCATACACGACATTCCTCAAAGCATGCCACGTAGGGCAATTCATGCCACGGTAGTTCAAGTGGTCTTGGAGCCGCGCTTCGAACTCGGGACGGTATACGACACCATAGAGGGCCTCGAGAGAGTCTTCGAAATAAGCTGCAAAGGTTAGGCCCAGGCACACAACAACGCGAGAGAGGAACGGTAGAAACCCTTGGTATACAGCCACGCTGTCTGAGCGTCGGGTTCTGGCGACTTGTCTCGATGTTGAAGCCCGGCGAATTTCAGACGTTGAGACCAACTCAACGTAAGGTCCTTTGCGTACTCGGCAAGCGCATTGGTCCCTGATCGTTCTGCAACCCATTTCAATCCTGGCAGAGAGCAAATGGTGATCCAGGAACTCGGGCCTGCAAAATCAGTCAGGATCCTGGCAAAAGGCCGAAAACAAAGGCACCGGAGCTGACCCATATGTTCCCAGTTGAACTGTTTTTGTTAGATCAGTTGCACACGACGCAAAGTCGGATGATTGATTTCGTAACCTACCTCATGTGGAGCGATGGCAATCTGTTCCTGAACATTCACCGAGTCCTGAACAGCCGGTTGGTCTATGGACCAGTTTGAATGAGACTCGGAAAGCAGGAGTGTGGTCGGACTCTGGGGAGCCGGGACGAGTTCAAAATCAGAACCCTGAGTCTGATGATTGTGGTTCCCGCCTTCACGGCAGGGGTAGGAATGGTGGAAAGGAACGATGGAGCTTTCGCTCACCTGCCAGGGATGGATGGCCACCCGTTGAGCATAAGTTGCATCGGTCGAAATATTTTTATCCCCTTCCGGCGGTCCGTCCAGCGCCCCAATCGACGACAAGGCTGCTGGTGAATTGGTTCGGGCAACAGACGCTGCATCGGGTCCCAGATGCACCCCAGCATTGGATGATGCAGAGTCTTGCCGGGACTGTATTAGAGTCTCCATGCGCGCCATTCGACTTTCCAGCATGGCCGTGCGGTCATTGTCGGCTTGTCTTTTCGGACGGCGAGCGGGGAGGACGAAGCATTGTTGTCTGAGACTCTGGGTCAAGGAAGAATCAACTGGCTGCATATCTGGATCGGAGGTTGACTTACGACGCATTTTTCACAAGGAAAGCCTCCACGGCCTGTTTGCCACGAGCCTGGTGAGCAGCTTTTCCCTCTGACGGAAGCAGAAAGCTCGAACTTACAACGTATTTTCTTCTCGCGACAAGCCACACAAGCGACAGGGATTTTTGGTGGATGCATGATCCAAATGTTGCTACGAGTCTGTCTGTCTCATGGGCCAAAAGAGGTGAATCGTCTTTTGGAAGAGGTCGTCGTTGAAGCCGAGGTTTAGAAGGGCAGACATTAACACTTTGACGAATCCAGCAGCCATAGGCAGATTCCGCCGTCCAGGGAACGAGAAATGCTTCCAGCCCATAAATTCCCTGCTAGCGGGTACATGAAAATGCGCACGATACGTGCTTTCCCCCGCTTCAGGCTATTTGGGAGACAGCGCCGTCGTATTATCAGCTGGGCCACAGTGTTTACGAGGTAGAGAAGAGCAGTTCCAAAACCTTGTTGCCCGCTGTTCTACAAATTGCGCTGCAGATCAGATCGAGCATTGTACAGGACTGAATGGCGGCATGGTGGCAAGTCCAACGATGACAGTCCATTGGGTGAATTCTCTCGTCAGGTGCATGTCCATACACTGATTCTAGATCCTGAGGCTCCAGTGTTCCTTTGACATGCCCTGTAGCTCTCTGGAACATGATTAGAGCATTAGAAAATCTCGGAGTCTTGGAAATCCTCGGCGCCGATGGAGTTCTCATTTGTCAGGGGATGATTGACAGGTGAATGGGCGAATCGGATGACCCCCAGCCGAACACCGAGTTAGACCAGAGAGAATGACCCCAAGGATGAATTTGGTCCGTCTGTGGTCCGTTCGTGGTCCGCGGACCCCTATTCATACCTTTATGAGAGGTCAGGCGGACTTGGAAAGACTGTAAGGCTGGAGGAAGCAACAGCGCCTTGGCCGCAAGCATTTTAGCACCCGAGGCGTAGCAACAAACTATCCCGACGGTGAAAACGGGGGCCAACTCTCTACAGCGGAGGTCCAATGTACATAGAGGTAATCGGTTTGAGTCCCCGGGTCCCCGTGTAAGAGAGGGCCGTAAGATACTGATTGAGTATAATCGTGCAAGGAATGCTACCAACCAAGTAGATGGCAGCTATAGGCGTGCTCCTATCTAAAGGGTCTAGAAAGTACTTCTCATCGGTCTGAGAAGAGGAAAGGAAACGAGAAAGGCACCGGCTGCGAAATGGATGCTGACAGCCGGCTACCGGTAGTCCTTTGGAAAACCTCCTATCAGGACCTACGCCACACGGTAGAGACTGACTGACTGGAGATCTGCATACTATTGCAACTATCTATAATTCCTATAGACAACGACTCAACGCTTGAGAAGCGAGAGGAAACGATTCTACATAGATGACATTTCCCAAGAGTTATTCCACAACATCTGCCCCGTTGTTGCAACCCTAACTATCCCATCTTCAGTCAGGCAATTGAGCGCTAGGAGGGAGTCTCGCGTGCTTGTACGTCTGCGGCCAGTAATGAGCGGCGGCGAGACCTTCCAACGCCGCGCCGTAAGGGAGTGCGGTGTTCAATTGCTCCTTGATGACGGCGCCGAACGTACGGCGGGTCAGGCGTCGCGTGAGCTCCGGCACCTGCAACAGCTGGCGAGCCAACTCGTGTGCTCGTGGAAGGAGCTCCGCTGGCGGGAGGACCTCGTTGACCAAGCCCCAGTCTTTGGCCTCTCGGGCATCGAGGATTTGACCGGTGTACATCAGGTAGCGGGCGCGGTTCATGCCGATCAACATGGGCCAAACCACCTGGACACCATCGCCCGGCACCAAGCCATTGGGAAAATGGGGCTGATCGCCAAAGGCCGCGGTCTCGGACGCCAGCACAATGTCACAGAGGAGTGCCTGTTCGGCATGCACGGTTGCCGGACCATTGACCGCGGCAATCATGGGACAGTCAATGTCGATGTGGTTGTGCGGGAGACGCAAGACAAAGGGGTGATAATGTGTTCCCCATTCTGACGCGGGCAAGAAGTTTGCTTCCGATGCGAGGTCTTCGTAGTGGATGAAGGTACTCCCACTTCCGGTGAGAATGACGACCTTGTTGTCGACATCGTTGGCCACATCCGCGTAGAGTTTGCCCAATTCCTCGTCGGGCTTGGGACCCCAAATGATGTCTTTGCCTTGCGTGTGGAATCGGATGGTAAGGATACCATCTTCCGTCCGTTCAAGATGGTAGTAGGTGTAACGATCTTTGTACTCGTCAAATTTGGTCATGGCAATTGTCTGTCATCGACCTTTGGATCATCTGCGAGGCGCGGAGTTTCCAGGTTTGCACAACAAAGAGATCAGGTTCACTAGGAACAAAGTCTTTGGACATGCTTCCAGAGGAGTCATTTTGAGCAACGCGAGCCTTCTCGCTCTGATGATCCTTTTCAAACCATCGCCTAGTGTTGGTCGGCCGGAGATGGCACACCCGTCAGGAGAGAGGTAGGTAGGAGGGCGTCCGTCGGCACAAGATAGCAACCCCGGCAGCGAGTTGGGTGAAAGGTGTTCGGTTGTCCTGCTGGCTCGACCGATTCCCATGGTCTGATGACCGGTCATGACCGGGTGCCGAATCAAGTTCACCCCCCATCATGTGCACCCTACCTTTTACTGATCAGGTTTTCCCACTGTCGGGCTCGTGAACGAGGAAACAATGGCTCATGTGGCTTGTACAAAGAACAGCTGGCAGCACCAAAGGATCGGATTACTCTTCGGGCGGCGAAAGGGTTTCAGAAGACGGTCACGATTTTTGAGCGTCCATGCCGCTGCCACACAACATGATCTCGAAATTGGAAGTCTATAGCAAAAGCATACCGCTGTCAGTACTAACGACAGTGCCCGTGATGTTCTGGTCCGTCATGAGGTAGACGTAGCTCTGCGCTACGTCCTCGACTCGCCCAATCTTGCCCGTCAACGACTGCGCTTCTCTCACCCTGAAGATCTTTTGTTTGTCTTCGGCGGGCATTTTCCAGAACTCCGTGTCAACAGCCCCCAGGGAGACCAAGTTGACTCTGATGGGCTTCAGGTCGAAGGCGAGACCTCGCACCATGCCATGTAGACCCGCCGCAAACGCACTGAGAGCAGACCAATGTGGGATTGGTCGCTCCGCCACGGCCCCGGTGGTCAGTGTGATGCTGCTGGAAGGCGTCGGGGTGAGGTGTTGAAGGGCGTATTTGGCCACGAGCAAAGGCGCGTAGAATCTGACGGTGCCCAGCTTCGTGATGGTTGCCACATCGAGCTGCCTGATGTCAACTCCTGCAAGCGCATCACCGGCGGTGTAGACGATATGGTCGACGTTGCCCACCGAGTCGAACAGTCTCTTCACATTGACCTCCAATGTGTCGATTGTGCCGAGATCGCACACGTGCCCACTCACACGGGCCGCAGGATAGGATCTCTTCAACTGATCGACTTTGGTCGCAATCCTTGATGGATGCGAGGACGAGATGTGCACGGTCATGCCATGCTCGATACTGGCTTCGGCCACACCAAACCCAACGCCTGTACCCAAGAACGCGTGGTCAGTCACCTGGAGACGTGGTGAAGAAATGCGGCATCGACGGATCGACATGGAACAAGATTACCGGACGAGCCACCAATGATAAGAACTGAAGCTCCCGCGAGCCTTTGAATGTATCGCAACTGACCCGACATTATCACGGTCGCGGTCGCGGTCAGCAGAGGTTTAGACCTTGGATGATGAAGCTTTTCTGGCTGGCACCACGCTCGAAGCGAAGAGAGAGATGATTGGCAGAAAGTCTCATCCCCAAACGAGCGGACTGAACGTTGCGAGACCCGTGCCTCTATTTAACCCATTGAATGTTATTAGACCTGCATAGTCGATGCAGACTGCGTCAATATCCCTAAAGACCGGGACCCGGTCGAGGCCCACCCGATTGGTCGTCCGGCCCGAACTTTTCACCAAAGATGCATATATCGTGGCTCATATTCCAAAAGAAGAGTCTGAGATCTTAGGCTTATAAATCTAATCAGTGATATCAGAGTCTTAGACTGTGAACGAATTGCTAGAATCTGCATCAATATGGCTCTTTCCACAAGTCATGGTACGCTGCTCGTGCCGCTTCTTGATCAGCCCACTGTTCCCGGATCATCTTGTCCCTAACCAGGCCGGCCTCCCTTCCCGCGGCGACACGCTCCGTCCCTTGGCTTCTCGCCGTCTGAACAGTGACTGCCGTCCTCGCCTGTCGCTTTTTAGCATACGACGCAAAGGCCGTGGCCAATTCCACGGTGCTCAGCTCCTTGTTGGCACCCGGGAGTACTTGATTGAGCACCCAGCAATCCTCCAGTCCCTGGTTAGCTCCTTGTCCACGATGCGGGCTTGATGGATGTGCTGCGTCGCCCAGAAGAACGCATCTCTCATGGTACCAATGCTCCGGGGCGCGTGTGGGACGATCGAAATGCCCGAACCGGAGAATGAACTCGGTCGACTCGAGGAGGTCTCTGACCGCGTCGGGCCAGCCGTCGACCGCGTCCAGAAGTTCCGCCCGGGTCTCTTCTAGCTTGTCCACCTGGCGCCAGGTGTCCTTCTCGGAGCCGGTGCTCAGAATCATCGTCCAGCCCGAGTGTGTGCGGGAAACTTCAAAGGCCACGACCAATCTGGACTCTCCCATCCAAGCAGAGACTGTTTGTGGTGCTAAGCTCTTCGGAGTCGGAGCAATACCACTCAGCTCCACCAGTCAGTGCGCATTCGACATGATTCCAATGGGGTACCTACCGATAATTGTCCGGTCGCATTCGCGGGAGGCTCAGAGATGCCGTGTTTCTGATTGATGATCTTTCGGGTGGTCGAGTGAAGACCATCGCAGGCCACCACGAAGGATGCGGAAATCGTTCGACCGTCTTTCGTCGTCGCAACGACGCCGTTTTCCAGGTCGTCTATGTCGTGCAACTCCCAGTCTTCATGAATCTGCACACCCAGCCGCACCGCCTCCGCCTTCAGTGTTTGTAGCAACACACCTCTCCGTACGAAAGCGGGCCAAAAGCCATACTGCTCTTTCGCATAGGAGATATCAAGACCTCCCAGGTACTCTCCATCGGCATTGTAGTCCCGAATGTTGAGTACGGGTTCTCCAATGTTGGCCAGCCCGATGGTATCTAGAACCTTCAACCTGCACGGACACGTCAGCCAAGTTCTCTACCCACCGGAGAGGAAGATGCTTGCCCATTCGGCTGCAGAGCAAGTGAAACACCTGCTGCACTTTCCGGTCGCTGAATTCTTTCCACAATAGTGACTTCGTAACCTCTTTGCCTTAGCATAATGGCTATGGTCGGGCCGATGATGCCACAGCCCACCACGAGGACTTTCGACATGATGGACAAGACAAAGGTCGATTTCTTCGCTTCAGAGAACGCTTGTTGGCTGGTCTCGAGATCAGAGGGCGTGTAGTGAGACCGCAATGCTGGCTTTTGCTCATAAATACCAGCGCGGTTTCGAGCGTCATGATAGCACCGAATAAATTAATAATATTTGATTCGCGGAGACGATGCCTATACCAATCGGGTGGCAGCCAGCCGTCCCGAATCGGGCGTCGGACGTACACGACAGAATCATACCGGCCCTCCGTGCGACGCCGAGCAAACCTGTGTTCGGACTTGCTACGTAAATTTATCATGGGATTGGACCCAAGTTCTTGGGAATTAGAGTCTCAGTCTTCTGCTTGCTCTGAAGAGCTGCTGGTTGCTGTAATTTTTCTTCTCACAAAGCCAGCTTTACCAAAAATGCCGCGGAAAGACATCCACTTCCAGACTGACGACGGTGTCACGCTCCGAGGATGGCTGTTCACCCCCGAAAACCACAGTGGCAAGTTGGCCTGTCTTGTCATGGCCCACGGCTGGTCGGCAGTCAAGGAGATGGATTTGGAACTCTTCGCGAACCATTTCACGTCGCACCTGGCATTGGCCTGTCTCGTTTTCGACCATCGGTCCTTTGGCGCCAGCGATGGCGAGCCGCGACATGAGATTGTCCCTTCGTCGCAAAAGAACGATTATTCTGACGCAGTGACTTACGTTCAAAGTCTGGATGGGATCGATGCGGACAGAGTTGGGATATGGTATGTCTATATCATGGAATTCACGACGTGAATATGCTGTTTCTGATTCTCATCGAATAGGGGTACTTCGTAGGTCTCTCAGGATTGACAAAGCTCATCGAGATCAACGCTGACGCGTCGCTGAACAATACAGCTACTCTGGCGGTGTGGTGCTAGAAGTCGCTGCTGTGGATAAGAGAGTGAAAGCGGTGCTGGCACAAATGTACAACGCTCCTTTTCATACCCTGTCAAGGAGAAAAAGGAGAAACTGCTGACCACGAGCCTTCAGACCCTTTACAACCGGACCAGAAACATATCGCCGACTAATGAGCAGCGACTCTTTGCCGGAATGGGCGAAAATGTTCCAAAATGGTATTTCCCAGATTCAAAATTCTCAAGTATCCGGGCCACCACTAACATTGCGCGTCTGAACAGATCGCCTGAACCGTATGGCTGGCAAGGGGCCAACATACATTCCAATTGCGGGCAAAGATCCTCTAGCAATGGTCGCCCTCCCCAAGTGGGATTGCTACCACTTTATGATTGAGCTGGGTCAAGTGCCACCAGAGTGGGTCAATCGAGTGACAGTCAAGAGGTAAATCACAGTTGACAAAAACTTTCTTTTTCGTGACAACGGCCGGCTCACTCGTTGCTTAGTGTCGAGCTCATGAGTGTCAACGACCCCGCGGCGCAAATTCATCGCATATCACCAACACCGCTCCTGATGACAATCGCTGAAAATGATACCTTGACGCCGACCGATCTTGCGTTGGAGGCGTATTCGCGCGCACGAGAACCGAAGCAACTACACCTCATTCCCGGAGGACATTTTGATGGGTATGGAGGACCGAACTTTGAGCGCAACGTCGGGACGCAGACCGAGTTCCTGGCCAAGTGGTTGTGTAAGGGAGGCTCCAGCGTTGCCAACTAGTCTGTCCTGACTAGGTTATCCTAATACGACTCTCGAGATTATAATCCTGAGGTCTTCAGGAATTATAATCTTAACTAGTCGATATCAAATTAATACTTGGCAGGCTTATTTAGCCAAAAAGAGACTAGCGATATGGGGACAGTGGATCCACTATCACGTGATTTCTATGTTGCCCGTATCCACTAGCCCTTTTTAGTTAGCTGGGACTGCTAAGCACTGGTCAGGTCAGGTAAGGACATCCCTATTAGCACCCACCGAGCCACCTAGGGTAAGGATTGGGATTAGGATTAGTGGGACAGACAAATTGGCAACGCTGAAGAGAGCGATACCGATGTGACTGCCACTTCCGTGGCAGTAAGATTCCCTTGACAAGAAACTTCTATTGCACCTTTGGTGTCTTTCGTCTGAACTCGTAAATGAAAAGTGCGACTTGTCAAATTTCTCATCACATCTACGATGTGAAAAAGTCGACAGAGTATTCAAGGAAGTCGGTTGAGCTTGCCTTTAACTCTCATCATATGGTAAGGATGAGAAATGCAATATAGCTTTGGGGGGTTTCAAGAGTGCTGAGCTTGGCGACTGTATAGACACGGATCGAGGTGGGCAGCTTGTGATGGACAAGAATAACCCAAGTCCTGAAAATAAACAACTCTTCAACCCGGTTCAAGCTCAATCATTACTGCGCGTTAGAGGCAAAACAGCTCAACGATGCGAGAACCTCCTTCTTCGTGACCGCAAAAACCAACTTAAGCCGCTCCAGCCCCTTCATCTTGCCGATGTCCATCTTTCGGTTGCAGTTTCTCAACTGGTGCATCAACGTGGTAAGTCATGATTTTCTTGATGTCACCAAGCCACCAACAGCCGATCATTGACACGAGCACAAAAGGTGCTGCGATAATGAACGTGTATCTGATGGCATCAGCGTATGCTTGTTTCAAAGCAGTAATGCCAGCCGCGATGATTGATGGAGTCACTCCAGCGACGCGAGCCAAATCCTCGATCTCGTCTGCAGCGAGGGCGCGGACAAACAGGGGTATCGAGGCGGCGGGAAGGCCTGCCGCAATGGCAGCTTTCGTTATGTACGTTGGGAGATAGTTGGCCAGTTTCTGCGTCACCACGGACGTGTAAATGGAGGTGAAGACTGTTCCCGAGATGGCTCGCGCGACAATCGCCACGGCGGTCGCGGCTGAAAGATGTGAATGTTGCGAGGCCACCTGAACGCCCGCAATGCCTTGCGTCAATACGGCCGCGGTGCCTAGCCCCCCAAACGCAGCGAACACCATGGGATTTGCGTTTTGTCCTGGTTGGACTGTCGCCATGCCGATCAGGCCGATCAAGGCCGCTCCGAATCCTATGACCAGTGACTCTCGGATCGAACGAAGTTTGACACACATGATGCCAAAAATAATCGTGCCAATACCAGCAGAAGCATAGTAGATTATTACACGGGCGGCGGCTTTGAGGATGTCTGCCTCGAAGACCACTTTTGTTCTACCGTGATACTTGACGTCAGTCAAATTCGCACCCGTCTCGTCTGCGATTCAGACAGAAGGGAGAGAGAGACTCACAGGAGCGGGTAGAAAACAATAAAGGCGTAAACCAAGACACCTTCAGAAAATACGAGGGCAACGCAGATGCAAAAGGTGCTCAGACTTCGGCTGTGCGTGAAAAGCTCATGGTGCATGATGCCCGTCTTAGTGCCTTTCCATTCCCACACTCCAAAGAGGATGAGCAACGCAATGCCACTGAGCATGGTCGACAGAACCGTCGCAGATGTCCACGGGTAGACACTGCCACCCATGTTGACGCCGGCCAAAAGCAAGCACAGGCCGGATCCGAGCAAAAGGGCTCCCAAGAGGTCCATTTGTCGGAACTTGTGCCATGCACTGAGATGATCCAGCCGGGTGTGTCGCTTGGGAGGCCGATACCCGAGGAAGAGAGAAAGGGCCGAAGCACCCCAAAGGCCGGTTGAAATCCACTACCACTTGGGTGAGTCTGGTTCCTTTTGCGTAACAGCTAAATCGGGTTGTCAGGGTATTTCTTACATAAAAGTTTCGCCAACCGTTGTTCAGGTCGCGTTTGGTCAAAGCTCCGATCGAGAGGGGAGCTGCAATCATGCCAAATGCTCCCGTAGCTTGTAACAAGGCTTGTACCACTGCGACGAAGGGGTTAGTGATGGTGAAGAGCAACAGTGGGATTTCCATTTCCACCTCAAATGGAGACATACTTGGACGCCATTTCATGGGCAAAATCTCACTCGGCACAGCAAAAGTCAGGGGAACACACACATAGGCCACTCCGATCAATGTCTGAGCGGCAATGAGTCGACCGACTGTTTGAGCGCCAGGTGCGATGGCGGATCCAATGAATGCGAATGTAGTGCACCCCACCAATAGATTCTTGCGTGCTTGAAACAAGTCGGAGTACTGTGAGGCGATATTGCAGAATACACCTTGAGGGATGACGAGAGCGGTGACGACCCATGCCTGGTTCGCAGGACCACCAGGGAGCTGCGCAATGATGGTGCTGAGCTAGAAAGACGAGGAGATCGTCATCAACAGTCAAATAATAGTGATTTGAAGTGTTCAATTGCACTATTCAAGACCAGGAGTGGCTGACTTACCGCCGAGGTTGGCCCCAAGAGTGACCAAAGCTGGCAAAAGCTCTGCAGACACAAGGCCAGCAGAACAACGTACGTCCGCAGATGAAACTTTGGCTGATGCTCCTCATCAACATACTCGAGGTTATTGGCGAGCAGGTCGATCTCGTTCGACAGACTTTCGCCGCCTGCTTTTTCAGGTTGTCCTCGGGCGGTGTATTCTTCGTGGACCGATTCAAGACCGATGTTTTTGCTTTGGGCGGATAGGATTGCCATGACGGTTGTGCGAGATTCAGAGAAGAGGATGACTAGTCACGACGAGACGCCTTGAGATCAGGTGGGAAGCTCACTTTCTATACAAGTCTCCGAACCGTGAGCAACAGTTTCTGGACTGCCTCTATACTGGCTTCGGTATTGTTACCCTAACCTTACCGGGAAAGGTTAGGGCAACAGGTGTTGACCCGAAACGACACCTGAACAACGGGTGATTCGGGCCGGAGCACCCTTTTGTACTAGTTAGATTACTTCTGACAACGAATAGAACTAACCTTGAACGTCCAACTTCGCATCAAGCACAATCTAGACTCTATATTAGCCTTGAATTGCTGTTGGCGCTTCCGAACAGAGAGTGGTCAACCGGCAACATGCGCGACTCAACGATCTTTTGGCGTCGGGCGCGAGTCAAGACACCCGGGGATACCATCGGCAACACGGGCAACGTGCGCATTACGGCTCAGCACACGGCGCCTCTGTCCGCAAGCCAGCTCAGTTATGGCTGATTAGGCACATCCTCATCACCATTCGGCACCCCAACGAACTCCGACCGCATGGGCTTCTTTTTTCGCATAGATTCGTTCGGCATTGCTTGTTGGAGAATCAAAGTAATGTACGAGGCATCAGCCGAGGCTCAGGTAGAGCGCGGGTCTGAAGTTATCCATCATCGACAGGTGGATGATCATCAGCCAGTACTCGATTTTGAGCTTTCCTCTCTCCATTAGGGGCCTTTTTTGATTGGTTTTGGACAAATTTGATCGGATTCACGACAGACAGGCGTCCCTCGCTTATCAAGCAATCGCCATATCTATTGCCCATTCCCCCAAATCTCATTCGCCGTGTCTTCTCTTCCCTCGCTTACGCAGCTACACAACCATACATCTGCGAAGCCATGACACCTTTAAAGGACGGCGAAGCGTTCAACGAAATGGGCTGGATGGTGGGAAACGCTCGAGGATACCGTATTCTCGAGCAGCCTTACGATTCAACGCGCAAGTTCCGTGTCATCCATATCGGCGCCGGCGCGTCCGGCATTACGTTCTCCAAGTTCCTTGAGGATCGTTGTCCTGGGGTTGAGCTGCAGATTTATGAGAAGAATAAGGATATTGGGGGCACTTGGCTGGAGAATCGGTACGTGTTACCCAGTATGCAGGTATATTGTTGGAATTTGGATCATGTGGTTGCGCCCTACATTGTGCGGTGTGCTCAAGCTGATGGTCTCGGCCCGATAAAGATATCCCGGTTGCGCGTGCGACATCCCTTCAGCAGCATACCAATTCACCTGGGAGCGAAATCCATACTGGTCGCAATACTACTCCGAGGCGCCTGAGATCTGGCAGTACTTCAAGCAGGTCGTCGATAAGTACGGCTTGATTAAGTACGTTAAGCTCGAGCACACTGTGATAGGCGCATATTGGCAGCCTCAAGATGGAGAGTGGGAAGTTCATGTACGACGACCGGACGGCTCGGCATTCGTGGATCGATGTAATGTGCTTGTGAACGGCGGAGGAATTCTCAAGTACGCGGTCTCCTCCCGATCCGCAAAGAGGTTTGAAATACTAATCGATTTGGCGACAGTAATTGGAAGTGGCCAGACATCAAGGGCCTACACGCCTTCCAAGGCCCTCTTGTGCACAGTGCCAATTACGATACGTCGCTAGATCTGAAAGGCAAGCGAGTGGCTGTGATCGGCATCGGCAGCAGTGGAATTCAGATTATTTCCAAAATCGCATCGCAGGTGGGTCAGCTGTATAGCTGGGTAAGGACACCGACCTGGATTACGGCTGGGTTCGCCCAGAGGTTTGCAGGCCCGGACGGCGCAAACTTCTACTGTAAGTCGTCCTCGACAGGGCAGCATCGGAGAATAAGTATGGTACTATCGTGGCTGACCATCAATTAGATACTCCTGAACAGCAGAAAGCATTTGCCGAGAATCCCGAACTGTTCCTGAAATATTCCAAGATGATTGAATCAGAACTCAATATCCGCTTCAAGCTTATCTTGAATGGAACCCCAGAAGCAGAGGCTGCCAAAGAGGTGAGTGATCTGTTGAGAAGTCGATGGACTATACTTACGGATCGTCTTAGTTTGCAAGGGAGGAGATGACGAAGAAGCTCGGTCCGACCAATCCAGCTTTACTCGACGCAATTATTCCTAAGAACTTTGGGGTGGGTTGTAGAAGACCGACGGTAAGCTTTTCCGGAGATGTACACGGCTTACAAGCTGACTTTCGTCTTTCCAAGCCGGGAAATGGCTTCCTTGAGGCGCTTATTCAAGATAATGTTAAGGTGTTTACTTCGCCTATGCAGGAAATCAACGCAACTGGATTTGTGGATAGCAAGGGAAAGCAGTATGATGTGGATATAATAATATGCGCGACGGGGTAATTGAAGCCTAGGTTACAGTCACCACGAAAGGCCGATCAACTAACGACATGCCTCTAGATTCAATACCAGCTGGATCCCCAGGTTTCCAGTCGAAGCAAACGGCCACTCCATTTCCGAGATGTGGGCCACAGAGGCCGTCTCTTATTTGTCGATCGGGGTGCCGAACAGTACGCGAGTCCGTTCAACCAGACGAGGTATCATGCTGACTTCGTAAAGTACCGAATTACTGGACGATGAGCGGGCCATATGGACCAAACGGCCACGGATCTTTCCTGCCTGTTATCGAGACCCTCACTGGCAATATTATTCAATGCATACAGAAGATGCAGAAGGATCGAATCAAGAGTCTAATGCCAAAGCCGCAGATTGCAGAGCAGCTCCGAGAGCATGCACAGTTGTTCCTCAAGCGAACAGCATGGACTGGGGTAAGTTATACATATATTGATTTAGTTAAGATACCTATATTACTAACACTTCTCCCGCAATAGCCATGTAGTTCGTGGTTCAAACAGGGCAAGATCGACGGACCAGTGCCTATGTTCCCAGCCTCGAGATTAGTATATATGGATTTGATGGCTAATCCGCGTTTCGAAGACTATCAAATTGAATACATGAATTCTCTCAATATGTTTGAATTTCTGGGCAACGGATTCGCGGCGCGAGAGTTTGACGGTCGAGATCTGTCGTATTACCTTGGTTTGCTGGGTGATGATCGTCAAATTGACCTGGAAGGGGATATCCACGAGGATTTGGAGAAGTTGCATCTGATACAGCCATAGACAGAATAAGATCCAGCAGCGTAGCAGGGCATCCTCTCAGGGATCCCGCCTTTCATCAGCGCCGAGACGGCCCATCACAGACGTGATTGGTTGAAGTCACCACGAGGCTGAATATACGCCACGTGAGCACAGTAATGCAAAGGACTGAAGACTTGGCCGAACGCGAGAAAGTAGGTGTGTCATCTAGACAGGAGCACCTCTCGTCTGTGATTGCTCAGGAGATGTTGGCTGAAGCTGTTGCAAGGTTTCGTCGATGAAGCCCGTAGTGAATGATCGAGAACCCGTCTTCTGGCTTCCTAGTTTTGCCTGGTGAAGCCAGAGAACCTGACCTCCGCGATCGCCTCTCAGTCGACCCATGGCCGCCATGGCTTCCATCATCCGAACAGCAGAGTCGTCTGGAAAGTTTACCCCTAGCTCCTTTCTTGCGTCTCCCATACCTTCAATGCAGCACCTCGCGGCGAGGTCATATTGCTTTGCGTGCATGTATATCTTGACCAATTCAAGCAACACGATCCTCGACTGTTTCGCACAAGTGTTAGGATTTGACCTTGTTTCATCCAGGAGCTGAAGGCACAGTCGGCGAGCTGAATCGAGCTCACCATGGCGCCTTAGGAAAGTGATTTCCGCTCGCTTCCATCGGAGAGTCTCTGCGTGGAAAGGATCCAGGTGTTGAGCAAACAGATCTCGGACCAGTTTAATGACTTGTTCTGATTGTCCTCGATGAGTGTCGCCTTTCCGGAGCTCGAAGCAGACAATTGAAAACGGGTGTTGTTCTCCTAATTTGTCCTTCGCTTTTTCCCAGAGAAGTTGCAAAAGTGCTGTACGCAACCCCGGACACACTTCCGTGTTGACGGGTGACATTGTTGCGAATAGCTCGCCCATAAAACATCTTGGCTCAGGACTGATTGTCAAATCCACCTTTTCTCCAACTTTTCTTAATCCTTCCCACGCTCTCTTACACGCTTTGGGAGATTGTTTGTTGAGTAGAGAGATCGCGTACTTTATGTCTCCCCAGAACGCAGCTGCCGTTAAATCAGATGGCCCATCTCTATATTCGATGCTGTCTGTTGCCTGACGACCGAACTGTGATTTAAGGTGACTGTTGACACTATGTAAAATTAGCGCAAAACTGGAGTCATCCGAGCAGATGGGCAGAGAGTCTAGTGGCAGGCTGGTTTCGTATATCCTGTAATAGTGAACTTGGTCGTTCCAAGTGGTATCTTCCGGTATGATCTCGCTGCATGGTGGGTTAGTTGTATATACATCAGACTCTGCGAGAAAAGAAGGCGATATATCATGGTCAAAGGTTCCACTTCCAGGGCTCGTAGGCTGATCTGGTTGCCTTGATAGAATCTTCACTCTCATCGTTTTTCTGCCACTGGCATGATTTCGAGAAATGTCGATTCTCACTCGAACGTGTGCCGGGCTCCGTTGACCAGGGTACCGAGCATCGAAAACAATGTGGCGATTATTGCGCGGCACTTCTGGATATTGTGCGGTGGAATTCTCATTCACATATCGCTGGAGTTTATGGAGGTCTGTTGGTAATATTTCAATCTCGGTTATCTTCCTCGATTGATTATTGGCACATTCAGCTATGATCCGAGTGAGAAGATTTTTCTTTTCAATAGCTGAAGTGTTTTTGCGAACGCCCCACGCCTTGAGCCTCCTTTCGTACATTCTCTTGCTAATTACGACACGATCAGCGGGAGGCCGGTGCTGAGGTCCGGGGCGCGGCTGCTCAACCACCTACCTTGCTACAAACCCATGGTCCCGCTCCATTACTGTGCGCACTTCACTTAGTTTCATCTTCTCGGAATATTGAATGATACCATCCCGATGAAATCTCCATTCCGCCTCGGTGGGCGCTTTTTGGTAAGAGGGAGCGGCTCCTCGTGTGGCCATACGGTACACTCCGAATTGTATCGTTGTTCGATATCAAATGTGTTGCTAAGGGCGCGTCCGCGGCAACCGAGCCTGAAAATTCTGAGACGGGATACCTTGTTCGAACTTCAAGAGACTTGAGGATGTTTTGGGGGTGTAGGACAATGCCCAAGTTTTGCGGGGATTCAGCTGGCAGCTGACCCGCTTTGTCAAGGCATGCAGCTACAAAAGCACCCTTCACACCGGTCGCAAGCACTAAACCAGATATCGTTTAGACCTTCCCGGATCGACGTGTCTGAGCCCGAAATCAGTCGCAGCCTGTCGTTCTCTTCATAAATCACATGGAATACTCTTCATTAAAGGTCGTACAGGATGCATGCTCTGATCGCCCACTCTCCCGGGATGGATACAAATATCTCTTACATGTCATGCATCTGGTTCTCTCTTCTCTGAAAGGTTGGTCATACTTCTCAACCGACGAACGGGCTATAGTTGAGTATCGATATTGGCATCATGGCCTCGCCAACTTCTTCCCGCCCCCGCTTCATGAGCTCTACCATATCTTCTAGATCCAGGGCAACTTCGACCGCCTCCAGCACCAGATCTCCACCTCCCAATTCTGCACGAGTCAAATCTAGAGATGTCTCCACGCCGTCAGTCAGGGACAGCATTGAGGCAAGTAGAACTTCTTGAGTGCATTCTGACGCAGCGTCAGCCTTGTACTTTATCAATATCTCCTACGGCTGACCCGTTACCTAGCCTAAGACACCAACCCAAGATGACAACGTTGCCAGAACCGACGCGTCTGTCCCACTTGTTACTGCTCGCATCTCGGGAAATTCAAGGACCGCTGAAGTCCCCGTCTTGCCTGAAGGACAGCCCCTCGCATTGGTTTTGGGGAGCACAGGCCGATATGGCCCACGTCAATCTGAAACCAGAGATGGAGAGAACGTCGATGTCGAGCCTGGCCAGGGTGCAAATTTGGCTACTCCTATAGCCACAAGAACTCTCTCAGCAAGCATTGTTGAGCCAAATGAAGACGAGCCAAGAAACTTGGAGACGGCACCAGGATCCGTTCAACGCTCGGATCGCACTACGATTAAATTAATTTTCTGGGACAAGTCCAAGTCAAAGCATAGGGAGGATGCTAGAAGCGGTAAAGTGGACTTAAAGAATAAGTGCCAAGTGAGAAAAAAGAGAAACTGAGACCTCGAGCTGGCGGTCCTTTAATTATAGGCTTTGATGCTAGGGGCGAGATAGCACTCCAGTCACTACAGAAGCTCGACGAAAGCGAGTGTTTCTTGAGAAAAAACTTGTCGGTAAGAGGCCCTCTCTTGCTTGGCCTTGCGGGCCACGGCATCGTGCTGATAGACACCGTTTGTCGGTGTATGACTTTGAGCCGCGTTTGGAACAATATTCAAGCCGCCACCAAGCGCCTAAACCTCGACGGACGTTTGATGGGTTGCTTGGTTGCTTAAGTCTTTGGCTCCTACACCCCAATACTCAAAGCTTGTCCCTTTTTGATTTACTGTGGCGGAGTAGGTTCAGGGCACGTGTTTATTCCATTCTGATTGAGGATTTCGAGAGCTCACCAGGAGCGGAAAGAGGTCTAAAGATGAGCAAAGCCGTGCCAGTCCAGTCACATGCGGAAGACGGGTTGACAGGTCTTCCATGCGCCAAACTACCCGTCGAGCCCGTGTTCACGTACTCATATTCCTCTTTCTACGTGGTCAAGCAACGAGAGCCCGAACCGTCTTAGCCCAACTTTGTCCAAACCACATTCACAGCGTGGGGTCCCTCTCAAGTCGAGATACCGTAGGAAGAGGGATGTGGGCAAGTGAACACGGGTACGGAATACGGGTATGCGTGACCTGGGTACGTTCCATAGAGACATCCCTAGCCTTTAAAGGGGCCGGAAAAGTTCACATACCCAGGTCCGCTTACCTATACTCCCGTACCTATATTTGCTTAACTGTGCTTGCATACATGTTCCTCTTCTCTTGTGGTGGACAGCCCATGGTTCGCGCTGCCCCCAGACCGGCCACCAGATCTCCCGTCCAGCGGGAATGTGGACAGCATGACTTTGTCGTCGGAAAGTCCACAACTGTCCAAGTTTCTAGGCTAGGAGTCGTCACAATGGGGGCGACAGTCTCCAGACCACGGGCTCGGAAGACATTGATGTCGATTCGCAAGACGATGATATTAGGGACGCTTTGCTCTGCGACAATTGGCCTAAGACTCGCAGAATCTTGCATTGGGCGATGTGTCAAAAGGCTCCCTTTCCTGAACGAAAATGGTGAGGGACGAAGCATAGTTCGGGGTATATATATATGCACGTAGCTGTTGTTTTTTCAATTTCCTCATCCCAACAACAAAAGCCAAGATGTCTTTTGCAAACCGGAATCTATTGTATTACATGTGGATTCCCCCCTTTCTGCTTTTCCTTATTCGGCAACCCAAACCGCAGCCATGCCCCTGTTTGTTTGAAAGGATGTTGCGTTAGCGAAAGAAGAACTCGATGAGATAAATCAAGGAAAGGAGAAACAAGTGAATGAAAGAGAAAACAACTTACATTCCCGTGCCCACGCACATACTCGTCACACCAATCTTCTTACCCGTCCTCTTCAGCTCTGTGAAGAGGGTGCTCACCTGCCTAGCACCGGTGCAGCCGAGAGGATGGCCAAAAGCAATGGCACCACCCTTGGGATTGACCTTCTCGAACGGCAGGCCGAGTTCCTTGACGCACCAGACGGCCTGGCTGGCAAAGGCCTCGTTGATCTCGTAAATGTCAACATCGTCCTTGGAGATGCCGGCCTTTTGGAGCGCAACTGGGATAGCCTTCCAAGGGCCAATACCCATGAGCAAAGGCGGGACACCGACCACGGAGGAAGCCACGAATTTGCCCAGGATGGGTTGACCCAGACGCTCGGCGGTGCTGCGTTTCATCAACAAAACCGCAGCGGCGCCGTCAGAGACCTGGGAAGCGTTGCCAGCGTGGATGGAGCCGTCCTTTGCAAATGCGGGACGGATCTTGCCCAGGGACTCGGCGGTGATGCCTGGTCTCGTGCCATCGTCCTTTGTAACTGTGACGGTCTTCTCTTCCTCGGTCTTGGGATCAGTGTACTTGACGGTGATGGGGGCGATCTCCTCATCGAAGAGACCGGCTTGTTGAGCTTTCAGGGCCTTTTGGTATGAAGAGGCGGCAAAGGCATCTTGGTCCGCACGGGAAATCTTGCGGTCCTTGGCCATCAGCTCAGAGAGGACGCCCATGGGCACCTTGCAGTTTGCGGCTTGCATGTGGTTTTCCAGGAGATCAGAGAACTCGGTCACTGCGCCGGGGCCGTACTGGGAAGACATGCTCTCGACGCCAGAGCCGACGCCAATTTCGATCATGCCCGCTCGGATAGCATTGGCAATGTCCACACATGCCTGCAGCCCAGAGGAGCATTGTCTGTTCAGGGATTTGACCGCGGTTGACTCCGGGAAGCCTGCAACGAGAGCAGCTGCACGGTATTCAGTGGCACCACCTCCTGGAGCAAGCACGCAGCCTGTGGCAATATCCTCGACGAGACTCGGATCGATCTTTGAGCGCTGGAGGAGATTCTTGAAGGTGAGGGCCAGGAGGTCGGCGGCAGCGGTGTCCTTTAGGAGACCTTTACCACCTTTTGTGAAGGGCGTGCGAAGAGCACAGGTAACGACGACGTCGTCGGGGGATTTGGAGAGAACGGATTGCTTGCTGCTGCCACCGAGGTGGCCGGAAACCTGGGAGAGGCGGGCTTGTGCTATATACCAGAGTTTCACATGTTAGTGACCAGACGACAGGACCTGGGTTTTGCCTGACGACGGCGGCTACATACCTGACATGTTGGCTTGCAAAGCGAAATCACGCAAGAAGGGCAAGAAGAAGTGAAGAAGTCAGATGCAGAGAGACTGTCAGAAAATAAAAGGATCAAGGAGTGTGGAAAAGGACTGAATGATTTATGATCACCGAAGTCACAAGGTCCATGTAACCTTTTAGAATCCGTTCCTGGCGAATTTCCTCATCAGAACTGAGAAGCATATGCGTCGTTTTGAATTGTCGATGCCGAGGCATGTGGGCGTTGCAGCGACAACAGCGCAGATGAAGTCATGGTTCGGTCACCGGTCACGCCGGCCAGAGCCTAACGAGGACGGTGCAGTAATCAATAGCCAGGGGGCGCCAGGCACTTGCTAGGTCGATTATGTGTGGTCAGTGCCTGGGCGAGATGCATGTGCTCACCCCGGACTTGGACCAGTAGCCCGGAGACCTCACGTCTCGGGTCGACTCGGAAAATCTATTCTTCCGCTTCCACCTTCAGACCATTGTTCGTTTGTGCTCAACTGCGAAAGTTCAATGCTCATTATTGCCAGCTTCTGAAGTCCGGCATTTCTACGAATATATTTTCCATCGCCGCACTCCAGCGATGGCGGTATCTGCAAGAGCCTCCCGTGCTCTGCTGTTCATGCGCCATTGCCGGCGCTCGTCCCTGCCGGTGGTCCCAACAACCAGCCGCCATTCTTCATCCCACGCCGCATCATCCGCTTCATCGCCCTACGCACCCTCAAACTTCACCCGCGAGGCACCACCTACTCCTTCAGCGGCATCAACGTCCAAGCCGGACAGGACGTCCTACGATACCTTCCCATCTCCCTCATCTTCTTCCATCCTCTCCTCCCTCCCCACCCCCCGACCTCTCTACGCCCATCCGAAATCCCGTTCCCCCCCACCAGCACCACCCGTCGAAATCCCCGGCACCCGACTGACGGCTACCTCATGGCTCCTCTCGCTGGTTGGCATTTCTCCAAAACCGTCCGCGTCGTACACGCCCGCGCCCTTCCGCGTGACCAACAATCCGTACCGCGCCCGCAAGAAGTGGCCGCCGGACTTTCGCAACCTCGACCCGAAGCAGCAGTTCCATTTTGAGAAGACGTACAGGAGGAGGGCTGCATTGAAGTGGGCACGCCCCCGGTGGAACAAGGCCATCAAGTTGCTACAACAAACGTTGATCACCGCGACACTCATCTATTTTGTCTTCATTTGCGAGCCGAGTCATGGGCAGGGCACGCCGTTTGACGGGGTAAGTAGAGGGTTTCTCCCATTTTTCATTTTTCTCTCGCGCGAATGGGGTTTTAGGGTATCTAGACTAACGCTCGGCTTGACGCAGTTTCGTATATGGTTCTTTGATAAGCTGGGAAATTTGGGGCAGTTGCCGGAATCCACTAGAGAGGAGGCGGATAAGTTGAGCGAGGAAGCAAAGAAAAGGATGAAACCTCGTGTTGAAACGTCTCCTACGACTGCCTCATCTTGAATGGACGTAAGCTTAAGCTATCTATGCTTCGGCCGTATTTATATTTCAGGATTTCATATAGCGCCAGATGCCACCGAGTTCCTGACCTAGCATCTCTATTCAATTCTGAGGAACCAGTTGACGATGGACTGGGACGATCAGCTTTCTTCCCCCTCTTGAAGCATTCCAGCTCCCCATTGTCCGACACGACATCTCTTTCGTCTTTTCTCTATGCTTTCCCCAGACCAACCAGCACCAGCAAAGCCACATTCATCACCACTAGCACAAGCCAGATAATCGTAGCAAGGATTGTGACAATCCAACCGTTCCGCATGTTCACAGATTCCCAGCTGCTGTCGGTCCTCACAGTCATGATCTGGCTTCGACAGGTGAACCAGAGGAGGGGGGCAGTGACAAAGGGCAAAATGACGCTGAGGCACACTTGACTCGCAGTCAAAGCCGAGTTCAAGCCATCCTTGCCCACGGCTGCTGCAATAATGATGCTGGGGATAATGCTGATGGATCGGGTGATCAGTCTCCGTACCCACGGTTTCACTGTCCAGTGCAACATGCCCTCAGACACCATCTGGCCTGCCATGGTACAGACGATGCCGGCAGAGGTACCGGAAAGCAGAAGAGCGAGAGCAAAAATAGTACCCGCTGCCTTGGAGAGGTTCTTACTGAGGAGGTCGTGGATACCAAAGAGATCCGCCTGGGTGGCCGCTGTTTGCGGATAAAGAGACGATCCCGAGACAATGAGGATGGCCGAGTTGACGAACAAGGCAAATGTGAAGAGTGAAGACGCTAGCTCCACGATCGAGTACTTGAGGCAGGCTCGGATGGCATAGATGGAGGGCACGTATTTCTCCTCTTCGCTGTCTGATTCCTCGGCTGCTGCGATGTGCCCATTCTGCCTATCGAATTGCTTTAAGCGCGGTTGCACCACGCCAGACCCCAAAAAGATGGAATGAGGCATGACAGTCGCTCCAATGATGCCGCAAGACAGATAGACACCGTTCCCTTTAACGACTGCCGAGGACGGAAGGTATCCCTTGAAGACTTCGCCGGCAGTGGTGTTTTTGAGGAAGGAGAGTTGTATACAGAAGCACACCATGACACCGAGGACAAGGCTCATGACGAAATACTCGAACAGTCGCAGATGCATCATCGAGCCATTGGGACGATAGAAAAGGAGAAGAAGCAGGACGTCGACCAATGTTATGGCACATCCCGCAACTAGAGGGATGTGAAAGAGAAGATTTAGAGCTATCGCCGAACCAATGACCTGGATGGATTGAGGTCAGAAGAATCCCGACAGCATGGGCTCTTTCGACACAGAACTTGACTTACCTCTGCAATATCTGTAGCAATAATGGCAGATTCCGCAAACAAATACAGAATGATAGTTAGCCACTTGGGCAGATGCTTCCGGCAATTTTCAGCCAAGTCGAGCCCGGTGACGCTCCCCAGCTTGATACAGAGAGATTGCAAAAAGATGGCAAACAGATTGGACATGAGAATGATAAACAAAAGACCATATCTCGTCGCCGCGCCCGCCTGCACATCCGTGGCATAGTTTCCTGGATCGATGTAGGCGACGGAGATGAGAAATCCCGGCCCCACGAATTTCGCATACTTTTGTGCGACGACTATAGCCTTGTTCATGAAGGCTCTCGGGGAGCGAAAGGTCTCAAATCGTCGTGGGTGGGTTTGTTGAAGGGCCGCTTGCTGCTGCTCAGGCGGATCAACATTGACTGCGATGGGTAACTTGAGGGCATGGGAGGGTGATTCTGAATTGTCGACAGCCACGACTCGAATATCTTCTTGCGCATCATTCTCTGGACTCGATTCTGTGGCTCTGTCCTCCCTAAGGTTCACAATCCCATTGAGGTCTGCCCTAGTCGTCAGGTCTGCGCTCAAGGCTTGCGGATTCTGGTTCCAATCCGGATGAGCTTCGGTGTCATCTGTGCGTGAGGGGCAATTCATGATGGTGATGCTCTTGAGTACAGGTCTTTTTGTGGCAGAAACAGAAATCAAGAAGGTGGGGTAAGGAAATATGAAAAGGTATTATATCATCTGTAACCAACTATGTGGCCAAAAGGTCTGTTACCCCGTACACGGTTTTTTCCGACCAAAGCTTCGATACGGTAAGGGTGGAGATCGATCTATGATGGAGGAGCGACGGAGATGACGACGAGCCGGCAGTGGCACAGCAGACCGTCAGCAGCTTTTCTTGGAAGCAAATCTCGGACTTGGTCAGGCTTCGCAGCTGACAAGGAATTGGTCTCCTGGCTGGAATGGGAAAGGTCTTGAACTGTTTTTATTTCTGAAGAACTGAAGTGAGATTGGTGCTGGTCAAGGGTGACGAGTGTCCTCAATTCAGGTACTTCATACAGGGCACACGCTTGAAGCGGTAGGGGGCGGGTGTGGAATTTCCCGGAGGCAAAAACACGAGGACTCGGCTGGAATCATGAGACGAAAAACGTCTAAGAAGTGAGTCCTGTTGAGTAGAGGTTAGGACACTTTCGTTTTCTGCTGTCCTCTTGCGTCATTGAAGGCTGAATATGGTGATGAGGAAGATAGAATTGAAGCGGGTTGTCGGGAAAAGCCCCAGGGTTCGCAGAGGGCACAGTGTGAGGAGAGTTCAATGCACTGATCTTGCCTATTAGGTACCTACCTAGGTACCTAGGTAGGTAGCGAGTGTCGGGCGACTAGGCGATGCAGTGTGCCCCGGACTTTCCAAGCCCAGTGGCTGCACTAGGCTTATTATTTCTACCGGGTAGGCTCGATAGGCTGGCTAGAACCCCAGCGTTTTGGGCTTGGCCCCCTTTGGAAAGGTCGTCTTTTTCTGTCGGGGGCTTGGTTCCGCTTGCCCTGAGCCAACGGCCAGCGCCCACGAGCCTCACCCGCCCGTGCCCAGGTAGCAGTCAGTGCCCGCCCCGAGGTTCGAGATTCCCAAACGCCTTTCGAAAGTGGTGGTGGCACTTGTGGAGATCGCTGACGACTGCCAATGTGGCAGCTCGATTGGCTGATCCTGCCACTCTCAACCCGCGACAGGTCGAGTCTCGACACCCGAATGCGTGGAATTGATCTGTCGACATCTTCCTCGTCTCAATGGGTATCCAACCTCGTCAACAATCCATCAGAAAGCACACTGATCTCTTCACGACGTCTGTGACCCCATAACTTTTCGAGGCTGCCTCACGATCAGTCTGTGCTGCGAGAAGGCTGCGCCCACACTGCCTGCGGGAGCTGCAGACTCCAGTCGAATCCACCACCTGCGAACCCAAGCGACTGTTCTTCTCACCTCCAGCAATGCAGCATCCTTAGTCTTTTATCCTTCTAGGCCAGGAGGGAAGCCAGAGAATGGTCATAAATGAGCGTTTGGTGGTTGTTTCGACCTGTTGCCCTTCAGAATCCACAACATGAACGCCAGCAACAAACCGACGTACGCCCCTCTGCAGCGTCGCAGGCGGAGATCTGATCAGATTTCACCGTCCTCTCCCTCCTATCCAAGACGACTTCTTGACCGTCCAAATAGACATAGCGAGGCGTTCAGCCCGATCGATACTCCCTCCGCGACAGACGAGTCGGACAGCCCTTCGCTGAGCCTCAACCTGACTCTCACATCTCCCTTCTACGACCACTCTGCACCTTTACCACCAATTCCTGCCTTTCCAAAATCTCCCGTTCCTGAACCAAAACAATACCAGAGATCCTCCGATGAGACCACCCGCCACAGATTTGGCCCATCAGAGGAAGATGTCCGTCCTGCGACAAGTGACGCGATCGACCGAAACAATGCTGCTCCCATCTCACATGTCAAATCCCCACTCGTAGGATCAGACTACGCGTCCAAGCTATCTCCTGTGCCACCTTCTATCCGTCTCGACAATAGGGAGAGAAAGGTGCTCGATCCGCCCATAAGGCTTGGAGACAATGCGTCCTCTCCAAGTCTTCGGAACTACAGCTTTTCCACCCAAACATCCGACAAGTCTGTGCACGATGAACCGGTTCCGGGAAAAGGACACACCGGGAAAAAGAGCAGGCTGAATCTTTTAAACCCAATGAGTTTGTTGGCCCGCCGCAGGTCTTCTCAGAACCAGAAACTCGAAGACGTCAATCTCACATTATCTGTCCCAGCCTTGCCGGATAATTTCGACCCAAGAATCCGAGGAAAGGTTGTACACGACTTTTCTGTTCCGCGATCGCGAAGGCTCTATTCACACAACGACATTAGCAATATAGAATCTCCAGCCTTGCGCTCTGGATACGGGCCAGACCCCAATCGAAGCAATGATTCACCCATTTCCCGAGTGGCGCCTAATGGAACACCAAGTATCCCATACAGTCCCATGTTTAAGGAGCACTTTCAGGACGACCGGCCGTCGTTGCAACCCGATCGCACGGGCTATCTGCATAATATACATGCATTCAATATGGCCAATGACCGCCAAGATGAGAATGCCGTGCCAGCTTTCGCCAGGCGGCTGCCGTCCGCTGTACCACAAGCAGGGCTGGATTCTAAATTCGAGCCATTGGAGGAAGAAATTCAACTGCCACCGCTACCACCAGGAAAAGAGAATCGACCGCTGCCGCCAATAGGAGAGCCCTCACCTTCCCCTCCAACACCTCCGCCGAAGAGCACGCCGTCCCCTAAGTTTGATATTCCGCCACCCGCGGCACTTCCAAAGCACATGACCAGTACTTCCTCCCGGTTTAGCTTCCAAATCGGCGGTGGAGGGTCATCAGCACAGGAAAAGTTGCTCGAAGAGAAACATAAACAACAGGAGGCAATCAAAAAGACCACTACCCAGGGCGCAAATGAGGAGGACGACTATGATGATTATGATTTCGACGCGGACGATGGTCTGGAGGAGATGATTCCTGGGGTCAACGCGGACTTCGAGGAAGATGATGGCTTCGGTGATGACGTTCCGGTTGGAAACGCGCTTGTGGCTCGTTACGGTCCTTCCGAACCCGAAGGACCCGTCGCATCAGATGTCAAGACCACGACTTTACAGCGACAGTCGCTGCAAGGATTCCACTTTACCCCTCAATCCATGACATTTAGTCCCACCAGCACCAACAATGCCTCACAGCCTACTCCTCGGGACCATGAAGGCTTTGCTATTGGGATCGCCGACTTCAGAGAACCTTCCCAAGACGGTGCACCGGAGTTCCCACACAAAGATAGCTTCATTGATGTTGAAAAGGTTTCGATGCTCGGAGGGCTTGGCATTACGACGACAGAAATACATGGCAGGCGCACGCAGCAGACCTCTCGTCCTCAGGGCGGGGTCTTTGATGATGAAGACCTGTATTTTGACGATGGCGAGTTTGATCACGTGGAGTTGGATCCTTCCGGAACAACGTTTGACGAACAACTATTTGATGACGACACAAGCGAGCTTCGTGATATTCCAGCCGAGAATGCTCGAAAACTCGCGGCAGCCAAACAAGCAGCAGGTCTGGACGGAGAGGTGAAGGTAGTCAATCCTTGGGAGAATGCCGTCGGAAAACTTTCGCTGGACAGCAATGACCGGCAGAAGAGCGTCAAACCAACCTCTGAAGAACTCTATCCAAAGACCCAAGGAAACTTTATGCAAGGTGGTTCCATCACTGGACTCACTGAAACGAATCTTGCTGCGTACCACGACGCGTTGGCCTTTGCGGCCAACCAAGCTGCTGCAAATGGCCGATTCGACCGGAAGGTCAGCTTCAGTCAGACCTCAGATGATACTTCACAGTCACCATTCGAAAGCAGTCAACATGGTGTTGTCTCCGAAGATAGCCGTATCAGCTACAATTTTAGCTCCGCGATTGCTGAGGACGATGGATTTCCGTTCGACGACGATATGGATGACGATCCTATGATTGCGGAGGCCAATGCCGAGGTCCTGGAGAACGACGACGAAGGGTTTTATGGTCAAGAGTTTGGATTTTATGCTCGGTCCTATAGTAAAGGCAATACAGAGCTCGTTAATGGCGGCTATTTTGCGGACCGGGGATCCAACGGGGTAAAGCGAAGCCACAGTGGAAAGGCGAATTTCCAAGAACCGAGCTTGACGCCCATCACCGAACGCAGTGAATGGAGCACTCGAAATTCGGTGGTATCACTAGCGATACCAGGAGGAATGCCCGCTTCAGCCCATTCAATGCCCAGTCCAGGGATTGCCGAGCTACTTCAACAACTCGAGTCGCCTGGGTACGATGATGATATGAGCTTCAGTGGGCTGATGAAGCTCCGAGGCAGAACGTTTGGAGGTAGTTCGTCAAGCATCAGCAGCTCAGCAGCCGGGAACCCAGCTAGTTCACCGCTTGCGCACGTTTCTAACCATCCATTCCCTCACTCAGATCTGAGTGCGAGTCGGATTTCATCCTCGATTCATGGTCGATCGTCGCCAGCTGGAATACCCGAGTCGGAGGAAGAGGAGGAAGATTCCGAGAGACCCACCTTGACACAGAATACGCCGCGCAAGAAGATGAGTGAGCCCGTGGCGGTAACGTCCCACGAGGAATTGCCCGCCTCTCCAGCATCCGCAGGGGGTGAAAGACGGAAAGGTCACCACAGCCGCACCAGCAGTGGTGCGGAAAGTGTGAGCTATGCGCGTGATCTAGATGGCGGGTGGGTTTTGGAGAGGAGAAGGACCGATGAAGGGAGCGGAACGGAAGTTATTGACCGGGAGTATCTAGCCGGAGCTCGGATCTGAGAGAAGGATGTACATTGTGTACCTAGGTAAGGACACCTTTGGAAGAGGAGGGTCGATTGATTGGATATAGATTATGGCCTTGCAAAAGCACATTGGAGACGACGATATGATACCCCATAGAAGCTTGAAAATATATGTATACCCACGTATACAATTCACAAACCACCGAGCCACCCATTCACCCCAGGTTTGTAAGGACCTGAGAAGGAAGAGGACTCATTGGTCTGGCGTTCCTGCCAAGACTCAAGGGACCAATCAAGTCATGCTTATGATTCATGCATGTCTTGGCCCTCGGCTATGTTTCCCGGTCCATCGATTCCTATTACGGGCTGCAACATCTTCCTAAACCGGGTTGCGGGATTTGCGTAACAGCCTTGACCTTCAAACCTGGACTTCCTCAGACTTCCGTTTCCTGCACTTCAGTGTCTATCCCTAGCCTCAATTGCCCTTCCACCCCCTCGTCCGTGGTGCGGTTCACTCATTTTGAACCCGGTTTTCTCTCCTATGGATCGTTCTCTGTATCATTAGCTCACCAACAACCCCGACATCATGTATCGCTACGCTGCGGGCAAGCTCCCTTTGAGGGCTGCGCAAGCTTCAAGGACTTTCTGCACTTCGTCTAACCTCAGAGCGGTCTCCGGAGGTCGTCAGAATGCCCTCATTGCTGGCAGGAAACCGCTAGCTGTCACGGCTCAAAGCTCACTGCAGCGCAGGAGCTATGCCATGACAGCTGAAGAAACCAACAAGGGCGTGGTAAGTATCTACTCAGCTGCCTGGGTTGCAAAGAGAATGGTTTTCTAACTGCTCCAGCAGGATCCTAACGACTCCTTCCTCCAAGGCAACACCGCCAACTACATTGACGAGATGTACATGGCATGGAAACAAGATCCCTCGTCCGTCCACGTTTCGTGGCAAGCCTACTTTCACAATATGGAAGAGGGGACTATGCCGGTCTCTAAGGCTTTCCAGCCTCCTCCGGGCCTCATTTCCCAGGCGGAAGGGGCAGCCAGCCTCGCTCCAAGCGCAGTGACCGGCACTGCAGGCGAAGACGTCACGAATCACTTGAAAGTCCAATTGCTTGTGAGAGCATATCAATCGACCGGACATCACAAAGCCAAGACCGATCCTCTCGGTATTCGTGGCGAGGCTGAAGCATTTGGGTACCGCAGGCCAAAAGAGCTGGAGTTGGATCACTACGGCTTCACCGAGGCCGACCTGGACCAAGAATTTGTTCTCGGACCAGGTATTCTTCCCAGGTTCGCCACAGACTCGCGGTCCAAGATGAAACTGCGCGACATTATCGCTGCTTGCGAGAAGATCTATTGCGGGTCATATGGTGTCGAATACATCCACATCCCGGATCGAGAGCAATGTGACTGGATCAGAAACAGGATCGAAGTGCCTACCCCGTACAAATACTCTGTGGATGACAAGCGCCGCATCCTGGACAGATTGATTTGGAGCTCTAGTTTCGAGTCTTTTTTGGCCACAAAGTACCCCAACGACAAGCGCTTCGGACTGGAAGGTTGCGAAACCCTCGTTCCGGGCATGAAAGCCATGATTGACAGGAGCGTGGACTACGGTATCAAGGATATTGTCATTGGGATGCCGCACAGAGGAAGACTCAACGTTCTGAGCAACGTCGTCCGCAAACCCAACGAGTCCATCTTTAGTGAATTTTCGGGCACCACCGAGGCAAGCGACGAAGGCTCAGGGGATGTCAAATACCATCTCGGTATGAACTTCGAACGACCAACACCGTCCGGGAAACGAGTCCAACTGTCTCTTGTCGCAAACCCTTCTCATTTAGAGGCCGAGGATCCCGTTGTGCTGGGGAAAACTCGTGCCATTCAACACTACAACGACGACGAGAAGAAACACCAAACGGCGATGGGTGTCTTGCTTCACGGTGACGCTGCCTTTGCGGCCCAGGGTGTCGTCTACGAAACTCTGGGCTTCCACGCTCTTCCTGCTTATTCCACCGGTGGTACCATCCACATCATCGTTAACAACCAGATTGGGTTCACCACGGATCCTAGATTCGCTCGATCTACCCCTTACTGCTCGGATATCGCCAAGGCCATCGACGCGCCCGTTTTCCACGTCAATGGAGACGATGTGGAAGCCGTCAACTTCGTTTGCCAACTAGCTGCCGATTGGAGAGCTGATTTCAAGAAAGACTGCGTTATTGACATTGTTTGCTACCGGAAACAGGGCCATAACGAGACGGATCAACCATCTTTCACTCAACCGCTCATGTACAAGCGAATAGCGTCCATTAAACCTCAAATCGACAAGTATGTTGACAAGCTGATTGAAGAAGGCACCTTCACCAAAGAAGACATTGACGAGCACAAAAAGTGGGTGTGGGGAATGCTCAATGACAGCTTCGATCGAAGCAAAGACTATCAACCTACAGGCAAAGAATGGCTAACCTCCGCCTGGAACGGCTTTAAATCGCCCAAGGAGCTTGCCACCGAAGTCCTCCCCCATCCGCCCACTGGAGTTCCTTCTGATATGTTGAAGGAGATAGGGTCGAAGATATCCGAGGCCCCAGAGGGTTTCACGGTCCACCGTAACCTCAAACGTATCCTTGCCGGTCGCAGTAAGGCGGTTGAGGAGGGTAAGGGCATTGACTGGGCGACAGCTGAAGCACTTGCTTTCGGTACCCTTTGTCTTGAAGGTCACCATGTGCGCGTATCCGGCCAGGATGTGGAGCGAGGGACCTTCTCCCAGCGTCATGCTGTTCTGCACGACCAAGAGACTGAAAAGACATGGACACCTCTTAGCAACCTTGCTAAAGAGCAAGGAGCTTTCACCATCTCCAACTCGTCCTTGAGTGAATACGGTGTTCTAGGTTTCGAATATGGCTACTCACTCTCGTCGCCCAACGCGCTTGTCATGTGGGAAGCGCAATTCGGTGACTTTGCCAACAATGCTCAATGTATCATTGATCAATTCATTGCATCTGGAGAGGTCAAGTGGCTCCAAAGGTCTGGTCTCGTTTGCTCTCTTCCTCACGGTTACGACGGACAGGGACCCGAGGTAAGTTTGCTGCAAACCCTCTTTAGGATGGGAATAATCAAACTGACATCCTGGTTCTACAGCACAGCAGTGGCCGTATGGAACGGTACCTGCAACTTTGCAATGAGGAGCCTCGGGTATTCCCATCAGCGGACAAGCTCGATCGACAGCACCAAGATTGCAACATGCAGGTTGCATACATGACGACGCCCTCGAACTATTTCCACATCCTTCGACGACAGATGAACAGGCAATTCAGAAAACGTGAGTGAAAACAGCTATTCTTGAGAAAATTTGCCTTTCAACTGACACACACTTCCTTTCCTAGCATTGATTGTGTTCTTCTCCAAATCTCTTCTGCGTCATCCTCTCGCACGCTCTGATCTTGAGGACTTTACGGGTGATTCCTACTTCCAATGGATTATCCCAGATCCAGAGCATGGCAAGGGAATTGCTGAGCCAGACGAGATCGAGCGCGTCATCCTATGCACTGGGCAAGTGTACGCAGCGTTGCACAAGCACCGGGCGGACAAGGGCATCAAGAACGCCGCCATCACCCGTATCGAGCAGCTGAACCCCTTCCCATGGGCCCTGCTGAAAGAGAACCTTGACACCTACAAGAACGCCAAGACGATTGTCTGGTGTCAGGAGGAGCCTCTTAACGCTGGAGCATGGAGCTTTGTCCAACCACGCATTGAGACGCTGTTGAACGAGACAGAGCACCACAACAGGCGGCACGTGATGTATGCAGGCCGAGACCCCAGTGCGTCGGTGGCGACGGGTCTGAAGGCCTCTCACGTCAAGGAAGAGCAAGCATTGCTTGAGGAAGCGTTCAAGGTCACGCAGGATAAGTTGAAGGGCGAATGACTAGCCGACGGTGTGACCGGGGCGAAGGTGGTAGAGGGATGACAATAATGATGAGACACGAGGATCTGTCATGGCAGTAGGAGGTTGTGACAAAGTCGCTGCAAGCATGGCGGACGTAGTCAAAGCCGGGATCGAGTCGGGATCGAGGGCTACTGGCGGTTGTAGGACTCGATCGTCAGTAAGGGCTTTGCATCGACCCGGAATGTTGATTCCACAGCCTTGCACATATCAGCACAATTACCAAATTGAAGGTATAGGCGTCGCCCAGCTGGCTTTATTTTGCATATTGCCGTTCGGCTAGCAAGTTTGAGATCAAAATACTACCAGATTGAAATGCAGTCAATTCATTTCCTTGTACGGAGTTCCTATCATCCATCATCTTGGTGCCAGCGAAAGGGAAGCGACGCACTCATACCTAGGTATTTGTATACATACCATATCTACACACTTTCTGTACATACCAGATTTCACTTGCCCCTTCTTTTGGTGCGTGTATGCTACGAGCGCGCGCCAGCTTGATCTCTCTCTCTGTCTCTCTCTCACCCGCATGCTGAGTTTTCCCCCTTTTTATTTTCAAGAACTCGATTTCAAGAAGGAACCTCCCTTTTCGACCTTTCCCCCCTTGTATGCTTTCCCAGAACACAAGGAGGGGAAAACGGGACGAAACTTGTTCCGATATATCTGCAATCGGGTACTTTACATACTATTATCTTGCGAGGGAGGAGTTATTGAGAGTTCTTTCTTGGCAAGGCTTTCGACCCCCTGACTTTCTCTCTCTCTCTCCGACTCTCGTGGCTGATTTGGCCGAAGAAGAGGAACACAGACAGTCCAAAGGCACTTGAACCGCATTGTTGTTGTTTTTTTGGTTTGTTCGGGTCTTTGTGTTTCCGCGTTCTTTGTCGGCATGGTTCAAAGGTCGCGCAGGAACAAAAGACCTCCCGCGACCCCGACTCTCGAGACACCAAGACACTTCACACTTACCCTTTGTTGTATGCGTGTCCCGAGACTTAATGCCACCCACCCCATCTTTGTTAGGACCAAGGCCGGTACTGGAACAATGGCACAATGCAAGCGAGACTTTTGGCGAGGCTGTGGCTCACCCAGGGGGGTTTCCAACTGCCTTTCGAGAAGTTTTGACGAGGCTTTACCAATGACTGGCTCTGTGGAATGCTCGAAGGCAGCGTCTCAGACTGCCCTCGGTGTCCTTTGTTCTGGGGAGACATGGACTGCATTGTTGCAGGCAAGACATACCTGCCCTGGGTTGAAGGCACCTCGAAGCAACAGCCTTGCCTGATTCTGCGTGATAGGGACATCTCGTCTCTTCAAAAGCTGCGATGCGGCCTCTCCATCTGGACTTGGGACACCCATCACATCGCACTTTTTTCATTCTCGGTCAGCTAGTCAACACATCTCGCACACACACAGTCAGTCAGTTGTCCAAAACAGTATCAACCGTCATCGGTGAGGGACCAGGTATCTTCCTTTCGACAAACCTGTCAAATACCTGAGTCCTTCTTTGGTAGCAAGTCTCTCGATACCCTGCTCATGGATCAGCGACATGCGACGTCGATGGTGAAGGGTGAGTCCGCGTACTCCCTCGTCCCGTATACATATACCTCTAATATGTTCGCAGCAGCGTCGCGGTCGAGACCCGGAATCCACGAGAAGCGCGACGATGCGGAACCTCGAGTCTATTGCGAATTGCCGTCCTTCCCACCCTTTGACGAACCGGTCCCGCCCGAGGTGTCTCTCGAGGAACTCTGCGCCAAATACCCAAACCACCTTCGAGGGTCCTACTTTGACGCCTTCATCCAATGGCACTGGTCGGCCGCCGACATGTACTCTTGCCTGACCGAGTTGGCCATCAGCGAATTCAAGTCCTTCGGCATCTCGACTTCCAAGTCTTTCGCGAACCGAGCCAACTTCTTGATGAAGAGACTCGACGCCCGACTGACGGCCCTTTCTGCAGAGGAAGTCACGGCCCTGTGTCTCGCTCCCAAGATCCGACCGGCCATGGCGGACGGCACAGAGAAGTACGGCGCATCCAAACTGCAGGGCAAATTCCACAACCCCAGTGCTCCAGCGGTTCGAAAATACCCTTACCGGTCGGGCAAAGAAGGCAATCGCAACCCTCCTCAACAACCGGCGGCATTGAGGCGGACTTTTGTGTACAATGACAAGGAATACCAGCTCTGGGATTCGGCCAAGGAGCTCCAAGAGTACAGCCAGAGCATGGCGACTTACTGGGGGTATCAGCGTGCGCGTGTCGAACAGATCATCAATGCCGACGCAAAGTACCGTGCAAGCCCAGATCCTCAGCGCATCAGACTCATGCTCCAGATGGCAAATTGGCCATGCAATGCTGCAACTGAGACGTTCTTCAGCTTCCAATATATCCAGGACTGCCAGGCTTTCGAAAATGCAATCTTGGACTTGGTTGTGGCGGCTATCACGAATATGCTGGATGCTTTCCCGCCCGAGGACGCAGGTCAGCATCTGCAACTGGCTCGACAGTCGGCCGTTTCTTACGTTTTCGCGGGCCAGGATGCCAGATTGGCTAGATTGAATGACTTGTTGACGGCCATGCAGGCTGGAGGATCGACGTGCGGCCTGGTGGATCAGGTATTGTCGTGGACCGCAGACCTGGACGGAGAGTTCTCTGAGGCGGTGGAATCAGACCCTGTTCCCGGAAATTCACAGGAGGAGGAAGCGGTCAGTTTCTTCCTGCAGAACTACCTGGAATCTGAGGGAACTTCAGATGTCAGCCCCCCAGTCGCACCGGGCTCAAAAAGCTCGAAACGAGAGAGATCAAAGTCCCCGACTGCCGTGAACCCCGTCAAGCGAGTGAGATTTGCGGACACCACCACCGTTTTTGGAGATACAGGTGAGACAGTAAATGCTTTTTTCTTGCGCGAGGAACCACGTCAAGGTGCTGGGACGGGCAATTTTGGGCCAGACTGGAACATCGATGACCATGACACGCTCCAACATGACACGGCTCCTGTCGTCGATGGAGAAGACGTCGTTTTCACCCTCGATCCACCAATGCAAGAGCTGCTTGAAGGATTCGATCTGGAAGGTCTGCCATGGGATCCTGTCCAGGGTTTTTTGGATACCTCAATCGATTTGACGGCCGCTGACTATCCACCAGAGGTTGATGGGTATGAGTCCGAGTGGGCACAGTTGTTGAGAGAGGCGGGAGCTCAGGACGATGTTGCCCCAAACACGAACGAGAACGGGATGGAGACATCATGGGAGCTGCCCGAGCTCGTCGACAACGATCCAGACTGGTTGAGGGAGGCTATAGCAGGGGCGGCGACTCAGAACGATGTTGTCCCAGACATGAACGAGAACGAGATGGCGACGCTGTGGGAGCTGCCCGAGATCGTCGGTAACGACCCAGACTGGTTGAAGAAGGTCATCGCAAAGGCGGAGGAAGACTAGAGTGAATGTTATTGATTTCCTGTCTGTGATCACAACGACAGAAGTCTGCGCACGTGTATGAGACCGGCTCAGGGCCTCAGTGTTCAGAGGTTGTCTGGAAAAAGCGCTTGTGACATTGTATGGAGCAAAGTTGCATGATTCTTTCGTGTGGGAAACTGATATGGGAGTGATAACATTGGGTGAAGTCTGGATAGGTGGACAAATGGTTGGCTTGCAAAGAGGGAAGTGGCGCAATAAATGATTGTCTGGATGTCCAACCTGGGTGTTCCCAACAGTGTCATATGTGAGGCTAGTCCTCCTCTTGTTCTTGACCACTTCAACCAAAATACTAGATACTTGAAACGCAGCTATTGTGGGTCCCCATCTCTATTCAAGTGTTTCTTTCCGGCGCTTGCCTTGCCTGGGTTCGGGACATACATGGCGTAGATGTTTCTCGAAGAGTAGCACAGGCTTGTCGATCTGAATATAGATATTAGGCTATTTGAGAAGGGCTTCCTTCAACTGGTTAGTTTCCGTGCAAAGGATAGAATTTGGACCCACAAGAAGCACAGATAAGTCAAAGAAATACTGACCAGCTTCCAACATCCTCAGAGCTTGGATCATGAACCAATATCTTTGCTCATACCGATCCGGTGAGTAATATGATCAAGAACAAGTGCATGTGGTGCGACGGTGTTCATGCTTGTCAATGCCCCAAGTCTCGAAGTTGGTGGGCGCAGCAGGATTCGAAACTGCTTCGAAGACTTTGTGTAGCCATATTTGTTGCTTGTAGACTTGACAATTAGGACATGCCCATCCAAGGGTTTCGTTTATTCCCTGCGAAAGACAGCCAATCAGTATCTTCCATTGAAAAGATTGGTGTTATCCGTTGCAATGCCCGAGGCAGACTTACATCGCCTGGACCCGCGTGAAATAGTGTCGTAGGCCAATCAACAGGTACACTGCCTAGTTTGGAGTATCACCCCTGACAAACAGAGCCTTGTCATCGCCCGACTGTCCACAGTGTGTCATGGAGCCAAGCTCTCTTTGTTTCATACAAACTCACAGCCAGTGTGGTGTGTGTTTGCCACTTTGATGTTGGCCACGGATAAGCCCCGAGAAGAGACTGTTTGCTGTATCTGTCCAGCGCATAGAGCAGGAAATGACAACCGAGGGAGGGCGGATGTAATGGATCGATCTCTGGTTGTTCCGCTGTGATCTTGAGGTCCAGGGCTGCTGATCAGTCGACTGTGCAGTTTGCAGACGAGCATGACCCATCGACTTTGTATGTGAGCCGCATGACCTTAGGTGTACAGCCTCTTCCTGTTTGGTAAGTATACTTGGGTGCCTTTGAGTGAGAGAGGTGTCTGCGAGGTGTCTGTTTGTCCATCTCCTCCATTTAAGCCGATCTTCGACTCGGATGCTTCTCCGTAGACTGCAGAACATTCCTGATCATCGAGCCAAGTCCTGTCCAACCCTTCGACAGTGAAATCCGTACTGCCTCACCAAATATCACCGGAACAAAGCGTTCTTCATCCGATTGGCCTGTGCAAAGTCTGCCTGTGTATTCACGCTTCAGATCGGCCGGACCTGGAAAAAAAAAATAACAAAACGCATCTTCATCCTGGCACGAACTTTTCAACCTTTATCTTCATCCCCCAGACCCAAACCGGCGCACAGATCATTTGCCATCTCTTCTCTCAAGGAGTAGAAGCTTCAACTTACTGCACTGTAAGATCATTGAATCGTTTCTGTCTTTAGAAAGTCCTCAAGGATCTAACTTACTGTCAGAGACCTTCCGAGCGAAAAGGCTCCTGAATCTGGCACAAACCTTTCAACCTTCATCTCCATCCCCAACACCGCCACACAGGCCATTTGCAATCTGTTCTCTGAAGGAGTAGAAGCTTCAACTTACTGCACTGTAAGATCATTGAATTGTCTTTGTCTTTAGGAAATCCTCAAGGATCTAACATATCGTCAGAGACTTTCAAAGCAAAAAGGGTCCTGAATCTGGCACAAACTTTTCAACCTTCATCTTCATCCCTAAAACCACCACACAGGTCGGTCGCCATCCGTGCTCTCAAAGAGTAAAAGCTTCAACTTACTGCACTGTAAGATCGTTGAATCGTCTTTGTCTTTAGGAAATCCTCAAGGATCTAACTTGTCGTCAGAGGCTTTCGGAACCACCCTGCTCTCAACATGAATACCCACACCGGCCACCGAGCCCCACGTAACCGGCCAACAGTCCCTCGGTCCGACCGACCGCAGGTGGTGCCTGGGAACTTCCAGTTCCCAACGGCGGCGATAAGGTTAGGCCGTGGGCTCAATTCTGGGAGGAACATGTTAGTCCTGAGAGACGGTGACAGTTCTCCTGTCACAAGGGCCCCGTTGATAATTGAGCGTGGCCGCAACGAAAGAGGGAGGGGGGACCAATATCCCCACAGGGATGACCCCCTCCCAGCGGGGCTAACGCTTTCGGAAGTCATTACATTGTACCCCAGGCATGCCTGGGGTACAATGCTCCGAGTGTTCATATCAGAGGGGTTGTCTGCCGACTATATCTGGCGGCTTACGCCGCCAGATATGAGAAATACAAGAAGTATCATGCGGCCATGGAATTACATTCAAGCCGCCATAGGGCGGGAGGTGGACAGAATGGTATTCGAGGAGACGGGCATCCGGAGGGTGCCTCCTCCAAGACCAAGAAGGACATCAAATAACAGCGACAACAATAACGACGACGACAACGACGAAGACGACTCCTCGGAGTCAGACGATGTATCGTCAGAGGATGCCGTGCGCACGCCGGCAGACTTAACCGTCAGGGAGCTTCAAGAGATTGCAAGAATCACACAAAACAGAAGTCGCGAAGTGCAGGCGACCATTATAGATCATACCGGCCAGGAACAAGTCCAGCGTGATAGGTGGCGGCAAACCCGACAGGACTGGGCGAGAGAGCTCAGAGACGCGTACGCCGTGGACACCGGGACGGACATGCCACCAACCAACAACCCTGTTGTCATGCTGCGTATCCTGTGGCGTTCACAGAACGTCCAAAACGAGGACGAGACAGTGGATGAATATGTTGCCAGAGCAAATTGGAATGCCTGGAACATGTTTGCCAGGCAGGCGCAGGTCTTTTTGCGAGAGCTCGAAGCAGAGCTGGAGGCCATTGAGGCGTTGGAAGAGTTGTGATTGTGAGATGACCCTTGGATGAGAGCCGTGTGACGCAAGAGCGCGGAGGATTGAGCATAGGAGCCTGGGACAGGCCTGGGACAAGACACGGAGTTTGTTCTTCTTGTATGAGGTTGAGTTCCTTTGTATGAGGTTGAAGGAAGGTCACGAGGTCTCCCCGGAAAGAGACTAGCGCGTGCCGGATAATTGTTTTTGTCCAGGGCGCCACATCCAGCGTGCCAGCCTTGGTATGCACCATCAAGTGCCGTGGTGTACATACAGTACACAAGACAATCCACAGTGTACCGAGTAATCAACAAACAATGCTCATTTCATCATCATTCAGACTCCCAACCCTCTCATCTCGTGGCTTGGTATTTGCGCATTGCATTCTTCGTTTCTATCATGTCCATCTGGCCGTAGGTTGACCACCCGCTTCATCTCGGCCTTGTTGAGCTATTCTTTGATCACCGTGATGACCACTTGTTGCTATTCTCATTACTGCCTCAGTTGACTGCCCTGTTTATACGGGCTTGATATCAGATACTACCTCTATGAGAGCTCATAGACCGCCATTAACGATTCAGCCTGACAACCAGATTGGGTCCAGAGTTACCATCTATCTTCCTGATCGACCAGACTACCCCGAAGTGGACCATGTCTAGCCTTTCCCTGGTCTAGAACTACACGAAAACTTGTAGAATGAAGTCGTTTCACCGATCATTGTAATTGGGCATCAATACTATATCACTAAGCGCCTGGCGTTTGCACATCTGACCATCCCTTCGCGTACGCAAAATTCCAAACAATCTTATTCTACAGAGTGTATACCTCTCCACTGTCCTCCAAGAACATGATTTGATTTGCCTCATTCATTGTCCTAAGCGCAGCAGTAATCTCTTCCTGGGAGAATTCTGCCCCGTGAGTCTCAGACACGCGATGATTGACTGCAGCACTGACATCCGCGAGAGTAGCCATGTCATTCTGGAACAGCGATGTCTGGGTCAGGGGGCCCAAAGCAGCACGGAATGACGCGAGACGTGGCTGCGAAATACTTGGCCCTGAATCCCGAGGCGATGGCTCCAGAGCTTGGGATTGTGAGTCGGCTTGCGTGGATGGTAGCTGGGAACTGGGTATGGAGCTGGCTATACTCATGCGGGACATTTGCGATTCTGCACCTGTCTGTCGCTGGCTTCGGGAGGAGCTAGCCCGCTCGACTGATTCTGCTGAATCGTCGCTTTCAGGGTCAGCGTTGCCGTTGGCTCTTCCATTTGGCGTACCATTCGTTGTGGTATTGGTGCGAGTCGAGCGCTGACTCCTCGTCTGTGGCATAGTCCCACGGGTACCACCTGACCTGGTCCCATGGTACGGGGTATCTTCATCGCCATCGTCGTCGTCACTACCAGACTCGCTATCTGCTTCCGAAGAATCATCATTGCCATCACGGGTCTTGCGTCTCTTGTTTCGCCCACCATCTTTGACCGCAATTTCTCTGAAGAGGGCAAATTTAAGGATCTCTTCCGCCGCAATGGCATCGCTCTCTTCGACTCTGCTCGACAGTCGGGCTTTCGCATGGGCGGTCGATAAGCGGATCAAGGTCTCCAAAGTTCTTGCAGTCATAGGGCTGGTTCTGCGCTTATTTGCTTGCAATTCATCATTCCGAAGGTTGGCGTAGGCATTAACGACATAGTCACTTGCCTCTTCTGTCAAAATAGGTTTGCATCTGCTTTTCGCGTACTGAATGTATTTCTTGATGAAGGCCATGCTGACGGGCACGACTTGTTTGTTGCCTCTTGTCCTGGCTCCAGCCCGGAAACCGGCATGAAGCACCACGTTGAATTTCTCGTAAACCAGCGACGATTGATTGGCATTCTGATCTTCCTGGACACCAACTCCAAGCATTTGATTGGACTGTTCTCGGATCGGAGCTCCTTCTTCAGTTCCAGGCTGACGATACTCGTGCATTCGAAGGACATGCTCGCTGACTTCTCGATCTCTAGTGTCGTTAATGTCGTCGGTAACGATAAAAAGCAGATCGAAACGGGACAATAGGGAATCGGGCAAAGCGATATTCTTGTGGGGGTCTTTGTTGCTGTCATATTGACCGAAAATGGGGTTCGCGGCCGCAATGACGCTGCATCTGGCGTTTAATGAGGTATGGATGCCGGCTTTGGCAATGGTGACGGTCTGCTGTTCCATGACTTCGTGGATGGCCACGCGGTCCACGTCGCTCATTTTGTCGAACTCATCGATACATACTACGCCCCGGTCTCCCAAAACCATGGCACCAGCTTCGAGTCTCCGCTCACCTGTCTCCTTGTCGGAGGTAACGGCAGCGGTAAGACCGACTCCGGAGGAGCCACGGCCGGTCGTTGCAATTGCCAATGGTGCGGTATTGAGCACAAAGCGCAAAAGCTGAGATTTGGCTGTTGAAGGATCGCCCACCATGAGGATGTTGATGTCGCCCCTTAAATGGGTACCATTCGGCAAGTTCTTTTCCATTCCGCCCAAGAGCATGAGAAGGATTGCTTTCTTAATGTAGTCGTGCCCGTAGATACTGGGCGCCAGACTTTGTGACAGCAAGTCGAACACATTGTGCTTACGAGCCATTTTGTTGATGTTTCTCACGTCCTGATCTGTGATCGTGGCTTGAGCAATTCCTCCGCCGGCTTTTGAGGACAAGAGGACGATATTGTTGGCCAAGATGAGGGTCCGAAAGATCGATGATCCTGATCCAGCATTTCTATTCCCCAATGACCTGAAGAGGCCCACCAGCTGGATGCGGTCCCCAGGCTTGACCCGATCAACCATGTCATCGTCCAGAAGGACATCGACGCTTCGGGGAAGTTGCCCCGCCGGTGCTCGCTCGGGCATTTCTTGAATGCTGATTGTTTGATGATCACGATAGGTACAATAGCCATACTCGGTAACCAACTGACTGACAGTTAGCATCACGCTCAGAACTAGGTGGTCGGCACCCAACGTACAGGATTTCCCTCCCCATCTTCCTGTGGATAGACACTCAGACTTGCAGGAGCGTTGGCACTCATAGTCTGGTCTCGGTATTCTCTGAACATAAAAGTGCCTTTTTTCTCATTCCAGTGCACGCTTTTGACAATCTTTGGTCTGACCAGACTGCACTTTGTGACGATGCCTTCCAGACAGACCATCTTGTTGAGAAGTGAACTTCCCAATGTCCTAGGATTGCAGGTGTTCTCGCCAAATGAACCCGAATATGCGACGTAATATAATCGGTCCTCATCTTGCTCGAAAGGGGCACGGTTGGGTATGGTGCCAATGACGTTTTTCAGCGCGGCATCAAAGGCCAGGGAGTAGTCAAATGGTTTGTGCAAAATCCCATCCGCGAGTTCTCGAGAATGAGCTCGAACATCGTCAATGCTGACCACGAGTCGTCTCAGGCCACGGTTCAGCATCAAAACAATGTCGGCACGATAGGATCTGGCTTCATGGTCGGTGGGGTCGAGGAATTCAGTTGCCAGTCTGATTCTGTCGCGGACCGCTTCATCACGAAGCTGAATGGTACTGAGCGCCATTTTGCGCGAACTGTCTGTGAGGTTGTGTTGAGAGAGGTTCTGCGCAGGGGAGAATTGAAGGGCGGGCCATGGATTTGGAAGAAGAGGAATCGCGTTTCCAGAGGACGCGTCGCGCGCGCGGAGCGCGTAAAGTGATTCGGACGAGCATACGAACCGCTTTGCGCTACTACAGCAGAGCATTTAGCAAGAAACTGCACTTACTCAATTCATGATGATCAACGGTCCTGATACGTTGCAAAAGCCGGAGAAATTTAGATCTCGAGAAAGATTTGTTTTGGAGCCTCATTTGTCTTAGAGAGGGACTTTGTAGGCCACTGGAAACGTTCATGAAGAGTACAGAAGTCACAGAGAAGTGAACATCTTTCAGTCAATGCTGCCAGACTGTCAAGCGCGAGATTGAGTTCCATGTACCATCCAAGCAGAATGAACTTTGAAATATCACGCTCTCTCTTCAAATGATCTGGGTTACTCATCTAAAGTAGGAAAGAGTCGCTATGGAGTTCCGAAACTGACCAAGCAGGAGAGCAATGTCTTTCTTGTCTAGCAATTTGCCGTGATCCGACCATTCCTGGCCAGTTGGCTTCTAGAGACATGTAGCATGGAGCTAGACGTGGCAGCCTTGCCTATCTGGATCATTTCTCCGTGGCCAGGAAGGAAGCACGATTGAGGCCCATGTACTCGGTACGGAGCAGTCTCAACAGTTGGTGCAATGGCTGTAAATGAGAAACCGGGCATCCTCAAACATCCGGCATGACCCTTTTTCGTGGAGGGCATAATCATGCTGCATGCATGGCGAGACCGCCACCACGGTGGACAAGCGCAGAGCAGACTGTGTCCCAGGCTGTCCTGATCACGAACTTTTGACTCTCATGTCCGGAACTTCGCTGCAGAGGCTGGCGCCACATTCGTATCAAGTTCGGCATCACAAGGCTCCGGTCGTCGGGCTGTCTCTCCTCTCCTTTTGAAGTTAAAAGTACAGCCCAATCATGCAACATCTCTTTCAGGGCCAAGTTGAGACGACGTATTTTGATGATGCCAACGGCCACGTCGGGTCGAGACCCTGCGCATGGAAGCGTTGAGATCCCCAAACACGATGCTGCTGCCACGCACAGCGCGGCGCCAGCGAACCAACAACCCCATGGGGGCAAGGCTTTACCAGCGGAGCAAATGGGAAGCAGCACAGAGGGCAGCTGAGAGGGTTGCAGTCTGCTGCTGCTACGATGTGGGCTTTCTGTTGGGCACTGGGGTGTGGGCGCGACCACGCGGAGTCCATGTGCTGGAGTAGCAGGAGGAAGAGGCAACAGCGGTCATGGTGAGGTAGCATCGGGAAATCTTCGCTATTCAGGGTGCGTTAGTGAGATCCAGAGGCGGGTCATGCTAAACCTATGTTACGTGGTAGGGGTGGAGTCAAGATGGAGGTTTGCTCGATACCTGACAATTGAGATGCGAGAGGATCATAGTTCTAGAAGAATTCAGGAGAGAGTAATCAGTCATACCACCGATTGAAGTGGAGCTGGACCACAAGAGAAAAAATTGCACTGTCTCATAGTTGTGGCATCTTGCCATCGAGGATGCCACACCAGACGGAGTTTGAGTTGGGTTGGTGACGAGTTGGTGGCTGGTAAAAGTTTTTGCTGCCTGTGCCGAACAATCTCAGCGCTGCAACAACCTCGGCGAGGTGGAGGTAGAGAGAGGCACCTAGAGCGCTTGCACGTAACAGCCTAACAGTGTACGGAGCACCTTAGGGGGAGCACCGAGTACGAGCACCTACCAGGTACCTAGAAAGAAATACAGAGCACTTGTACCTCGTACCTGGCACCCACTGCCACCCACTGTCCACCCAGGCTGGTTGGGAAAGTGCCCCGGTGACCCCAAGGGGCCTCCCACCCACCTCCCTTCGGGTCCCCAGATACCATAATCGGTTATACGGCCATCCCTAACGGGCTTTTGTACCTACCCAGTCAGGTGGTGACCACTTGCTCGCGATCAGCTGCTGTCAAATTCAATTGTCACCGATTTGGTAGTGGCTAATACAAGCCGCACCAGAAGCTGGGTGACTTTCTGGTTCGAAGCTACCATCCAATACCCGAGGAAATTGTCCTGCGCGTGGCCTGTCACTGGCTCTTTGTGTCTCTCAGCAGCTCTAGCTCTTGCCCCGTCCCTCCTTTCTCTCACATTGTCGTCATCATACGCATTTCTCACATCACTCACAGCATTCACATCACCCATCATCGTCCATCACCGTCCATCCTCGTCCGCATCGACCGATGGCTGCATTGGCTTCTCCTCCACAATTGGCTTCATTCATCGTTGTGAGCCCTCCCCTCTTTCCGGGCACAGTCTCACGATTCCTCAGGCTTTTGAATGTCTCTTCATCATCATTCCACACGTAAGACTTTGCACGATGCAAAACTCGTGAGAAACAACGATCATACCTGTCCCCGCTTAGCGAGTTCCGCAAATCTAATCTCGGGACCACCGTCCTTGGTAGAGGTTAGTTCACGAGATTTTCTTGCGAAGAGTCTAAGCTTTTTTCGATCCCCGGACCTTGACCTCCCCTGGCCAACGTTACAGCGCGCTAAACGAACACCTACAATGTACGAATCAGCCATTGTTGGCTGCAGGATTTTGCCCCGCGGGATTGAGGGGTTCCCTGTCAAAAGAGCTGGCATTGGGATCCTGCTCCTTCAATAGGGAAGCCAAGCGCTGGGCAAGAAAGAGACAGACTCACCTGGACCAGTGCGAGTAGGGAAACAAGGACGTCAAGATGCCAATATTGAAGGTTTCTGGCGAGCACCCGGGGCCAATTGAGTTTGGGCCACTGACGTCTGATGGTCTCTCAAAGAAAGGCTGTTGTTCAGCCACCCCGGAGGCCTTTAGTCCTGTTTGGGGCAGGTCGCCGAACATCACCCTCTGGTTGCAACTGGGATGCAGTGGAGGCCAGCGGTAAGCCCGTGGATCAATACCAAGCACGCACAACTAGGTCGGCTCGGAGAGCCTCGTTGGCTTCTGCGCGGGGCTGGCGGCGAGGCAGCCAAACAAACCTGGACCAACTCCGTAACTCCGCGTTTTGCAGGGTGACCCAGCGAGACCACTTCTTCCAATGGAATGCGGCATCTTCATCAAAACACCTATATCACGGGGGCAACTAAAAATCTGGCGATGGCACCCTGGCACGCTACTAACCCACATTTCCCCTTGTCATGGTGCATGTGGGTTGCCTCGATTGCCCGGCCACTCAAATTCCATCTGGAGATTCTTTCCCAGAATTTCTCCATGTCTATGGAGGGGCAGCCACCGTGTGAACGACACGCCTGTCCTCTGCCAGTCTCGACCGCCCTCCCCATGGGTCATGGCTCCTTCAAATTAGGAATTCCTGATATCAATCACCTGCAGCAGACGGGTCTTCTCCACACCCCAATCCCCCCCTCCTGGGCGTGCGACCAGTAACAAGCCACAATGGTGAGTGAAAGCTCCAGAGTTCCATTGCATTTGTGACTTTTCCCTGGCTTTTTCGCCTCTGCCCAAAGCTCTCTTTAAAGAGACGATGCCTCCTCGTCTGGGAAGCTTGTCCTTCTTGTCTCCTTCTTGACTTCTTGTCAAGCATCTCTTTGCTCTCTCTCTCTTGGTTCAAGCCCCCCGAAAGAGTCCAACATGCCGGGCGAGCTTCGTGCTCTCTCTACCACCAACGACGTCAACCGCGTCGAGGCTCCAGTCACCTGGAAAGCCTACCTCATCTGTGCCTTTGCATCCTTTGGCGGTATCTTCTTCGGTTATGACTCTGGATACATCAACGGCGTCAATGGCGTCACGGAGTTCATTCACATCGTCCAAGGTCCCACTGCCACGGCTCTCTCGTCCTCCCACCAGTCTCTGATCGTCTCCATCCTCTCTTGCGGTACCTTCTTTGGCGCCATCATCGCCGGTGACGTCGCCGATATCATTGGTCGCAAATGGACTGTCATCTTGGGCTGCGTCATTTACCTTGTTGGTGTCATTATTCAGATGATCACTGGGCCCGGCCACGGTCTTGGTGTCATCGTCGCGGGTCGTCTGATTGCTGGTTTCGGTGTCGGTTTCGAAAGCGCCACTGTGATTCTGTATATGAGCGAAATCGTAAGTGGTGACTGCATGCTGTATACTCACTCCCCAGCTAACTGTCCCGCGTCTGTAGTGCCCGAGGAAGGTTCGCGGTGCCCTCGTCGCTGGATATCAATTCTGCATCACGATTGGTCTGCTGCTCGCCTCTTGTGTCGATTATGCCACGGAGCACCGCAAAGACACTGGCTCTTACCGAATCCCCATCTCTATCCAGTTTGCCTGGGGTCTGATTCTCGGCGGCGGTCTGCTATTCCTTCCTGACTCACCCCGATACTTCGTCAAGCGAGGGCGGATCGAGAAGGCTATGCAGTCACTCTCTCGCCTCCGTGGTCAACCCACCGATTCCGAGTACATTCAAGTCGAGATTGCCGAGATTATCGCCAACGACGAGTACGAGCGTGAGATGATCCCATCCTCCGGCTGGTTCTCTTCCTGGCACAACTGCTTCAAGGGCGGTCTGCGCAACCAAAAGTCCAATCTCCGCCGTACTATTCTTGGTACTTCGTTGCAGATGATGCAGCAATGGTGAGTGATCTCCAGCGGGCGAATCCAAGATGGCCTTCCCTATCCGCAGTTAGCTAACACATTCGTAATTGCAGGACTGGTGTCAACTTCATCTTCTACTACTCTACACCTTTCCTCCAATCGACCCACGCCATTAGCAACACCTTTTTGATCTCGCTGATCTTCACGTTGGTCAACGTCTGCTCCACCCCGATCTCTTTCTACACCGTTGAGAAATTCGGCCGCCGCCCTCTGCTCGTCTGGGGAGCCTTCGGCATGCTTATCTGCCAATTCCTCGTGGCCATCATCGGTGTTACGGTCGGTTTCAACCACACCCACACCGACGCCAACGGCGACAGCGTGGCCAACAACATCTCGGCTGTCAACGCACAGATTGCATTCATTGCCATCTTCATCTTCTTCTTTGCCTCGACTTGGGGTCCTGGCGCCTGGATTTTGATCGGAGAGATCTTCCCTCTCCCGATCCGTTCCCGAGGTGTGGGTCTTTCGACTGCCTCTAACTGGCTCTGGAACACTGTAAGTAGCATCCCGTGCGGCTGTGGTTTGTTTTTTGTATTTTAAACTGACTTCGTGTGTTCTCTTCTCCAGATCATTGCCGTCATTACCCCCTACATGGTCAACAAGGACAAAGGAAACCTGCGATCCTCCGTCTTCTTCATTTGGGGCGGCCTGTGCACCTGTGCCTTCATTTACTCATACCTCCTCGTTCCCGAGACCAAGGGTTTGACACTGGAACAAGTTGACAAGATGATGGAAGAGACAACCCCCCGCACCTCTGCCGGATGGAAGCCTACCAAGACTTTCGCTGAGCAGATGGGCAACGAGGGCGGTGTCCTCAACAAGGAGATTGTTGCGGATGTCGAGAGGAAGGGCTCCGTCTTTTAGATGGACGGACCGGGCGGCATCTGCAGTATCCTGGAAGAAAGGGTCTATGCGGGTTCCTATTCCCATCGCCCTCCACGGCTGGTGGTTTTGATCCTGCAACTTTCTTCTCAAGATGCGAGCATGATGCGTAGCAGGGTGAGGAGAAACCTGTTGAAATTGATACTTCTATTCAATAGTAAGACAGGACCGACAGACCTGATGGTGGCCTGACAGTGGCGAGTAAGCGGTAGTAGAAGGGGATGACCATAACATCATCACCATCCATAACAAGGAATGTGAATACATTTTTTGGACATTTAACTGACCACCTGCCGTGCACACATTGTATTGATGCGAGAGTGAGTTGTGTATTTTGTCCGTAACAGCTACACGATGGATCCAGCTCAGCGGCAGGGCAGTCATCAAGACACGAATAAGCACTCATGTCGATTCTCTCGTCTGTCTCTCTCTATCTGCATAAGGTATGCGGGCACTGTTCATTCCGACCTGTTCCGTCCTCTATCTATCTATGCCCCAGATCTCCGCGTCGGCTCAAGTGAGCAGTCTGTTTGAGTTGTGTACTTACCCGTCAAACCCCACCTACCCACCTACCTAGGTAGATACCTGACCTGTTACTTGTGTACCTACTTTGACATTTCGACAGCTGCGTGTGGAAGGCTAAAACCTAGGTATCCTGTGGAAGTGTCTCACTCGATGAAGAGGTCACTCAGACTGTCACTGACCACAGCTACAGCCCCAAGCCACGCATTCAATGCCATGTCCAGTTCCGAGTCGCAGCCAATAACAAACAGGACGTTGCCGCCCGGTATATACCATCGCATTTGGTTTCAAACTACCAGGTCGATACGTACCGTGACTCCAACTGTCAGGAACTAGTGAGGAACGAGGTAGGTCTGTACGAGCGTTATTTGGTGCTCCTCCCATCCTCTTTAATCCCGCACATATGCCCAACACCCTCTGATACGATTCGTTCCCCGTTTCCATCCCACCCACCTGCGTTGATTATCTACTTAGACCTCTCTAGGTGCGGGTGCCCGATAGCGGAGGACCCATCGCCATGGAGTCCGCGCCCCATCCGGTCTTCCAGAGGTCTTCCCTGCATGCCGCTAAGATACAAGAAAGCGTGGCGGGGATTGGAAAAGAGTATTCGAAAGAGTAGTTAGAGGATGCTCGCAGGTACGAGGGTGGGTTTCGTCCTTCTACCATGCATTGCACGAGGTCCGTCCTGTCTCGCTCTCGTGTTGGCCTCTTTTCTCACGAGCAGCTCCGTCGTCCATACTCCCATCCGACTCGCACGTCCGGTCCCGCCTTGAGTCTGGTCTCCACAGCAGCTTCCATGCATATGCATAATGGCCTACCCGATTCTTGATTCACCAGCTTCTCTCCCTCTCCAAGCTCTCTATTTGGTCCAGGAGCGAGAAGTGAGCAAGCGGAATGCAGGAAGTTAGTCAGTCACTCATGCAGCCAGCCAGCGACTCATTGACTGAGTCAGTGTGTTCATACCTTCCAACACACAGCTTCTCCAGACTCTTCAACGACGACAACGACCCCCCGGCTCCATGGTCCTGGCATGAAGACTTCCAGCCCCCCGTCCGGCCGTCCAACCCACCCACCCACCTTTTGCCCTCTTCCATGCTTCTAGAACGCCACCCCCGCCATGCGAGAAGGAGCTTGACCTTGACCTTGGAGCTTGCTTACGCATCACACGCATCATACCCATCCGGAACATGTATGTGTTCAATGGAATCCTGTAATCCTCGTTCAGGTGAATGGGCCTCCTTCCTGACCACCCACAGCAGCGCGAAATATCTACTAGTGTTGACTCGACCACACACCTCGACCTGAGTGGTATTGAATCACGCCATGCAGGTGGTCTCTAGGTCTGTTCCTATTCGAACGGGTAACCATTATGCTTGATTAATCGACGAATTAATGGAGCATCATTTCCGCAAAACTTGTGCCAGAAGAAGAGATATTCTTGGTTCCCAACCCGAACTGCTACGCTTGTCTCTGTGCGCCGGAAAGAAGCATAACCCACGGACAAGTAATTAAAGCGCTTGGTGTCCTTGTCCAGCAGCATGTGCAATTCATTCTCCCGTGTGATGCGAGTGCCCAGCTCGATAGTGCCTAGGGGCTCTGGTTCAATACTGGTGAGTATAACATGACCCCGATTTGCTCACCTCCCCCTCTCTCTGTGTACTCGCAACCGCAGTATGAGAGGTTCTCCCGGCATCCACACCACGCTGCTTGACTCGTCCGCAGTCGTGTCATGTGTATGTGCGTGGCAAGGAATTACATGCAAAACGACAACTGGAGCATCAGCATTATCCTACTGAACGAAGCCCCTTTTCCCACGCTTTCCGAAAGGTAGACTGTCATGGCTGTCTAGCTACTGAATCAAGTCCCATTCCCACCCCCTTTGAGAAAGGCTAAGGCTCGCTCGCTGATCAGAGGGCGTCTCACTCACTCGGAACCATCCGATGGCCGGGGCTGGGATATACGACGTACGTACATTACCGATTTCGTCCCTTCTCTAACGAGATCCAGCACCGGAGATTGCTGTGTGCACATATCTGCTCTTGTCAAGAATGCAATCCTGTCCATGGGAATGGACAAAGGGGGGGGGGAAAACCGCACTCGACTTTCTTCTGAGCTCGGGGTGTGGAAATTCTGCTACCACAGAAAAGAAAGGGGGGGGGGGGGGGGAGGAAATAAATATTATCTAGGTAGGTAGGGAGGTAGGGAGGTAGGTAGGTAGGTAGGTAGGTAGTAAGTAATGGCACACAGCATACTACTCGAGGTCGGTACGGTCATTGGTTTTCTCCCACGGGGGCAATGCAATTCTACGAGACCGCTCAATGCCCGTCCGTCTCTTTTGTACATACTGGGGGAAAAAAAGACAGAAGAAAGGGGAGGAGGGGGGAAAGCATATCACTCAATTCTGGTTCAAGCAGACATCTTTATACGAAGCACCTGGTTTTTGTCACCCCATACTACTTTACTGGAATTTCTTAAAAACACCGCCTCAAAACCGCACTGCACAAGTAGTAGCTGATTCCGCTTTCACTCCGTCCACCACCTCTACAGAGTAGGACACTAGCCACTACTCGCTGCAACCTCCTCCATCTTCACATCCCCATTGTTCTGCTCCGCCGAGGGCAAGTCTGCCCCAAGCTTGACCTCGAGGATCGCACACCTGCCGTTCTTGACGGCCTCGACAGCCTGGGGCAGCGCGTCAAGCAGCTCGGCCACAGTGCTCACGGTCCCTGCCCAGGCGTGGCCTCCCGTAGCGGCCTTTGCGATGCCCGCGTAGTCCGGGGTGGGTTCGAAGCTGATGTTCAGGGCCTTGTTGTCTACTTTGCTGCCTTCGCCGTGCGGGTGGACCAGGAGCATGGACCGGCGGGGCGCGTTCCAGCCTTTATTGTTAAGGACGATGGTTAAGATGGGAATGCTGTACCGTTGCGCGATCCAGTAGACGGAGCCCGGAACGGAGAAGAGGAATGTCCCGTCGCCGACGATCTGGCATACGAATTTCCCCTTGTTGGCCCCGAACCGGTCACCGCTCGCGAGATCGCGATGCTGGAAATCGGACGCCAGTTTGACACCCAACGCCCCGCCGCCGGACCACCCCAGTCCGCCGCCGCCGCAGTTGATCCACGTCTTTGGATGCACGGGCGCGATCTGGTCGGCGATGGAGATGCTCAGCGTGACGGCCTCGACGGCGAAGATGGTGTCTTCCGGCACGGCGGAGCGGATCTGTCCGCCCAGAACGTGCGGCGTGATCGACGCGGTCGACGGGTCAGAGGGGATTTTCGCCAGCTCCTTGGCCTGGTTCCAGCGCGCGGCGTGGGATTCTTGTCTCCTCTTGGCCGCGGCGGTGTGGGCGTCGTCGGACAAGGTTGCGGAAAGCGTCGAGTGCGAGGCGAGATACTCGGTGATTTGGGCGAACGAGGTGGCGGAATCGGCGCTGAATCGAGCGTGGGCGGGTATGTAGAAGACTGGCATCTGCCGCTTCAGCACGTCGACGTCGATGTGGATGATCCGGGCGTCCGCTTTTGGTTTGCACTGCGTCGGGATCCAGGGCACATCGCAGTCCACCACTAGGATAAAATCCGCAGTCGTTATGGCCGGGTCGGCGCCGTATCGCAACCCCAATGCCGCCGGGTGGTTCGTTGGGAAAGACATGTCGGAACCTCCCGTGTCGAGGACGCGAAGTCCCGGAATTCGGTCCGCCAGGGCCACGGCGGCGGTGACTGAGGCAGGGTTGCGACCCGTGTAGCCCACGACGAGCAGGGGCTCCGAAGCCTTGACCAGCTCCTCGGCGATGAGGGCCACGGCGTCCTGAGGCAGGGCCGCGGGACCCACGGGGTGCCAGACCTGCTGGTCCAGATGGTACGGTTCAATATCCTCCTCCATGGGCTCGCGGGCGCCGCAGAGATAGACGGGGCCTTTGGGGTCGCTCGTCGCGAACTGCAAGGCCCGATTGACCATCTGTTTCACGTTCCTGCCGCCCTTGATCTCGGCCGTGTACCGACAGTACTGCGCCACGATCTGTTTCTGGTCGGGAACGTCCTGGATCCAGTGGATGTACTCGGTCCGCGATCCGCGGTACTCGCCTTCGATCGTGTAGGGGGACAGACCCGCGAAGATGAGCACGGGCGCGCGACCGCACGAGGCGTTGTGCACGGCCGCCGCTAGCCCTTGGGTGCCCACGTCGACATGCACAATAACGCATTGCGGCTTGTTGGTCAACCTCGCCATGCCGTCGGCCATGGATAGCGCGACCATCTGCATGTGAAATAGTCGGTCCTCAGCATTGAAGCCTCTAGTTCCTCCGGGGGTTGGGATGGGGGGTATTGCAACAAGCATTCAGTTTGCTTTTGCTTTTGCTTTGTGTCTTTTTCCTTCTTCTTTTCTCTTTTTCTCTCTCTCTTTGACGTACCTCGTTAGGACAGGTGATGATCCGCGGAAAGTCTGCCTTCTTCTCCTTCTGGCCTTTGGTGATGGCCTCGATGATGGACGGATGGTCCGAGCCCAGGTTAACAAAGACATGGGTGATGCCAGCCTCCCAGATGGCTTCGAAGAAGGCGTACGACGTGGTGTAGTCGCTATGGCTATTGTGTCGTTGAGAAACAGTGCATGTCAGTCATGTGTTTTTAACAACCCCACTCCCTTGATCAGACCACGGAGCAGGGAAGGATATAGACAAAGACAAAGACGTACGATTTCGCGACGGAGCCCATGGTGATAGCTGGGTCTGCCGACCGCTTTGAGTTGCCCTCTTGCTCAATTGAGGTTTACAGAGTGTCTGCGGTCTGCTCTACAGGCGAACCAGGGTTGTCCGTTTCGAGGAAGAGAGTATAGAAGCTCTAGATGTGCGAGCGGTGCTCAATGGGTAAGAAGTAGCAGAGCTTACTCGGAGGGAAATACCAGACAAGAAGGTTCCTCAAGGTCAGATATTATTTTAAATACTCCCTTGACCCTTCAAGATGCTCAATGGGGGACGAAATGATCCGAGAGCGAGCGAGCGGGTGAGTGTGTGTGTGTGGGGAAGCGTGACCGTGAGAAATGGACAGTATCCCGGTGGTGGCCGGGCATGACACTATGCGTGGGCACCGAGGGATATTGTCCTCAGTCCCTGCAGGGTCTTGTTGCTATCATCATGGCCAGTCATCGAGGCTCGAACGAATAACCATATGAGAAAAGTACCAAATGGCGCGGGGTTGATTGCTTTGTTTTCTCTGACTTTGTGGGGATGTTTTCCTCTATTATTTGCCGATGTCGGTGTCGGCTAGATGCAGAGCGAGGGGGCCGCCTGGACGATGGGGGTCCCGTTATTTGACCCTGTCCTCCAGTACCCAGGCAGATATTGTTCACTCGCGTGGGTGTATCTGTGTGCGTGTACCTCGTATGTCTCGCAGTCCTCTTGGAACTCCCATCGGAAACAACCTCAGGTACTGACTGACTTCAGCGTAGCCGATGACATCTGCCGTGCTGTCAAAGAATGTGGAACAAATACGAGGTACCTAGGTATGCAAAGTTCGGGGTAATGTTCATGCAACGCGGAATTGACACCGCAATACTCCGCATCTCTTTATTCAGAATGAGTCTTTCTTCTCCTTTACGTCTTTGCGCTCATAATCTTGTGAATATTGATTCCATCCTCCGTCCACATTGCCCGCTGGCGCCCCAACTCCTACCAGGAACGACCCGGTCACCGCCAGGCCATCACAGACCGCAAGGTTGATCGTGGCATCCGGGTCCCATGGAGGCGGATGGACAGGGTTGTTGCCAGACAACTTGGTGTCCGGCCTGAATACCAAGCAATCTGTCGAGCCGCCGAAATGGAACATTCCGATCGACTGGCCCTTGTCGATTAGCTCTCCAACCTGGACGGTGAACTGGCATGAACACACCTCCGCCATTCCGAGGCATACTATTACCATCAAACCGATGAGAGGGTTGTCGGCTGGGATGAAAATAATTCCACGTGCTGCCACGGCTGAGGTATACGGTTGCGAGTTGTTCGGAGGAGGGTGGAAAGGGGAGGGCGGCGTCGGGTGCGCCGGGGACTTCGAAGCCTTGGGAGAGGTTCTCAGAGTATACGACCCTGCCACATGACGAATGTCCACCACTTTCCTAGACTCAGGCGCGTGCCAACAGTGGTATGACGTGACGCCCGGAAATGCCTGAACACCGAATCATCAACAAATTGCTCGGTCTTGGGATGGTCGTCCAACATGTCAGCCAAAGAGAAAGGTTGGCCCTTGAGGCAGGTATCGTGAAGCTTGACACTGGTAGCGAACTGGAGGGAGAGTTTCGTGAGATTGGGACCGGCCACCACGAGTCCTTGGAGGACGACGATGCTGTGTCCGCGTCACAGAGGCCTTTTGTGTGAAGCTGTTGCATCTTCTCAAGCTGGTCCAGCTTTGTGGCAAGCCATTGTTTGATATGGGCTCCGTCCTTGGGAAGCCGATGGCCTAGCGAGGCATGAGGAGGCGGGACTCGCCTGAGCTCGTGAGAAACCATCACTGAGGCTGCATGGTGAGCTTTCCTGCGGGACATAACTCTGGGGAGCTGAAGCACATGTGCTCTTCTGCATTGCGCAAAGTGGACTTCTTGTCGGATCTCGAGTAGAGCTGAACTTGGAGCAAGTGATAGACGGGTGTTTGGGTGTCGAGGTGACAGACCCAAGGCGCAGTGGCTCACGGAGAATCATTTCTCCGGCAACCTCGAGGCTCAATATCGTATTCCCATGGTTGAGATAGATGGATAGATACCTGTGCTCGAATATCACTGCCCGTACAATCTCAAACGCCAATACCATCGCTGTGTTTCCGACGCTACCCTCGCATATCCGATCCAGCACCACATGCCGGCCATCTGGCCCCTACGGGCTCAAAATCCACCCACCCCCCTTACCCGTTGCACTGCACCGATAACACCTGTGGCCCATGAAAACTTGCCTGCGTCGACACCAATCGCCCCCTCGGCCTGCTGGCCAGTCTTCGGATCCTTCCAACATCCAGCATCAGGTCCTTGATTCTCCGTTTTCCCATAGATGTGCGTGTTTTGATTCTGTCTGATTCCTTCCATCCACTTACCCACCACCAATGGACTATCAATCATGACGTTCACTTCTTGGCTGTGATACCAGCTCTGCGTGTCTTGGTTACCGTTGCCTTGAATGCCAATGTGGTCGTCCACGACCATCAGCTTGATGTGACATGACCGCTGCTTGAATTTGTTGTGGATGGGATGGATTTGATCTTTGGCTACGTAGGCATAGATGTCAAGGTTGTCGCGATATTCCGGTCCCACGTCGCGGTACAGTCCGTGTGCTATCATTTCGTTATGTCCGCCCTGCGCGGGCAGCAGCTCTCCCGCATCGTTGTATCCGAGACAGTAATAGTAACTGACCTTGACCCCTCGTCGGCAAGCCGCTACAATTTCGGGCAAAAGGGCTTCGGCGTTCAAGTCGGGTGTCTGAATGAAAACCGACTTGGTCGCATGACGAAGGGCAGACGTGAAGGCCTCATTTTGCGGGGTGTGCAAAGAGTGCTTGTTGGGCGCTCCCCATGGCGGGCGGCATACCATGGCAATCGGGAAAGGGTCATGTCGTGGTATCGGGATGAGAGGGGTCATTGCGTCGGCTGGTCCAATATCCGGTGCGCTCCCTTTCGTATCAGGCTGGATTGTCGTGTTGAGGAGGCGGGTGATTGCATTGATCCTTGTCTCTCCTTCGCGTGGTTTCAAGAAGGCCACGGCGCGCAGCACCTCCGACTTGATGTCAGGGTCGTAATGGGGGTCTTCTGATGTGTGCTGAGGCAAGTCCATCTGCGATCCATGCTCGGCAATTTCCCTCAGGCTCTCGTGCCCGTCCGGGACCGGCGTGGGCCTTCAGTAGGGTTAGTGAAACGGAAGCATATATCTCAGAGCAGCCAACGTACGCTTGATACACGGGGACCAACTTTCCGTTCTCGTCAAACAGGGTCGCATGGATGTCGCTCGAGAATGTGGGAACCGGTAAATCCGCAGCAGGTCGGCTCAGCAACGGCAGGGGTGGTTGAAGCGCATTGTGCCATGAAATGTGCGCAAGGTCATAGAATGAGTCCACAATTGGTCCTTCCAATTGCGTCATCATCTCCATGTTGTCGTTGTCTTGGATGTTATTGCTTTGTACAATGGCAATGCGGCGATCCACGATCATGTATTTGGCATGGAATGTCCCGAACATTGGTCGGTGGAAATTCATGACTTCGATGTCCATGTTTGGCAGCTCGTCAGGATGAGGGATTCGAACTTTACCTTCGGGGTCTGCAAATTCTTTCGGTGGCACTATGAGGTGGTTTTTCACAAACTCGTACTGTCAATATCGACTGACTTGCGAGGTGGACAGGACTCGCAGCTCACCTGTTTGGCACTTCCTCTGTCATAGATAATCTTGACGACGACCCGGCGGTTGGTTTGGACAGCCTTTTTTGAAAGCTCTCTCAGTGCATTCGTAATCAACCTGGTGGGTTCTGAATACATCCAGAAGTTGGTCGCTAGGTAGACCTCTTGTTCAGCCCTCGCTATCATGTTAGACATGTGCCGGCAGATGTCAGGGATAGTCGCCATGATTGTGAGCGGACAGACTCCGTTGCTGCCGAGGAGCGATGGAGCACACAAGCCCACCAAAGGGTTCTTTTCCAGCGTGCACAGGACATCATGATAGATCTAGCGACCTGGTCAAAATCGGTTCTTGACATTGTTACAGTCAACGGAGTTTCTTACCCTCAGAAACAGATCGCTGGGATTAGAGTTGCCCCATTTTCCACACTTTCGAGCCTCTTCCAGATCACTCGGTTCTTCCTTGCCCAGGTCCAGTTTCTTGGTGACGACCTCATCGTCGATGTTGACGCCAAAGAGTTTCTTGGCCGCCGCGTGAGGAGACAAGGAAGGATCTTTGGCCAGCTCGGAAGTAATCGACTGGCCATTCTGGCAGAGCTCATAGATGTTTTTGGGAATCATGGCGGCAGCACGTTGTGGTGGTGATCACGCGAGTCTCTATTGGAGCATCACACTGAGGGAGAACGCAGTCACGGGCTGATGGCGTTGGGACAGCTTTTCAGTTCTGGCAGACTCTGGGCAGAGTCGCTATTTGGGCAATGAAGGATTTCTTGTTCGAGGTAGCTCACGAAAGCGCTGTTAGAGGTTTCACAAAGCCAAAGAAGGATCGGGGCCAGGAACGTGAGAGCCACGCAAGCCAAACCTGAAAGTTGAAAGGTGCGCCCAAGGGACCGCCGATCATTGGCCTGGGAAGGTGAAGCTGATCCTTTATCGCGTGAGGAATGCACAGCAGTCTAGTTGGTCTAGGCGTCGATTGGGCGTCATAGGCACCATTGCGGGCGGTTTGATGATGACGGCATCCTGCAAAAGCGGGGATTCTAGGGGCGCTAGGCCTAGTCACACCAGCTGGGCACGCCTGAAGCGAAGCTTTTGCGCCCCTCCTGTTAAAGCTTGGACTCAAAGCTTGGCGAGCTTGTCCGCGTTCCCTGTTCACTGGCAGCTGGCCAAGTGCCAAGTTGCCCGCCTGGTATCGACCCGGTTCTTTGCCCTCAGCTTGTTGATTACCTTCGTCGACTGATTTGCAGGATTGTACTTCCGCACTGCTACGAGCATGACTACATACCTCATCCAAGGACAGAAGTTGGCAGAAGAGTCGTATGTATTCAAGGTTGTAGGCTTCCTCAGCAGCTCTCGTATTAACCTCCAAAAGGCACAATACTTGGTATACATGCCAGATTCCTCCGGGTCCTGCTACATCTATGCTATTTTGATGTCCTTCTCCCTGTCAATTACAAATGCAATACATCCCCCTCCAAGTGATTATAGCTAGCCATGGATGGAGTCCCTTCTTGTGTAACCAATGCATCCCAACGCCGCCCATTTTGTTTGGTCATCTTGCACTCCAGCAATCTGCCAGTAAAACATGTCGCTAGAGCAGGACAGACGCTAGACTAAGCGGACAAATCACAGCTGACCCGAGAGAATGGCTTCCGTTGCTGCGCCAGAAGTTAGTTTCTCTTCCAAGGTTGGAGTCATGGGCACAACTTACCACTTCCAATATAGGCTCGCTTCGCGTCCAAATTCACATTGAATCTCCGCTCCAATTCCTGCTTGATGCCTTTCTTCGTCACGGTCATAAGGTCCGCCGTCTTCAGTATGTCACGGATTTCGTTCAGGATCATATCATCAGTAGGCAATCCAGTCAGATCGGCCATGTCCATGTCGGCGACCGATTGACCTCCTGCCATCATCCCCCCACCCAGCATGTCCGAAGGCGCGAGAGACAACCTGGAATGGCTGTAGCCCCTCTCATACATAGGAGGATGCATGTCGAGCTGTGAAACAGATCTGGAAGGTCCCATGAGATGTGCCGTGCTTTCATAGACGGCAGGGCCACCGCCATAGACGGACGCGGCAGGGTGGTACGACTTGGTACCGTAGCTGTAGCCTGAGATCTCGGATCTTTCGTCGTCTCGTTGGGTCTGAGCATCCCATAGTTCTGCCTGATACTCTTCCCACTTCTTCTTTGGAATCGAGTCGGGGTCGAATTTGCCCTCGTCCGAGATTAAAATCTGTTTACCCTTTTCACCAGTCACCAGACGCGTATTACCCCAGCTGAAATCATCCATGTGCCAGAATGCATACAGTGGCAGCCCCAGAGAGAAGACGGGCATGGCCAGAATGTAGACGATCATCCAACCAATCATTTCCCATTTGCGGCGGAGGATGAAGATGATGGCTTGCAAACCATATATTGCTCCCAATAGAATGAATGCAGTCAGTGGTATCACGTCGGACGACGTGGAGAGAAGCACAATCAGGTAGACAATGTAAGCCACCGTGACGGGCGCAATCACAGTCGATAACAGATCCAGGAAGACGACAAAACGCATACTGAAACAGCAGAAACCGCACAACTGCTGTAACGGCAGCAGTTCAACTAGGTTGTGAACAGTACTGTTGATCCACCGACGTCGCTGAGACATGAAGACTTTCCAACTGTCGGGTGCAATAGTCCAGGCGTGGGCGTGGAAGATGTATTTCGTCTTATACTTGGAGTGATGTTTCAAGAGCAGCGTGGTCAGGTATCGATCTTCGCCCAGATGCAACAAGTTCTTCATGTGTAACGTGTCGACTCGGATCTCAGAATAGTCCTGGATGATTTCCTTGCTCACAAAAAGTGGCTTTCCCGTTTCCGCGGCCCGGATTCGATACATGGTGAAACAACCTGGTAGACATGTGACGGAACCAAACAATGATTCGAATGCCTTGGTGAGATTGTGCGAAATGTAGTACTCGTAAACCTGCATCATCGTGATGAAAGATGCCTTCGCGTTGGACAACGAAGTCTCTCCGCAAACAGCGATCAGTCTTGTGTCGCGTAGGAATGCCGAAACCATGCGAGTAGCCGAGTCGGGAGCCACAACTGTATCAGCATCGATCTGGAGCATAAATTCGTAAAACGTTGGATTGACCCCAATGATGTTTCTGATCTGGTGATGCATCTCCAGTTCCAGTGGGCTCATGGGCATGTTGTAATGAACTCGATTCAAGAAGCGCATGATGACCATCTGGGAGTCACGCTTGCCTCTGTTTCCAGGTTTCGAGACTTCGGAGGGTTTCCCGATTTTGACCACCACTAAGAAGGGAACGATGTGCCCTTGAACTTCGTACAGACCCGAGTATACCTTGCCCATGTTGTGTTGCTTCATACCTTCACCCAGAGATTCGAAGCTCAGTGGTTCCGGATCGACTGTCTCCGACACTCCCAAAATATCGAGGACAATACGAGGTGTCGGTCGATCATTTCCTTGACCAATAATCATACCATCGCAGACCACGATCAGCAATTTGCGTTTGTCGTCATATCGCATCCTCGCTGCCGAATCGATAGCTCGCCGAAGAGATTCTTCGTCTTCCGTATAGGCGGGAACCTGGCAGATGACGAACTTGTCGAGGTTTTCGGGTGCATTCTTGCCTCCAAACTGGAGCGCAGCCAAAAACTTGAAGCCAATCACGGTACAAAGCAGAATGGAGATGGCCAGGAGGATATACCGAGCGAAGAGACATTGTGCCGAATTTCTGGTATCCGTGACTCCAACGAAGAACAAATTGTCAAGGCAGAGCTGCATTCGACTCCTCATCCCAGAGTCCAGAGGAAGAGCGTTCCAGTATTTGGTAACGTCTTGTCCGGCCCGTTGCGTGAACAGATCAACCACAAGGTCATCCATGAAGTTGGTGTCAACGCCGGATGGAACTGTTTGACCAGGAGGAGCTCTGGTGCTGCGTCCACCTTCGTTGTAGGTGGTGAAGTCGTACACTCTACCATTCAATATGGCGATAGAATGTGATTTCTTGGCAAGAGTGTGCAAATATTGTGGAGTATATCCGATGCTTCCTTTCTTGTAGTTGGATTTCAACATGATCATTTGCTCAAAAAACCAATCCGGGCGCGAGTCATTGGTGAAGTAGCGGAAGTCGTGATATCGGCGATTCGGGTCAGTGCTACTGATGACTGTAGCAGAGCCTGTGATGTTCGTTGTCGTAAAATCCAACTGAACTGTAGGATCCACTCGGCCGTCTTTCCCTTGACAAAGGGCCGAAACCTGGACAGGGAACAGTCCAGTTGAGTCGAGACCAGCATACTTTTCGAGTGACGTTTGCGGGATGATACTGGGATAGTGGGCGGGTGCGAAAGCACCTAGATCGAGTACCACGCCTCGTATAGCCGTATATGCGCTGTGACCGTTCTTGCCGTCATGCGATGACAGTTCCGCCGCAGAGAACACGTTTTGCTTCGGACAGATGAGCTGGGGGAAGACGACGATGAAGAAAGCCACGAAAAGGCAGCTGGTCCAGATGATGATGTTGATCGCGAACTTCTCCCTCCAGGCAATTCTCACATCCTTCCGTTTCATGCCGCCAAACCATTTGATAGCAAAGTCTGGGAGGTACCAAGTCAGAAAGTACACAATCGCCAGCCACCTTTTACGTGACGACGAAACGGGTACAACATCGACTTCTTCCATCTTCTTTCTGTTACCCTTCTCAGCCAGTTCTTCCTTGGTCTCGAGGTTGCGGAACATATCCCCGGAGTTGAAGGCTGAGGCCCCGGCGTCAGATTTGGCGTCAAGCTCTCGGCTGCCAAAGTAGCCACCTCCTTTTGTTTCGTCGCCATAGAAAGAACCAGGCGTTCCCTCGTGAGAGGCAACTAATCGAGCTTTGGAATCATTGAAGGGGTTGAGACTCGGCGTATCGGGTCTGGAAAGTGCGGGAACTTCGCCGCCAAAGTAGGCGGTGCTCTGAGATCCCGTGAGGGCGACACTCGCCCAACAGCGTTCGCTGAGGAAAACACCAGTATTACCAATTCTTGCTTCGTTCCCGGGCCACTGTTTGCTATCCAGGACAAGCTGTGCCTTCTCGCGATCGCTTCCGACCACGCCAGGGTCAGCGTCGGTCAGCCCCAGAAATTCACCGAACGGGAGGAACACACTGAAATCAGCGGTCCGAAGTCGTTGACTGATCTCGGGTATTCCAAACATCTGGACCTGTTGGCGGACACACTTGCTGTCGAATTGATTGGCAATTCGCCTATCATTCGGCTTCAAGCAAAATACGAAGTAGTTGTTGACATTTGGTGCGGTCAGCGATTTGGTGATGTTGTCCAAAGACGACAGGAACTGCGCTGCTGCACCTTGATTCAGACCTGTCGCAGAAGCCTTTGTTTTTCTGGTTCTCCCCTCCTCTTGAGTATGTGTCGATTCTGCATCTTCCTGGAAAGCCGGCGAGCGATCTGCTCTTCGACTGCCCATCCGGCGCAGTTGGTCATGCTTCTTCCGGGAAAGGCTGGGCATGCGCAACGGCTTTGAGCTGACCTGGGCCTGCACAATGGCTGTCTTCTCTGAGGGATGGCTGATGGTGTTTAAGGCTTCTTGGCCGAACAAGCTGGCCACAAAATCACTTTTGGTAGCTCTGACCATGTTCATCAAGTCCCCGGAGACCACATCGCCGTTTTCTTCAACCAGGCGATGGACTGGATAATCCACCTCGCCGGCATAATGGCGGACAGTGAACGATGCCGCAAGATTCGTCGTAGCAAAATTGCTTCCGGGTAAGGTGGTGGTGGCGCTGCTCACCGTAATCGCCTTATTCTTGTTCTCGAATCGCTTTCGAATACTGTCTAAAAATTGGGTATCCGTCCGACCACGACGTGTTTGATCATCCAGAATGGCAAGCAGTCCGTTGCCATGCTTGAGAAGACCACGGACAGCATCCGTATTATCGAAATAACTGGTCGCAGGCACACTGACTTCTTCGCTTTCCAGCATTTCGGCCGTCTTTTCGAAGAAGCCGTGGAGGCAGGTATTGTAAAGCGACTCATTCGCAGCATTGTTCAACAGCTGATCCAGCACAGATCCGGTGGAAGTATGGTCCGCAAAACCTGGAAAGTCGACAATGGAGACGGTGTTGGCAACGGCATCCTCTGCAGCACAAATCCTTTGGTTGATGCTCTCCATGATGTATGCAACCAGGAGGGAGTAGAGCGTCGTTGCAAGTTCATCGGCATTTTCTCGAGCACCCTTTGGATCCAGCATGACAGTGACGCGCTCTCGGTGGAGTGTCTTTGTCTTGTGCCTCATGCTTTCTTCCAGGTCCTGAACGCTCAGTCCGAGAAAAGCCGCGACCAGAGCCAAGGTGTCAGTGTTCTTGACGACCGTGACTGTCTCGCCACCTTCGTGAGAATAACCGCCGCTTTCTTCAGCCGCAGTTAATGTCGCCTGACCTGTGCCAAATTCGAGCTGGCCGATATGCAGAATAGCAGCAAGAACTTGACATATTTCCGCGATTTCGGCTCTAGGGAACTCCAGCTTTCGCAAAGCCGTCTTAAAGTGTTGGAAGCCCTCCGCGTCATTGATGCCCACCTTCATTTGCGTTGGGTGACCAAGATATCTCCATCGCTTCTGTGCCACGGAGGCAGACCTTGTCAAGCCAGTGCCTGCCGTGGTGATGTTTGTTTGTCCGTTGAGGCCAAGATGAGACTTTTCTGCCGCACTTGTTCCGGCCAGAAGATAGTACAGCACATGAAAGCTCCTTTCACCGGTCGGTACATGTGAAATTCGACTCCTTTCCAAGCGGTGGTCTAACAGTTTGCCTCCAATGAGGGTGGGAATCGACGATGAAGCGTCATATTGTAGTTCGTAATACAGCCCAGCTTTTGATGCTGTTTGAGTCGTTGTAGTCTTGGTCGTGGTCAAAGTATCGAAGACAAAGGCAGCAAGCGACAGTTTGGATGATAGTGGTGTGGAGGAGAACGAAAGGAAGGAGGAAAGTAGGTGTGACCTGACTGTCGTTTTGCCCGCACCGGACTCTCCACTGTCGCACGATTAGCAGGATATCAATACCATATTGGCATTCAGCAAACATACAAGAAGACAATAGCCTGATCTTCTGCTCTACTTCCCAGTCTTGCCCATGCCCTACGGGCGAGATCCTCAGCCTCGCCCATGGCACTCCCCTCCTTTTCACCATTTGGTCCCCTGCTTGACGAGGTATACGTATTGAGGCATATCAAAGCCTGAGAGGATAACTTCGCGGTCGGGAGAGAGACATGGAATCGGCTTGCCAGGTGGGCCGTCAAATGGGTGTCTGATTGTAAATGAGGAGGAAGTGCAGGCAATGAAGCTTGCAGATGAGCCGGAACATTGCCACGAGCGGCCATTCTGATTGAGATGTATTGGACGTGTCAAAATATGTCTGAAAGACGAGCCACGAGTCGGCTCACACGCCGTCCCAATAACCCAGCTCTTCAATTCATCGAACGTAGTTGCGCGGTCGGGCAATTGTTGACTCGGGGACTCTTGTCAAGGAGGCTTTCGATTTTGCAACAGCGAATGTTAGGAGGCAACGAGCGTCAATATGTGGCGGGACAACCAAATATGCAGAGCGAGAGAATATAGCGAGAGATCGTCAAATCGTAGCAAAGATTGCAATTGAAAGAAGCAACAATAAAGTCAACGTGAAGCAAGTCGAGATGATTGAGCAACAAAGTTGGCTCGCGCAGGGGGGTTTTGGTCGGCCTGCGAGACCAATACTGTGGTATTTGGCGGACAGCAAGATTTGGGCGGAGCTGGTAACCGTCATTACAATGAAACCCTCGGCGGGTCATTTTGAGACCCCAGCATGCTACCGCTTTAGGCTTTTTCTGTGTCTGAGATCTCACCATCTTCCCAAGTGACCACAAACTGCGCCGCAGCCGGGCTGTCCCATTCCCTTCTCCAGCACTGGTAATTATTAATACTGTCGCCGTGCATGTCGAATCTGGCTGTACCTCTGATGCTGACAGATAAGAAACCTAATCCCGAGTATAGAGCACCGAGTCCCAAGTATAGCTTCTGCTCAGTTGGTCACCTCACTTACAAACTGGCTTATTGTCATACACACCCTACCCGAGCTACTTTTGCTACCGTCACGGCCACCTTGGAGCTTTCCTCTACGGAGTCTTTGGAAGCCGGATGGGTCATCAGACGGAGTTGCTGCGCGGCGACTCGAAAGAGCACTGGACTCGAAGAGGAGGTACCTAGGTAGGGAGGTTGGGGGATGGTGTCCTCCGCTCAGGACCGAGAATTTGTAAATGCACCTGTCGCCATCCAATAATAATAGAGATGGGACGCATACTCCAGACACACGCTCAGTCTGCAGCCAGCAGAACAAGACACTACCTCGTACATGCCTGTCAGGTTCGGCACTGCATTTTGGGATCTCCGACGTAACGCAACATGACCATGGCCTTACCTTCCTAGTCCTGTGAAGATGCCCCAGTCCGAGGCCAGAAAGGCTAGGACAAGGAAAGGAGGCAGCCATTATTAAAAAGTTTTATAGTGGCTCTTTTGCTGTGGCGGCGCTCCTTTTCCCTACCTCGCTCTCCGCACAGCTTCCCCAGTTGAGGCACACCACAAGCGAAGAGGATTTTCCAACAGCTCATCCTTTTTTCCGCTGGTGATAAGCGAGTGACCACATCTTCGGAAACTCAACGCCTAGAGGCTGACCACGGAGGCACACATACAGCCCGGTCGCCGATAAGACCAACTGAGACAGATGCGAGTGATGCAGCACTCAATTCTGCAGGTGAGCGAGACGGTGCAGAAGCGTGCCACATGCTGACTGACGGGTCATCACGTGACTTGAACGGGGCTTGGGGCCTGCGCTGGTTTGTGGCAAAAAGCACCGTGTGCATCCCGATCACCACACGATGGGCGTTGAGTGGGAACAAACTGAAACTAGGACGAGAGAATTGGTGCTGCTCTTTTCTTTCAGCAAACATCTCATCATGTAATAATATGAGGACCGAGTTCATTTCCATGTCTCATCTCGGATGGTTCTGAACACCGTGCGTGAGCAGCTGGATACCTACTTGTCATTATTGCCATCGTACGTAAGGTGTTTCGAAGCCATCACACTCTTGACGCGACATTTGACATGCGGCTTTGTTGACTTTTCCCAGTCCGTTGCCCTGGAGCACATTGACCGTTGGTGCGATTGGCCTGGACAAGATTGACCGGCTGTTTAGGGTTCCGGGCTCCCCTGCAGCAACCCGAGTGGCTTAGACCTAGAGCAGTATAACGCCCAGCAAAGGTCCGGGGCTCAAGTGCCCGGAAAAGGGCACCCAACAGAGGTGGCGTTGCAGATTGGCTGCTATTCTTGACCCAGAGTGACCGTGGCTGCGGATCGAGGAGAAGCTGGACAGGGGTCAATATTCTGTCGTCAGGCTACGGTATTGGTAATGCTCGATACACACTCCCTATCCTGGAAAAAAACATCCCTTTGGATACACTCCGCCATGTTCGGGGCCCATATCGTGGCCTTGCTCTCGCTTGCCGCGACAACCTCCTCCTACCCCCTTCACTCACCCTCTGCACCTTCGTTCACCTACACACATCACTCTCGCTTACATTGTTGAAATCTATTCGAGATCTAACGAGCATCTGTCAGTCCGTCACTTCGGATCTTCTCCCGCTCACTTTTTGCCTTCTGAAATGCTGCATTGACGACTTGACACGGCTCGCTGCTGTTTCAACCCTTCGTTCGACCCTCCACGATCACCGCCTTGTTTAACCGTCTAGACTGACAGAGTAACCTTCAAGAGGAGGCTTTCACATACTGGCGACATTGTTTTGCATATTGATCAAGAACCCCGAATAGTTGACGGAGGCCCTGTCGACCCCTTTGCTCGACAGGGGCCCATCATGGCAAACCGCTACTCGACGTACTCGAACAACTCTTCGCAAGTTGGTGCTGCCAGAACAGCAGCCCAACAGCCTACCCAAGTCTCGACTACTACGCTTCTCAACTCCCTACACACAATTTATGCCTCCGGCCAAACATACCAACTCGACTCGAGCACGAGCATTGCGGTCAACACGTGGCTGAGTGTGATCAATCCTGATGCCCAAGGACGGATTGGAGGTACTGTCGACGCGGATATCGCTTCAAGAGCTTGGGAACATGCCAGACGAAGAGCCGAGGATGGATGTATCATTTTAGGATCTCTGCATCCGTCGACACCCTCGCTGTTCCAAGCATTTCTTCAAGTTATACCTCTGCCCACTCCAGAGATCGCATACACTGCTCTAACGGCTTTGCGCCCTTTCCTCTCCTGTGTCACACCCCTCAATCCGACAACCTATAGGCACTCCTCTCTTGCTGCCAAGTATACCGTCGCTCTGAATGGGACAGTCACGGGATTCACCCTTGCCCTGTCTGGCTCAGGGATTGACGTGGAAAAGGGCCTGCTGACGATTCCCTCTGAGCCTGGCCATCGCGCCTTTGACGTCTTCTACTACCTCTTGACATCAGCATCCACTCCTACTGAGCGGGAATTCCTGGGTCTGCAACATCCTTCCAAGTACACCCTCTTAAATAGATCTGGATATTACGATCCGCCCAACTATCTTCCATCAGCTGATGACGCAGCAGCCGCTGAAGACTTCCGCTCCGCTTTGAAGTCGATTGGCATCAAGGGCGCGGCTTTCCGTGGGCTTCTGTCGTGCCTAGCCGGACTGTTGAAGCTGGGTGAGACGACTGGGTTCCTGGTTGACTCCGACGTCCTCGAGGAAATATGTGAGGATGTAGGCGGCCTGATCGGTCTGGAGCCCGAAGTCCTCATTAAGAAGTGTTCCACAGAAGATCGTGAAGTCTTGATCGCAGGCATGTACGAAGCTCTGGTGGACTGGGTCCTTTCAAAGGCCAACGATGCTATTGCCGCCGAGTTACGCTCCGGCGCTCTCACGCCTGACTCTAGCACCAAGACAGGTGATGAGGTCAGTCTCACGGTCATCGAGATCCCTGGCGAGCCGCTCGGAAAAGCTGTGGCTATGCGAAATGTTTTCGACGATACCCAGGGGATAAACGCCGAAATGAAGGACGATGGTGTTGAGGTTGTACCTGCCGGCCACTCCGTTCTCAAGGAAATGACCTCTGCCGTCGCGGAGGTGGAAGCTGACCTAGGTATCAAAGGAGGACCGCTTAGTCGGGAAAGAGAGCACGACCGGGATCGCAGGGAAGGCATCCTGGAAAGAATCGGTAACGAGGCCGAGGCTGGAGGCTTCCTTCGCACTTTACTCTACCCCGTTGATGGCGAGGGCCTGAATTTTGGCCGAAAAGGCCGCTTTGACCTGGGGGCTACTCTTGCCAGCAGTAGAGCATGGTACCAGCTCTCTATCCATCCCACCGATGATGCACCAAGTTCGTTGGCTGCACTGGCTTCGACGACTTCCGCCTGGTCTGCGGGAGCGGTATCAAGACAATTGCGAGCATGGAGACTTCCTGAATGGGCCAACCACCGCAACCGGCGGCTCGACTTCACGGCTGATTTTGATGTCGAGGAGTTCGTGACAAGGTACTCCAGACTCGGCTGCAAAGATGGCAAAGATGGGATAGAAAGCTTCTTGCTCGAAAGAGGCTGGACAAATGGAGAAGTCATCATTGGGCGAGAACGGGTCTGGATGCGTGAAAGTGCTTGGTGGGAGGCTGAGTCAATGCTCGACATGATACCCGTCGAAGGCGGCTTTTCCGACGACCCTGCCTTCGGCCAGCCACTCAACCCCTTTGCATCCAGCTACTCTGCCAATGCTCCTCACAACGGCAGTGGCTTCTTCCCGCCAATGGGTGACAATTTGAGCGTCGGAGATAGCCGGGAGAATCTGCTTGCTCAGGCTGGCGCAGAACGGGCCAAGTCAATCGCACCAACAATGGCACGTACGATGCACACAGTCGGCGGTGACTACGGCCTTGGGCCCAAGGGCGACGATCACAAGGACGCAGTCTATGATCCCGACCTCGGGCAATATGTTGGTGGCATGGATCCCGAGCTTGCCGATCCTCGAAACGTGGAGTCTAAGAAGACGTCCGTCGGCAGACAAGCTTGGGTGTCTCTTGTCTGGGCGCTCACCTGGTGGATACCCTCTATCTTCCTGCGCTATATTGGTCGCATGAAGCGCCCCGATGTGCGCATGGCATGGCGAGAGAAGATCGTGTTAGTCTTCCTTATCTTCCTACTGAATGCCTTCATCGTCTTCTACATCATCGAGTTTGGTAGGCTTCTGTGTCCAAACTTCGACAAGGCTTGGAATGCAAAAGAAGTCGGCTTCCACACAGGTACAAATGACTTTTATGTCAGCGTTCGGGGGAAAGTCTACGACATCACCAAGTTCTATCGCATACAACACAGTGACACGGCTATTCAAACGAACGCGGAGAATATGCTTCCGCTGGCGGGACTGAATCTTGACGCCTACTTCCCACCACCCTTGAGTCGAGCTTGTCCAGGGCTGAATGTCGACGAGAGTGTGCAGTTGCAACACAATGACACCAGCGCTATTCTCTACCCGAACGCCGTCCACACCTCCGGTCACCTTTATCAGCCAGATCAGCAGTCAGCATTGTATAGCTGGGATTGGTACAGCGACACTTTCCTGCCAAAGATCAACCAATATTTCAAAGGAGACCTCGTTGTCTCAAAGGGCAGTATCAAGAGTCAAGCTGAGAACGACGATAGGCAGTGGGTGATCATCCACCAGAAAATATACGACCTCACCGACTATTTCTACACCTTGAACCTCATGAATAATTTTGCAACTTATAAGTTCTTCCCCGAGGCGGTGACGGACCTGATCAGCAGCAATCCAGGCTCGGATATCACGAGCCAGTGGGGAACGGATGCCGAGTTCGCAAACAGTCTGAACTGTATGAACAATGCGTTCTACGTTGGCAAGGTCGACTTCCGAGACACCCCAAGGTGTCAGGTCAACAACTACCTTCTCCTGGCTTTTGCCTTGATCTTGTGTGTGGTCATTGGAGTCAAGTTTTTGGCGGCATTACAACTTGGGTCGAAGCGTCGACCAGCTGCACAGGATAAGTTCGTTATATGCCAGGTCCCCGCCTATACTGAGGGTGAAGACCATCTGAGAAAATCTCTAGATTCTCTCACAGCCCTTCAGTATGACAATAAGAGAAAGCTAATTTGTGTCATTTGCGATGGAATGATTGTGGGTGGTGGCAATGACAGGCCTACGCCTAAAATTGTTTTGGATGTCCTTGGTGTTGATCCCAAGATCGACCCACCAGCTCTGCCCTTCCGCTCCGTCGGCAATGGCAATGAGCAACTCAATTACGGGAAAGTGTACTCCGGACTCTACGAATATGAGGGCAACGTTGTTCCATATATTGTCATCGTCAAGGTTGGCAAGGAATCGGAGCAAACAAAGGCCAAACCTGGAAATCGCGGCAAGCGAGACTCTCAGATCTTGTTGATGCAGTTCTTGAACCGTGTCCACCACAGGTCACCCATGTCTCCTCTCGAACTGGAAATCTTCCACCAAATCAACAACGTCATCGGTGTCGACCCTGAACTGTATGAGTATCTACTCATGGTCGACGCAGATACCATGGTCAAAGAAGATTCGCTCAATCGCCTGGTCGCCGCCTGTGCCAACGATGCTAAGATTGCAGGCATCTGTGGCGAGACAAGCTTGGAGAATGAAGAACGCAGCCTATGGACAATGATTCAAGTCTACGAATACTACATCTCGCATCATCTTGCCAAAGCTTTCGAGTCCTTGTTCGGCAGCGTCACTTGTTTGCCTGGATGGTATGTTGTTGCGACCTTCCCCCTTTGCTCACTATCGCTAACTCTGTTTGCAGTTTCTGCATGTATCGTCTTCGAACCGCTGACAAGGGTCGGCCTCTAATCATCTCGGACAAGGTCATCCAGGAATACTCGGACTGCGACGTTGATACTCTCCACAAGAAGAACTTGTTGTCTTTGGGTGAGGATCGATATCTTACGACGTTGATGACCAAGCACTTCCCTTCGATGTCCTACAAGTTTGTCCCCGACGCTTACGCCCTCACTGCCGCACCGGAATCTTGGTCCGTCTTGTTATCGCAGAGAAGACGTTGGATCAACTCGACCATTCATAACCTTGCCGAGCTCGTCTTTTTGAAAGATCTTTGTGGTTTCTGCTGCTTCTCGATGAGATTTGTCGTCTTCATTGATTTGTTTGGTACCTTGATCCTTCCCGCCACCTGCACCTATCTCGGCTACTTGATTTACAGAGTCGCGTCACATTCCGGCCAATTTCCTCTGATTTCGATTGTGATGATTGCTGCAGTGTATGGCTTACAAGCGGTGATCTTCATCATCAAACGACAATGGCAGCACGTGGGATGGATGCTCATTTACATATTGGCATATCCCATTTACAGCTTCGTCCTACCGATCTACTCGTTCTGGAATCAAGACAACTTTTCTTGGGGTAACACGAGAATTGTTATTGGAGAGAAGGGTGACAAAAAGGTCGTCGCCATTCAAGACGAAGGCTTCGACCCCCGGTCGATCCCTCTTCAGAGGTGGGATGACTACGCCACAGCCAACAACCTGCCAGGCCGTCGTGGAAATCCTGGCGCATACCCAGAGAAAGGGTTTGAGTATGGCTACACTGACGACCCGGCGATGATGGAAATGGACGACATGCAGTCAAGCTACTCTTCCGTGAAACCAGCCAGCACGATCCTGGCTGGCTTCCCTCAGCAATCAGCGCCATATATGGCACCGCCTCGATCAACGACGCCGTTTACCGCGATGCAAAATAACCGCGCCAGCACCATGACTGGCCTCACACAGTTCAAGGATCAACCGCTCAGCCTGCACGGACGGAACATGAGTATGATGAGCCTGGGCAGCCAAATGCGACTGAAGTCCCCGTCGCCCGTGCCACCATACCAGGATAACCCGCGCAGCCGCAGCCCGTACCAACAGGGAGGCATGCAACATTCGGTCAGCAGACCCAGCCTGTTAGGCGTGGCGGGCATGACGAGCAGTCGGCCAGCATCTACGGTGATGGATTTCCGCACCGTTCCTTCGGCGGGACCCAGTGATCATGACATTGTCGAGGCGATCCGCGCGGTATTGGCCGAGGTGGATCTCGACAAGGTCACCAAGAAGCAAGTCAGGGCGCTGGTCGAGCAGAGGCTTCAATGCGAGGTGCCTGCTGGCGAGAGACGGGCGTTCCTGGACAAAGCAATTGACGGCGAACTGGCCAACATGTAAAAGTTGAGGAAGGAATCCAGCATAGCGTTAGCGTCATGGTGAAGGGAGCGGCCCATACCCTTTTTGTTTTTCTAATTGGCCTCAAACGGGGTCGGGGGTTGGGTACATGTTTGTCTGTATCTTGGGATGAAGATGATGAACGATACTTTGCCAAAATATTTTCTGCGGTCAAAGGCATGGCATGGCGTGGGATGGCAATAATGGGAGGATTGAACGGGCCCGGGGGGGAGGGGGCAAAAAGAAGGCTCTACGTGAAGACCCTCCTCATACTGGCTGGGGTCATTTAATGCTATATCTATATATATACTAGGATCTACGAGGAAAGGATGTTTTGCCCTCTAACAAGCCCCCCTCCCCTGCCCCTCCCTATGCATTTCATTAATAGGGGATCAATGGGATATAATACCTCCATCGGACGCACATGTATGTTTCCTATGTAGTCAGTCAGTCGGTCAGTCAAGCTATTTGGCCTGTAAGTACCCTAGGTATGTAAGTCGGTGCGCTGTGCTGGGAAATCGGGGATATTTTGGCCCCCTCTCTCTCTCTCTCCGTGTCTGTGACAGACGGGGCATGCGTGTATATAGGCCACATGTAGCGTCAACCTGGTATCATCTGGTGTCTGGTGTCTGGTGTCTGGTGTCATGACCCTTTGCATGTTGTTCTCGTTGTAGCTGTTCCCCCGGTGTATTGTCTATGTCCTTCTGTGCCTCCGCCTCCGCCTTCTCTGAAGGTCAGTCCCGCAGCCAGGGATTTTCATAGAACAGTGCGATTGTAGACAGTTTCTTCACCAGCGAGTGTGATTGACGAATTGTACCGGCAAATGGGAAAGGAACCTTTGCGAATAGACACATACCGCATAGAGCCTGTACAGCGGATTTCTATTAATTTTATAAAATTTTGGTCCTATAGAATGTATATACAAATCTACACCTGCCACCACTCGCAGCCTGTCAATCCTCGTCTCTTCAAGACCATGTGATCCCAAACCACTCGTCCACCATGACGAAGGTGATATATTAATAAGTAACGTCCTCGGTTCGGACAATGGCCGTCCTTCTCTTTGACGGGCAGTTCCACGTCCAAGTCTATATTTCCTTCCAATTCCTGTTCCAATGTCGAAATGAACCAAACCGACTGGGGTATCTCAAAATAAGTCAAGGAGTGTCTCGAAGGTCCAAATGCCTGAGCCAAGAATAAAACGAATGTACCCTCCAACTTTTGGCGAGAAAACCCGCCCTCGGTCCTGGCTGCCCCAGGGCCGACTGAGATGCGGGCTCTAGAGAAATGGAAGATTATCTTCTGATAGAAGATATCCGTAACACAAAGGAAAATTGCTGCAACTGCCTGCATGCTCTTTTCTTCCACCTCAGAAAGCAACTCCCACCCCCGGACTTCTCAAGGGTCCACCAATTTCTTTGATGATGAAATCGTCAGCGTCCTTGATGATCTCTGCGTAGCATGGTGGTACATCAGGGACACCGCTGACAATGGGTCTCAAAGTCCCGCCTCCCTTGGAGACACTCTTAACCATGCCGCTTCGACTTTGCCATTCGCCAGCTGTCGTGGTGGTGACACTTGTTGCGTCTGTCAGACTTTGGTTGCCATAGGAGAGAATGTCAGTGTCGATGGTGCTGGCGATGGTGGACTCCGTCATGGTCCTGTGATGTTGCCGCGGCCAGAGATTCAACGGTTTGGGTGGTGCTGCGGCTGGCGCAGAGAGCTGATAGAATTGAGTTCGCTTGCGGCGATGCTCTGCGAACGAGGACGACGTGGACGATGATTTAGTGGTGCTGATGGAGGAAGAATGACTGCGGTGTGCGAGCCACTGAGAAATTCGCTTTTGTGTCTGATAGTTGGGATGGAAGTAGCCTGAAGGCGAGTTCATATCGGCTGGTTTGGAGAAGTTCCTGGCTGGTGCGGAAGGCACAATTGGCGGTGGTGCTGGAGCTTCGGGAGGCACTTGGTCTTGTTGCTCTGCTGGAGTCTCGACGACGCGGGGGAAGTCGAGCACAGTATCACCGATAGTGACCGAGGTCGCCGGAGGGCTAAACTCCTCTTGCATTGGCGTCAGGATGGCCACAGATGCTTCTGAGCGGACACCAGCACCAGGGAAGTGGATTTGTGGAGGCAGGCCGGGGAAAGATGACCACGAAACAGGATGGGAGTGGAGAGCATCGTACTCGGAAGGCGGTCGAGACATCGATATGACAGTCGACGAGGTGTCAGGTCGTGCATGGGACATGCGGCGTTGTTCAATCATAGAGGCAGGCTTTACAGGAGCAGGCAGTAGAGAAACCTTGTGTGGAAGGAACTCTTCTGACTTTGTTCGCACCAATGCTCGCGGCGGGAGCTTGATATCACCGCCCTCTGTGAAACTCAGCCGATCAAAAGCTGGTAGGTCTGACAGGCGGTTATTAGGCATGTAGATGCTGAGCTCGAGCGGACGGAACTCCTGTGCCGCTCGCCGGAGGGGAAGCTGTTGCGCCAGAGGCAATGGTGGCTGAGGACCAGATATTATGGGTTTCGAAGCATGTCTCCGCATTGAAAGGCTTGATCTGAGGGAGGCTTTGCCTTGGGAAACCCATTGCGACAATTGTGAAGGGAGCGGAGGTGTGGGAGTTGGAGGGAGCCCATCAAATACGGTGAGCTTCATGGGCGGGACCAGGTGAGGTTGTTGATACATGATGCGCATTTCTCGCTCCACGCCTGTAAAACATGTCAATCAACTTGTTCCATCCCCGTACCGGAGAGAACCACAAACCAGATGGAAGTGGCTGTTTCTCCAACTCTTTCTCATCACTTCTCGCAAGGAGACAGTCGAAGAACTCAAAATGGCATGTTGGCTCCAGCGAGTCCTCGGGCACGGTCTTCGACCTCATGTCGGCGACGATGAAGACGACGTGTCAACACACAGTGTTGTGAGGCGCCGGTGCACGATTAGGGCTTGAAAATTAATGGGAATGTCGACGATGCCAGCATCAATAAGGAACGAAAAGCAGGAAACCAAGGTCAAGGATGGAGAAGAGGGGAGGGGACAAGGAAGGCGTGATGCTTCCAAAGCTGCAGCTGCAGCCCGACAAACTATCACTCTTCCTTGGAGAAAGAGAGGTCGAGAGGCCTGGCCAGAGGAAGAGGGATCTTTTTCTTTGAAGGACATGAAACGAAGCTTTCAACCGTGGCATTGCTGTGGGGGAACCGCAGTTCCCGCTAACACGAGCTCACTTTTCTCTCCACCTGCTCCTCCTCCTGCTTTCACTCACCGTTGTAGCGGAGCCGTAGAGAGCCCTTCAATCACATCCCCTCGTGGGCGCTTGATCACTGGTACCTGTACAAGGAAGGATGAAAAGGGGGCCTTGCGGCGAGATGAAGCTTGGGGTCGTGGCATTGGACACGAGTTGGTTGGATGAGAGGCTGCCAACAGAGAGGGTCAGAGGAGGTCAGCAATTATCCGAGAGGCTCCAGAGTTCACCAAGCGCCCGAGCCATGGCATAGCATGGCATCGTGCAGCGAGTGTCACCGGGTGTTGATGAAGGCGTATGCGAGTTGCTATTCGCAGGGGATTGAGGAGTCGAGGTGTGAAGGAAGATGAGGCGGGCGGTTAGTTGGTTGGCGTCTAGCCAATCACACGCCTCAGCCTGCTTTCTCTGCAATACACCAAAAACTCGGCTGGGAACAACACACGATGAAACAATCGCACAATAACAAAGAGCAATAGTCTTGAGAGTCGAGACTGATGTGGCTTGGTTTCAGAATCAAGTACGAGGCCGGAGTACCGAGTACGAGGAGATGGAACATCCGCTATGGTTGTGTTTGAAGTGCATATCGTATTATCGGCTGCGTCGTCCACAGCCACGCGCTTCCAAGGCTTCCCTCTGCAATTTACTCCCATACACTGTCCATAATTGTACACATGGCGACTGCACGCACATACGTGGCTCGCTCTCCACCATGACAACGAACACCGCAAGTCTCCACGACCAAAAGAAATGAACCCAAAACCCTCATCTTCCTCTCCCGTGCAATCTCAGTACCTCTCCACTACTCGCGGTCTCCCATCCATTGATCCGTCCAAGGTGAGTCTCTCCCTGTCTTCGGCATCGACATACCTCCTCTCTGGCTCCATTGGGCGGTATCTAGGTTGTTCTACAGGAACATACTCCGATAGGACGGGCCGCCTGTCGTCCACAAAGACGCTACCTTCGCGACCGACAGGGCGCGTACTCTGACCTCGCGTCACGAATTCCACCGGTAGAGGCTCTTCGTATCGCAAAGCTGGCGGTGGCCGCACGCTCCCCATCCGGACGGGCTCGCGGAACTCGGTCCGCTCATCAGCGTATACGGGTTGTCGTACTGGGCGATCCATCACCTGGACGCTAGAGCTTCGTATTGGTGGGGCCGGCTCAAGGTATTCTCGAGGGGCGGACCCGGGTACAGCTGAACTTCTAGGTGGCTCTGCGAGACGGTGGTATGAGACCGGTGGCGGAGGCATTTCGGAAGGATAAGCTCTTTCTGGCGCTGCCTCTACGAAGACCGAGCCTGCACGGGCTTGACGGGGATATTCTTCGTAGCGCGGCTCCACCTCAGCTCCTCGAACTGACATTGCTCGAGGCACAACCGAGGGCCGCTCCTGGATAATTTCGCGGAATCTCCTGCCGTACTGGTCGATGACGATCCGTTCAACGGGAGGCGGCGGCGGCGGCGGCATAGGCTCGACGGCATAACGATGATAAGTCCCGTCGCGATCATCGTAGACTTCGCGATAAACGGGTGCAGGTGTGCGCACCACCCTCACCTCCGGAGGAGGCTGGTCATACTCCACTGCAACCTCACGAGGGGGCCGACCTGGTTCCACCAAGGCAGGACTTTCCACTCGGGCGTAAGAGACGGCACGTGGGCGAGAAGGCGATTCATAGTACTGGTCGACGTATTCTCGCGGCTGCTCTGCTCGCAGACTGTGCATGCTTGCCACGCGGCGCAAGTCCTGGTCATCTCGCGCTGGTCTCACACTCGCCCTGGACAGTGGGCGGGGCTCACTCAAAGGCATCAACTGTTCAACCCGGCGCGGAAGTAGTCGCGAGGGAGATTCCACATACCGTTCAGGAGGGGGCATGTAACGTCCTCCTTGGACTGGATCCTCATCAATGACAATGGGCTGATCCGCTCTGCTGGTTCGGAATCTGCCAGAACCAAGTGGCTGGACGTCGTGGAACGGTGGTGGGGAGACATCTTCTTCCTTGATCAGGCCATCTGGAGACGTTCCACCGTTTCTTCGGGATTTTCGGGCATTGCGAGCCTCACGAGCCTCAAGCTTTCTCTTTTTCTTGGGTGGTAATGCTTGCATATCATCAGGACTTGTGGGAGATCCTGGTCTTCCAATCCATTGTTTCCGGCGGGGACGTGCATTCTGTAATAGAGGGGAATCCTTAGTTATAGCCAGAGGCGAGACACGAGACGGTTGAGGGCAAATGGGAGAGGTGATATGGTTTCTTACTATCCGCATGTTGGCTTCCGAGGGTGAACCGGGCCTTCCCCCACCGTCTTCCAGCTCCGAGTATCTGCGCAGGGGACGACCGCGTGGATCTCTACTGTCCTGCATTTCCTGTGCTTGAGTGACCTTGGGTGTGGGATATTGAACCATGGCTTCTGGGGGCGAATACTCTCCTTCCTCTTCATCCTCATCCATGTCCATTGCGGCAGTATCGACGGGGGCTGCAGATTTTGGAGGTAGGACGGCAAGGGGCGCAGGAGGCGCAGCTTGAGCGGAGATACCATCAGCAGCATCAGAGTACAAAGGGGCTCCCATGACGGCGCTGACGACGCGTGCGCCCGAAGGCTCGTCCGCCTGCTCTTCATCAGCGTCGTCGGTAGAGTCGCTAGGCGGTCTCTCGGGCGTCGAATCGGGGGCTTTGCTAGAGTAGTAGGCATCTTCGTCGAAGGAGTCTGTCGCATCGACATCTTCCTTGGAAGACGGGGATTTGACGGCGCCCGTCACTCTGGCAAAGATGGCTGGTAGGTCAAAGTCCGGTTTCGCCTCGGCAGGCGCAGGCTTCTTGCGGGCATCTGCTTTTCTATGTTCAAATTGTTCTCTCAATGCTCGCTCAAGTCGTTGTCGCTTCAGCTGTATTTCGGCCCGAACTAGATCATCCGACTTTGTCAAAAGGACAGGGTCAAACTCAGAAACATTACTGGTAGGTTGATTGGCAGTTGCGACAGAAACACCGTTTGGTTTTGTTTGAGCTGGGGTGGTCTCATCTTCACGCTTTCCCTGAGTCGCAGCTCCAAGATGATTTGGAGAAGCACTTGGAGGAAATGGAGGAGGTACATTCAACTGAGTTTGAGAAAGGGTTGATGGGGTCTGAGAAGCAGGCACTCGGATGGCATGGGCTGGCACTGTCAATCTAGGATGACTTCCAGAAAATACCTCGTCGCGAATCCTCAGTATCTTCTCATATTCCAAGGCCTCATTGACGGGTTGCAGAGAGGTCGGGAGAACGCCATTCAGTAGAGGGCCAGAAGAAGCGGCCATGCCTAAGGGATGCGCGTCTGAGCTGCGCAGAGCTGACAGATGGATTCTACCTGGACAGACACATGGCAAGGGTCAAAGGAGCAACAATTGAGAGACAGAAGAGGATGCTGGCAAGGGGAGTTCAACAAGGGTAATAAGGAGCCCCGGTGAGGAAGCAGGATCACCTCTCGAGAGGTTGATGAGGATGCGGAAGAAAAGGAGATGTTTTCGCGACTCTCCCCAGCAGGTGCAGGTGGTTTTCGAGGACACCCAGCCATCGCCAAGCATTGTATCACGTGGATAGTCACATGACCGAGATTCTCTTTTCCCTACGATCCTTTAACATCCACGGATCTCCCGCCAATTGCCACTTACGAATCAACCATGTTGAGGAGTCACAGAGATTTCTTCCGCTTCATATAACAACTTCGGTGGCCGACTGTAACTGATTCTTTCTGGAGCAACGCACTCTCATTCTGGGTATTATAGACTTCCTTTTTCTCTTGAATTTCTCATCATAGCATTGTATCGGTACCATAGATCTCATCGCGATCAGAGTCATGGGCTCAGTCCAACCCGACACCGCCGACAAGCGGGCCATTTTCTTCTTTGACATCGACAACTGCCTCTATGCCAAGTCCAAGAAAGTCCATGACCACATGGGACTCCTAATCAACAAATACTTTGTGACGCACCTCGACATGTCGGCCGAGGAAGCGACGTACTTGCACAACAAGTACTACAAAGACTACGGCCTGGCCATCGAGGGTCTGTCGCGCTTCCATAAAATCGACCCGCTAGATTTCAATCGAGAAGTCGATGATGCATTACCCCTGGACGAGCTTCTGTCACCGCATCCCGAGACGAGAGCCATGCTGGAGTCATTCGATAAGACCAAAGTCAAACTGTGGCTGTTTACGAATGCACACATTACCCACGGCATGCGTGTCGTGAAGCTACTGGGCATCGACGATCTCTTTGAGGGAATCACATACTGTGACTACTCCCAGACGCCACTCGTTCCAAAGCCACTTCCGGAGATGTTCACCAAGGCAGAGCGGGAAGCTGGCGCCACATCGGAGACCCCCATTTACTACGTGGACGACTCTTATTCAAACTGCCAAGCAGCGTATGTGCGTGGATGGACCAACACAGTCCATCTCGTGGAGCCTGGCGTACCGGATCCACCAGAAAAGGCGAGCAAGTATCAAATTAGCGATCTCTCACAACTCCTGGATCTATTTCCTGAACTTCTGAAAAACAGTAATGGTTCGGTATGAAGAAGTTGGATTCTAGAATATGGTCCTTTAACCAAAAATACAATGTTATTCCCCCGCCTCAAGGCTCTTCCTCAGAAGGATCATACTGAAAGCAGGGCTGTGCTTGAACGCTAGACATATATAAAGAGATTTCCCTTCCAAGGGGTTTGATGGTCATCAAATCGTGTCAAACAGAAGAAAGGACAAACGCATTTGCCACTCATGCAACGGCCAGCACACGCCGTCTTCCAGACAGATCACTGGGGCAGAATCTCCAAGCTCCTGCATGCTTCTTTGCATGCCAATTCCTGATGACGGCCTCAATGACCCAAGGTACGTTAGGGAAGCCACACTTCTCTCCGTCAATAGTGAAGGACTTATCCTGGCACCCTAACGTCCAGGGAGCGTCAGTGTACAAGCTGTTGTCCTTGGTGGCAATATGCTCTGCGTGCTTCCAGATCTTCATCAACTCCTTGCCGTCTAAAGTATGAAGGTTTGCCAGAGTAGGGATCTCATCGTGCAGATGCTGGATAAGATTGGGCGCAAAGGATTCAATGATGTGTCGAAGGGTGGCTCCATTGTACTCGGCCGACTTGGTGATGAAGACATATTTCTGGAAGATGGTGAGTGCCTCGGCAAATGACTCGTGGCCCTTGGTGTTGACTTCCATTGCACCGGGTTGGCCCAGCAACTTTTCATACGCCGGAAACATATAGTCGTCCTCAACATGATGATGGTGGTCCAAGGTGTTGAAGATCATTTGGTTGAAGAGAAGGAAATCAGCGGCTTCCTGTGTATCAGGTTGGACCAAAACTGCCTGGTTCCACGATGCATTCAGGGCACGGATGATGGTGTTGTGGATCTGGGCCATTTGACGGGCACACCACAAGGCTGGGTGATCCTTTGGCACGGAAGCAGGAATATTCTCCAGATGGATGGTGGCGATCAACGGGTAATGGTCGTCAACGTAGCGAGGCATCTGCATGCTGGGCTTTGAGAAAGCACTGGTCGACACCGAAGTTTGTGACCCTGCGGAAGACGAGGCGGTGCGATTTGATCGGACGGAGTTGGAAGAGCGAAGAGATGACGCTGATGACTTTTCCATCTTCGAGACGTAAAGCTGTCGCTCTGTTTCTGATAAATAGAGAAGATGAGAATATCTTTTCTGAGTAGGCGACGTTGACCGGGGCCGAGTGGGTGAAGAAGCGGTTCGGGGAGTAGGCTCCCTGATGATGGGAACAGTCTGCATGTTGTCGAACAGGAATACTGGCTGCCTTTGATGCCCAAGTTTTCTGTAGGTATCTTGTTCTGACTGGCAAATCCTTATGGTGTTTGATATGAGAAGGCAGTCGGTTACATGTGGGAAAACATATGATCGGGCTGAGGATCCCATCTCTTTATGTATCCCGCACCGTCCGGGACCCATGTCCACGACTCTACCTTGTACCTATGTGCAGTCAGAACCCCATGTCCATGCAGCAACCGGAGACTAGGATTCTGGAGACTGCTCGTTTTGGAAAGTTAAGCACGGCTACATCGCGGTAAGAACCAATGTAAGCGGGCAAGGGACCTCGAACCACGCCAACACAGAATGCGAGGAAGGGCCTAGAGAACGCCAGGCAGGCTGTGTCTGGTCAAGGTGGCACCACTCTAGCTAGGTTTAGAACGTCAAGGACCCATTTCTCCTTGCCGTACTGGATGCTTGCAAAAGGACAAGCTTTATGGGCCTACAGCGACGTGGCCTGGAAGTAAGTTTGTCGGCTCGCTGGCGTAGCTGATGTCGTGATTGAGAGTTCCGAGCCCCTTGCATCTCGCATTGGGTTTGGCGCCAGGTACGGTTGCAAGGGCAACTTTCGAATACGGGTTTCGACACGAGAAGGAGACCCAAGGAAGAAACCCAAGAAGTTAGAACGTCCAGGCCACGTCGCTAGTTTGTCCAGGGTACCACGTGTACTGGGCGTCTCTTTTGCAGCTGCTCTTGCAATCAGAGAGATCACAGGGGTATTCCAGTCGGAATTGATTGTTTGTCAAGTAGTTCGCCGAAGTTGTACGTCAGGGTTCATGCCTTTTCTGTAAATCACCTGCGTACCTGGTAATAATAACCTGGCTCGCTGGAGACATCCCAACAGGGCGCTCGGCGACTAGTCTTCGCTTGCGCGTTTAGATCCTCCCACTTCCAAGCCTAGTGAGTCCACAATGACAATTTGGCGTGATCATGAGACTTCAATGGAGGGGAAGTCAAGCTGATGAGGCACACCTCGACTAACTCTGCCCAAGTGGGTAAGGCGAGTATAATACTATTTGGCGAACGGACATCTTGGTCATTGTTCTTCGTAGTATCCAGTGTACGAGTACGATCGGTCCATCCGAGGTGCAGAGGGTTTCTCGAAAACCACCATATGAGCAGGTTGTCGCAACCACAGGGGTGACATTCTGGCTGCGTAGGTGTACCGATTCTGGCTAAGCGAACAACGTCTCTTCTCTTGTTTTGAGGTATGATGCACCAAGGATGCAGCAACTCCTCTTGGCTGGAGAACTCAACCAGCAGTTCTCCTCTCTCCCGGTCAGGCCGAACATGCCCTGGCCAACCTTGATGAGTGGGGTGTGATGAGGTGGACACTGCTGAGCGGCCACAAGCCTGGTGGCTTTCAAGGGCTATCGGATGGCTGGCTGGTTGAGTTTTGTGTCACACAATTGTGCTCCTGAATCAATGAACCTTCAGCAGCGTCTGGATCTAGATTTCCACTCTCTTGCCTTGTCGAAGAGTGCCACATGTTTCTTCCAGCCGCGAGGTCTTTTGGGGCTCGTATCTGTTGCCACGGACGCTCGCATCGCGTGAAGGCTCGGCTGATGGTCAAAGGGTGAAACACCAAACGAGGTTTGGCACTATGTTTGGTAAGCTGACGAAATGACTTGCAATGGGTGCGAACTGTAAATGAGTTTGATCGCTCAAAGTGGACCATGCGGTCGCGTACCTTGCAGAGGCCGATGCCTTTCACTCCAAATTATGCTGGTCTTGTTCAAGGAACAGGGAAGGTCCCAAAGGCAAATTCCGGGGTTGGGAACAGGCGCCCCAGGCACCTCAGGCACCCGGCTACACTTGGAGCCACCCAGGAGCTTCGGCCCGCCCGGGCTGATAGGCTTCTTCGATGACTGTTGCGGTCCCAAACTGACCGCCTAAGCTGCCTAAGCGGTCGCCCGCCTGCAACCACTTTGATTTATTAACCACTTTGATCGACCCGCGAGCTCATTCCTTCCCGACGGCAACGGCAGGGACCGTTCTTCGAGATCAGCATTGATTGTACCGTCGTCATCATCCATCATCCATCATCAGTCATCATCGCCGTCTCACTCAGATCAAATCCATCATCTCCAAACATCAATCAAAGATAACCGTACCAGATTCTGTCAGGACTCGAAAGCCTCGTACGTTGAGCCATCGACCCTGAGCTCCTAGTCATGCGTCTCCCAGGGGATGTCGCTCGAAGAGTCTAAGCGCCCACGCCAGGGGATGCGATGCTTGCCCCTCGAACACATCTGGGTCACGACTACTAACTCGTGTCACTGTACCTCGTACCTTTCCCCGCGCAAGCAGAAAGTGGGCTTCCATCCATGGTTGCCTCTTGCCGAACCCCACGAATACAGCCTCCATGCTGCGCTCAGCTGATCCATCTAGCCGTCTCCTGGAGCAAGAGTGACACGGCCTGACGCCGAGCACAACTAGTTCTAGATCAACGGAGAAAGATACTGCCACATATTAGGGGCTCCCAAACCATGCTGGCGCTCCCAATCTGGGTCGATGCGGGCCACACAACCGGATTTGGCTTTGATTTTCACGAATTTCCAACCGGAAAGCTAAAAGGGAAGGAGAATCACTTCTAGAACAAAGTATAACCCATTCTAGTCCTAATGAAGTCGATCACGACGCGACACAGTTACCCGAAAAGCATATAGAGAAGTCAACAGCCATGCGTGGCCGCGGCCAAGGACCTCTGTCTCAAAATCACAACAACACTGGATTTTTCGTCTTTATGATCTGCAAATTCTATTCCAAGGTTTGTCACCCTCCTTCATAAGTCGCGTGGTTGCTAACGCAGGCCAAGACCATGCACAACTCGATTGGACGTTTTGCCAGAGAATCATCTCAGTCAGGAAGGCAGTGCCAGAAGATCTCGTATTCCGACTTCGCCCCCTGAATAATGATCCGGGATGGCAAGTCAGAGCCGCACCCTTCATGTCACCCAGTTATAGCATTGGCACCCGACCGAAGCATGCACCAGGCAACGTCTGAGTCCTGAGAGAAAGACTGCTCAGGTATTTTCTGGATCATACCAGCCCCGTTCGAAGCAGCGTCAATCTCTAGGAAATATTGGGGCCAACATTGTCTGATCGGCCTACTTCTGCCGACAAAAATATCACATTCCACTACACGCAAAGCCACGTTCTCTGTCTGTCCTGACAGCCAGCCGACTAGCACGACCCTTCCAGAAAGCGTGACACCATTTCCGGTAGCACATCAACATCTGGAAACTTCATCCTTAATGCAGTGACAGGCGCCCCTCTTGCGGAGACCACCTCTGCGCAGACGTTCTCTAACGTGATACATGGAGAACAAACACTGTTGCTAGAAGGCCCAGGCGATTCGATGCACCTTGATAGTTAACTTCAGGTGATCTTCGCCTCTTTGAGTGGCCTTCTGCAGGGCCTGGTTCAACACGTGTTTTTCTCGATCCACCTCTCCTGATATCGTCTCTCGCGTTGTCGGCCCGTGTGCATGTGTTCCCCTTAAGCAGACAGTGTTGAGCTTGACTGTCCAGTCATCTTGCGACGAAAAGGAGTGCTGAATTGACTTCGAGAACTCCAAATCCTTTTTGGGGCCCCTTTTGACGACCCAGTCATCACTCGGTTACCTCCTCTTCATGCAGAAGCTCCAACGGGACAGGAGATCTGGGTCAGTGGTCCCAGTCTAGACCACAACTACAAATGTATCCCTTTGCTGGTCACATCTCTCATGGCGTCGCCGCGTGTCTGCTTCGAGAACTTTAGCATAAGGAGGATCCATAAACAAGTTCGCCCCAACTGTGTCCCGTTCTGTATCCCCATCCCATGGCAATGCCACCAAAAGCAGTCCAATTCTTTGCTACCCAGTGAATCCTAGCAATTTCCTGGTGCATTAGCGCCAGATATGCAAAGCACTCAGGAACTCTTTGATCTCAACCTAGGTCCATTCCATTTGCGGTGCAGAGAGGTTGTCCAGCTGTTCCTTCTCGGCTGCAGTGTCTGCCCAGACAACCTTTGTAACAACATCGGGCGTACATGAGCTGTCTTTCAGGTGCAGTGGAATCTCCCTCATGAGCCATGCACCGCAGGTAGTAAACAAACTGTGATGCTTCTCTGATCATGTCGACTAGCTGGAGTAGGTATTCAAACTGTTGAGCTTTTATCAAACAGTCGATGGCCAGGCTGTCCATGTTCTGGTGGGAGCGTGCTGGACAGAGGCAGGGATATTGCAGACCGGATGGGAGCGACGCCTCGATGCTGCTCTTCACTTCGCAAGTTCGTTGTTGCGCCTTCCATATTACGTATTTCTCCTTGACCAGCAGCATTTTTTCTCACTTTGATCCACCAACACTTTGCTCGAGCCTCTTCTCGAAGTCGCCAACCTGTAGCAAATGTATATTCCTTCTCTTTTCTGAGGTAGACGGCACTGAAGAATGACGCAATAGCACTCTCTCGGCTTTGTATCGTCGCTCGACAAGGTCTGTACGCATACAGGCTAGTATGTGCCTCGGACGTGCCGCGAGGAAGTCCAGTGTTGACTGATATGTTGACTGATCAGATACTCGAACATTCCCTCCTCGTCGTCAAAGCAACTCAGTTTGACCGGAGCAGGTTCGGCGGCCTGAACTTCGTATACTGTGGCCCCTTCGAGTACTCCCTCGATCCGCACTCTCCAGGAGTCCAGATCAATCGCGAACTTCTTTGACACAAAAGAGTCAGTACTGGTGGATTTGGGCATCTGCTGCGGGAAGAAAAGGATCTCCCTCACCGAGTGAATGTCCTCAGTGTTGTCGGCAAGCCACAACCTTCCTTCCAGCAGGACACTTCTCTTCCGCCCTTGAAGTGTCAACATCTTCTTGATGTATATATGATCGAAAAGATATCCGGTCAACAATGTCTTGATTGGGTCACACTTGACCCTCTCGATGAACCCCTGCGTCAATTTTGGCCCGTCAAAGACACTATTGTCCACAGGACCTGTTTTTCTCAGCTTTCGAATGGTCACAGTCTGTACCTGTGCCATCTTGTCCAAGACGTGATGCAGCCAATCCGTGCTGAAGCAATGAGTCTCCAAAATCACCACCTGCCGCATTATCTCGTATACCTGCGGACAGACCAAGTGAGGAGGGTCTCCTGGATGACCTGTAAAATCGAATGTGCCACGTGACAGGAGGTATGGTGCGACCTCTCTCTTCCATTTTCTGCACACTGCTAAGGACGCGAATGAGGTAGAGGGGGTTTGACTGGGGTTGTCCGTCTGGGTTGCCGAGTCGGGTGGTTGCAGCGGTTTGAAGACGAGTGCTCCGAAGGCGTACTCGTAGACCCTGCTGCGGATCTCTGCCGGAAGTTGAAACCATGACACCATTGTTGGATGCTCTTCAAAGTCTTTGCGGTTTCGCAGAGACTACTAATACTTGTCGACCTGATACACCGATCGAAGATCGTTGAAGTTTGATCAACTCAGAACAGCCAGCAAGCAAACTAAAAGCCGTTGAAGGATGGTTGGCTTGTCCATGAGTCATTAACAAAATCAGTTACCCTTTCAACAGCAGTACCCCATGGCTGGGAGAGCGATGGTAGAGCGTTGTCCTAGATAACGTGAATGAGCTGACATTGCACCACCGGGATTAGGGCAGCCCGCTCCACAACCTTCTAGCTTCGAGCACGGCATCAATGGCAAGTCTAGAACGGACTACCCTAGACTCAGCTGGTCGCAATAGGACGAACTTTGGCCATGGTCGTGACCAGAAGGGTCAGCCGCAGCCTTGGCCGTAGCCTCATTCCCCAGGCATGACGGACAACACAACCCAGCACGGCGTCCAGCAAGACGCTGGAGAGCAGGTATGGGAATGAGTAAGATTATTCTCTTGGGACGTCCTTGGCAGAGTCAAACTGGCCTGCTAGGGCTTACCAAATAGGAAGGCCGTTCATGAGGCCCCGGGCAACGACCAACGATGTTGACCTTTCTGCACTGTTTTTTCATCTGGAGATCAAAGCTAGGCCGCCCCCCCTCCCGCTCGCTCGCTCGACTAACAGCGTCATTCTCAATCTCCTGGCTCCGAAACCAGACGCGGAATTGAGCACCGAGAACGGCAGAATATTGGATGAATGCTGGAGGGAGGAGGTGGCGAAGAGGCGTAGGAGGAGCGGAAAGCAGCGGAGAGGTGGAATGTTGAGGAAAAGCAATGCGTCGGAGCAAGTCAAGAAGTCGGGCACAGCACAGTACCAGGACACGGTAAGACATGACTCACGTTCCTGTCGTCGAACGAACACTATAGTGTGCTGAAAATTCAACTTCAGCCCTTTGGTCGCCCTGGGGGAGAGAGTCAGGCTGTCAAAATGTCAGCAGAAAGAGAGAAAGAATGTGGGTCTCACAACCCTTAGCGCGTATATGCGTATACTCGTACGAGAGGACGAGAGGACTCGATGTTGTTAGGGTATGGGGGATGATACCCTGTGGTCAGGTATGTAATCCGATCCCATCCAACTCAATCACTCCATCCAGTCCACCCGGTACCGAGTCACCTACCTTAGGTAGGTAGTTAGGTAATATCGTGGACGTCAGATATACCTAGGTACCTACCTAGGTAGGCATTGATGCCAAATTGCAAGTAATCTGCCCGACGACGATATCGGCATCAGCAATCCTCAGGCCTCTCCTCTCGCCAATTATACGACGGTCGTGGAGCATTCGACTCGATTATTCGTTCTTACGACAATTTGAATGCGCCGTCTGAGTCTGAGTCTCTTCGTAGGAGTTCAGCCGAGATTACCCAGTACATACTCTCCCCCGTTTTTTTCCATTTTCTGATATAGAGTACCTAAGGTACCTAGGTAGGTACGTATATGTGTTGAGTGGGTGAGTGGCTATCCAGGCAAAGAGACTACCAAGGGTCACATCCCAATAAATTATGCTTCCCCCCTTCCTTGCAATGCTCCGCCCACATCATCCGTGCATGCGTGGTATGTATTCCGTTCCCCGAGGACCTCGAAAAGTGGTTCGTCTGTCCCGGATACCTAGTACTTCTCCGAACACTCGCTTCTGGTGTGTCTAATTCCATCCGTAGGAATCTTACGCCGTGCTTGGAATCGAAACTCCAATGCCCGGGACCTCGTGCTGGATTCTGCTCTTGTCTACCCATCTACCTAGGTACGTAGGTCAAGGCAATTATTGACTGACCCTGAGGACCGTCTGGTCCTCTTTTGCCGGACTCTCGCTCATTCATGGAAGTTTTTCGCTGGCGTAGCTGGCTTTGCTTTGAACAGTGGCGTGCATGTTGACTGAGGTTCAGGGTGGTTCTCCCCTCGGCCCTGATGGCTTGCTGCACCCTTCCCGCCCGGGATTCTTCCTTGAGGAGGACAGGGGCAGATTGAGACAAATGGGGTGATGGCAGCAACTTGCTTTCGCGGTGTATGCGTATAGGTAGAAAAGAGCCGAAATGACGCTTTCCGACTGGCTGCTCCTTCGCAGAAGCAGTGTGGGAGGTTCGTCCTGAATCCAATCCCACTGACCTGTGACTTCTGTAGTTCTGGCACAAAAGTCCAACGACTGCCGCCCCTCTCAATCCTCTTCCAACTCCTTAAGCCGCGCCTCCCACGCGTCCACGCCTCTCAACAACGTCTCCAACTCCTCCTTCTCGTCCTCCAGCTTGATCCTCCTCTCCGCGTCTAGCGGACAAAACACGTACCCGCCCTGTCCGTCAAATTGCAAGATGACACTGTGGTATTTCCACAGACTGCGTCGGTGACTCACTGTCATCAGCGTCGTGCCCAGCCCTTTCGCCGTCTCGTACATTTTCCTTTCCATCTCCAGCGTCACGGAGCTGGTGCATTCGTCCAGGATGGCATATTTGGGCTTGTGGTAGAAGAGGCGGGCCATGGCGATCCGTTGTTGTAAACCTCCGGAGAAGACGTCGCGCCACTCCTCAACGGCGTCCCATCCGTTGGGTCTGTTGATAATGGCTTCAATCTCCAGGATGGACAGGATCTGCTTGAGTTGCTCCTCGGAGCCGTTCTTGGCTCGGAATTCTCGCAGCGTGTCCGGGTAAATTATTTGATCTCTCAGTGTGCCTCGACTCAGGTACGGTCGTTGGGGAATGTAGAAGATATCTTCGAACCTGGGTTTCTTCACGGATCCGCCGTAGACGGGCCAGAGCCCACCGAGGATCCTGAAAAGTGACGATTTTCCGCACCCGTTGGGACCAACAATCAACAGGTGATCACCCGGTTTGATTGCGAAGGTCAACTTCTTGACCAGGACATCGCCGTTGGGACTCACGATAGGGACGTCGGTGAATTCAATGTTGTCACTCTCTTCGATCGTTCCTCTTCCTCTGAGCACCGCGGCGTTCTCCTCCGTCGAGGCCGAGCTGACCAGTTTCTTCTCGAATCGTCCAGCCGAGACTTCGTCCATGACATCGAGTAACCCGGCGACGCGGGATGTGTAGCCTGCCAGCTCCGTGATTTCCTTGTAGGAGAACATGATGCGGCCGAAGGCGTCGGAACTGCTCAGGAGCATGCGCCGGTTTGTGACAAAGGATTCGGTGTGGTCACCTCTAGATTCCCCTGGAGTGAGGTTTTGTCCGGGGATTTTGAAGAAGACTGGTAACGAGCACAGGAGGAGGCCAAGGGCACCCCAGAAGTACTTGATGACAAAGTCTTCCATGAAGCCGTGATAAAACCGTCTCCTCAATATGCGATTAACATGTTTGATCAGTGTGAAATAGCCCTTGTCCAGGCCGTCCTTTTCAGCCTCGTGGCCGGCATATAATGCAATCTCTTCACTGTAATCGATCAATCTTGTATGTTGGAAACGAAATTCTCCCTCTAATCGCGCTTCATCTGCAACGTATTTTCCGAAGGGGGGTGTCAAAGCGCGCATGACGTTGGCGGAGATCTGGACTAGGAGAGCCATAGCAAAGAGACCCTCTCCACCAACAGACTTGGAGAGGGAATAATTGTAAATTACCATGTCGAGGATGGGTTTGGCGAGGTTCGAGTAGAGTTCGGCGAGCGAGTTGGAAAAGCGAGAGACGTCGACGGTGATGAGTTGGTCGGCGTTCTTTATTCGATCGTCCAGGGCCGAGAGGGTGTAAAAGGTCATGTTATTGAGATACTTTTCGTGGATGTATTGTGTGAGCCGTGTCCTGTAGGCCAGAGCAAGGCGCGTCTGATGGTACTGAAGCATCGAATTCGTAAAGGTTGCGGGCACGGCCACCAGCATCCACCAAACAAGACCCAAGACAAACTCTCGACCTTTGCCGCGGACGAGGGCCGACACGACTTTGCCATCGAGTTCGGCGACGTAGAGAGAGAGGAGGGTGCGGATGACGAGAAAGACGCTGTGGGAGACGATGAGTCTCAGCTCTTTGCTCCTCCAGCCGGGGATCACGATCTTGAGGAGGCGCAGGAGATTGCGAAAGAACTCTCGGTTGATCTCAACTCTTTTCTTTCTGTGTTCCTCCTGTTGTTTTTCATTCTTCGCATCTGGATCTTCTGTTGTCTGCTGCTGCGAGTGCCGAGCGCGCTCTCGCTGAATCTCGGCCTGCCTCCTGGCTGCGGCCTTTTGCTCTGAGATGGCATTGTGGATTCGATGGATCAGGGCGACGACCAAGGTGATATAGACGGTCCGAGAGATGTTGGTGCGGTTTTTGAGGTAGAGGGAGGTCAACTGCGAGATGATCTGCTTGACGCTCCGGCCGGGGGGCAGCAGCTTGGACTGAACCGCCATTGTGCCGGCGGTGGGCGAGGATGCGAGGATGAGATGGAACGAAGATGGGAAGAAGGACCAAAAGGGTTTCTATCACAACATCATCATGGTCATGATTGAGGAGCCTGGAGTTGACATTCCGGTCCAGTTTTGTTCACATGCTTCATGTAAGTTCAGGATCACGGCCACCAGCGGCGAGGCGGGAAGCGTCCGGTGTTGAGTGTTCATTTGGTTCATTGGAGAGGCGCCACAAGCCTCGGTCGATGCATGCATGTGCTGATCTCGCCGTGTCTCCAGTGTCTCCCAAGTGTCTCCCTACGAGAACATGACGTATTGCATTCCATGGGGTATGCAGCGAGGCAGCAATAAACGAGATATTAATTCCTGCTTTGACATGCACCTTCACTACTAGGTACCAATACCGAATGCTCCATACGCTGGTTGACAACAACATTTCATTGCTCATATCTCATGGCATGTACAACCGCAACCACCAGGAACCTTCACCCCAAAACTTCATTAATCCTGCCTGTCAATTCCACCTTCAGCCTCAAAATCCGTCCAGCAAGTCTCTCAGTGTGATCGGTTTCCGAACGGCATTTGAGAAACCCTCATGAAATGAAACCCATACTCGACCCTCAGCTTTAGTACGTAGCTGCCCCATGCGCTCCTTCGCCCCTTTACCGGCCGACGTAGGTCGGCTCTCGTTAATGATCCGACCAAAGAAGTCGCGCTTAGTGCCAGGCCCTTGAGAAGATATCTCCTTCGCCTTGTCCGCTGGGCTTTCGTTTTCCTTGTTGGCTCCACCATCAATCCCTCCGTCAAGGCCCGAAGTGCCAGAGCGAGCGTGTCGGGTGACCGAGTTCTGCAATATTCTCTCCTTCCTCAGCTCTTGATCGAGCACTTGTCGAACTGCATATCGGACCGGTGCGGCGCCCGAACTGGATTTATCCATATGATAGCTTAGCAGTGTATCGAGAGGGCTGTCATCTATGTTAGCAGCCGAAGCTTCGACCCAGTAGACGGCGGACTTACGGTTCCATCCGATATGCATACCCGCCGTTCGAGTGAGCACCCCCGCCCTCGATTTCCACACGGACTTTCTCAAATGAAACATCCAGAGCCAACATTGTTCGAACTGCGTTGCGGATACAGGTCTTCTCGGTCTCTTTTCGCACACTAGCGACACTGGCAGAGCTCCCGGATCCCCCGATCACGACAGGCTTCACATCTGGAGCCAGCATCTTGCCTACATTTGGTATCAGCTCGGTCGCAATGTCGTCCACGGAGCTGAACAGTCTCAATAACGACCCTGAAAAGTTCGACTGTAGCTCAGTGAGCAAGGTGCGGTTCTGCTTCTCCGCCTCATAAGCGGCGAAGTCTGCTTTCAGGCCACTGAACGGGTGGACTTCCTTGATTTCTTCTTCTGGCAATTCTTCATTCCATGCCACTGTACCTTTATCGACAGCCGCAAAAAGATGGTGAAATCCACAGGCGCTAGTATTAAGGTAGGGCGTCAATTCCCACTCTTGCCCCGAGAACACTCGACTGGATAAGCAATCGTGAAAGTGAAGCCATTCGTAACTTGCATTTGGTTTGGACAGTCGGACGTCATCTTGGAATACTTGTGTCGGATATGTGGCAAAGCATTCCGTGACGACTCGGTCATGCTCCCCACAGGTATCAACCATCTCTCTGAGGGCGCTAATTGCTGCTCGCTTTCGAAGATTGGCGACTCCAACTGGGTTGCTTTTCGAATCAGCAACCAGTCTCGCGTCGTCTGCGCTCAAAGCAGTTGGGAGGTTAGGCAAGCCAGCCCCTTCCAGAAAGATTCGCTCAACAACCTCGCGAACGCCGCCCCGTCCAAGGCCTTTCTGATCGGTTCGAGCTTGTTCAAGCTGGGGTTCGAGCCACTGCCGTGTAAGACGGGCTTTGGTTTCGTTGGCACGCAGTTTATGTGCAATCCATTCGGCTTGTACGAGCACACTTCTGATGTCGCCTTCTCCAGATCCCCGAGAGCCTAGCCCTCTCTGCTTCCGCATTGCCAGGCCCCACGCGTTCTCGCACAGCCGGCGGACAGCATCGTTGTCACAGGCAATGCATTCCTTTTCGAAAACAGACCTGATTCGAGCAATGACCTTGTCCATCGGCGCCTTCCGAACATGGACGATTTCAGCAATGGAACTCGTCCGTAATGGTCGAAGTGAAGGTGCGTAGACGTCGTTGCATACCATGATCAATGGTCGGAGCATTCTGAATTTGTCACCCTTCTTTTTGCCTCTCGCGGCATCTTGGTTTCCACTTCCCAACGAGTTTCTCTGGTCGAGCTGCACCAGGTCGATCAGAGCTTTCACAAATCCGCCTTCACCACCACTTGCACTAGAACCCGTGGTGACACCATCCACTTCATCGACGACGACGCAGACAGGGCGTCCGGCTTTTCTAGCCTTGCCCTGTTCTTTGATACCGCGCACTGTCTCAGTTCCGAGGGCATCTTTGATCCTTCCTTTGACCACGTCCCGGCTTCTGTCGTCACTGGCATTGATTTCGAGAACCTCATATCCTGCTTGCCTCGCACAGACGTGGGCTAGAGTAGTCTTTCCAAGGCCAGGGGGGCCAGTCAGAAGCAGAATTTTTCGATGCTGTTGACTGGGATCATTATCGTCAAAGGCTCTCCTGGATTTCAGTTTTGCACTTCCCGGAAAGACCACTTCATCCCACTCTTTGAGCCATCGAAGGACCTGTCGATGAGTTCTTTCGTCACCCACAAGCTCCGTGAATTTCCTTGCGCGGTATTTCTCCGTCCACATCTGGTGGGCCACTGGATTTGAACCTGCTGATGTCATGTTTGTGGGCAAGTCCATGGCCTGCTGTTGACTTTTGCTCTGTTTCTCAAACTCGTCAAGTTGCCGGAGCGTCTTTGCATCGTCCATCAGCTTGTGGATTTCAATGCCGTAGTACGCTTTCTTTGCACGTCCTTCCACGGCTACCGAACGCTGCGCAATGGTCTGCTCATATGACAAAGCTTCAGACTTTTGCCTGGTGGGGATGTTCAACGCTGTGCCAGAAGATGTCTGCAGGGTAACGCCTCCCTGTTGCCGCTTTCTGAGCAACGGGCGAGGAAGAGGAGGCAGGTGTGGGCTGGACGGAGTATGTCGGCTTGTTGCAGTTTCTGATATACTATTCATTAGTGCGGGTTCCACGAGATCTTCCCGTGATTGTGGATGGGCTGCACCCTTGTCTACCCGCGAGACTGGTTGATCAACATTCTTCGGCCTGGTCTCAGCATTGTTCTCGTCCTCATCTTCGTCGTCATCGACTTCAAAGCCGGCCACCACCTTAGTCCTCTTTGATTGCTGCTCGACGGGAAACGGTTGGAACAGTCGGCGTTTCTTTTTGTTCGTAGGTAAGGGGGGTGGTGAAGAGCTAGGAGCATAGAGGACGGGAGATGACGAGAACATCATTGTGTCGGAGGTGAGGCCAATTTCCGAGCCTAGAGAACGCAAAAATGCATCAGAGGTGTTCAAGGTTGCATGTGTAAAAGTATTCGAGTCGGCCTTTCTTCCAAGGTCGCGGCGGTAAAGGTCTCCGAGGTCGACGAGGTCGGGAGAGGATGGGCAGATATCAAAGCTTTTCGTGTGTGTAGAAGTGCTGTCCTTGCGCCTCAGCTCCTCAATTTTGCTGTCGTCAAGTAGAAGTGGCATGTCCCTGGGTCTTGAACCACTGCAAGTTGCGAGATTCAATGGTCAACACTCCAAGGTGTTCACACACGCGCGACGCGCTTCTCCAACTGCAACGCGTAGCGGGAGCAGCGGGACCTGCAGCGGGGACCCTGCAGCCCATACCCGAGTAATTCAAACTCCTAGGCCGTCAAGCCGTCAACCTTTCGTCATACGATGCGGAAAAAGGTATGATTTTGTCTGACTAGAATCTTCAGTTGCAGGAAGGCGATGAATAGCACGGCGATGTGGGGAAAGTCGCCGCGTCAGACGAGACAACTTTTTGCCTCTCAAATCTCGGTTGCTTTAGAAGCGCAGTGCAGTCTTCATATCTACATATCCCTTCGCTACATTCCAACGAGTATTAATAACTAAAACAATGTCGCATGGGGCATGTGTCCGGTCGCATCGATCCATTTGTCTCAGAGACACCCATAAAACCCGCCCTGCGCACCAATGCGACTCCCAATCCGCCGAATACACTTGATCGCATCTATTCCACGTACCGTTACCGATCGCCTCAGCTTGAGATGCCCAGAGAAAGCATAGGAGACATCTCCGCGAAAAAGTTTGCGGAGTAAGTCGAGTCCCACATTTACTATAATCGATCTAACTTGAGACTGAGAAGATTGCGCTGACCCATGCGTGCGAGAAAAAGGTTACTATCTGGCCCATTGCTGGACGTCTTCGTCGGACCCGAGGGCCGCCGCTGGTCCTTGCATCAAAACCTCCTGGTTCACCATGCGCGCTTCTTTGACGAGTCCTACACAGTCAACGGTGAACACAAGCGCATCAAGGACGGCAAACTCGAACTCCCCGAAGAGGATCCAGGCGCATTCGAACTGCTTGTGAAGTGGCTGTATCAAGGCAAGATTGACGACGTCTCATGGATGCCCAAGGACGTCAAATGGGACTATGCATTCACATGTCAAAAGCTCTACCTCCTTTGCGACACCATCGGGCTGCAAGACCTCAAGAACCAAGCCATCGACCAGTTCCGGCGCGGCTGTCATGAAGCCGGCCTTGTGCCCGGTCCCGAAGAGATGAAGCCCATCTACGAGAAGACTGCTCCGAATTCTCCGTTCCGCAAGCTCGTGAGTAAGATTGCTGCAAGACAGATCATGGACCCTAGCACGGAGAAGGATGCAACCAGTTATAGGGAGTGCTTCGCCATCAGTCCGGACTTTGCTGTCGATGTGATAAATGCGATCAAAGAGGGCAGTGGTGGGTTACTGTTTGACGATCCAACAGAAGGTAACGGGTGTCGGTATCATGAGCATGAGGATGGTGAGAGCTGCCACAAGACCGTCAAATTTAAGGATATGTCCTGAGGGAGAGCACAAATCCCCAAAGAGATCAAAATACCTGGATGCGAGGCACGGGAACTCCTCTTAATGGAGTACAGTGCCGTGCCCATCGGAGCAACCAGATCTCTGTGTCTCCTGTACGGAGGGCTTATGCGCATGTTTTGAGCAACGGTGTTGTGATTGTACGACCCTCGACGGAACACCACAGAGCAACATATTTGGCTGAGCGGTCAGCAATCATAATCGGTGCAAGCGGAGATTACTTCGATAAGGATACCCATCTTCGACTTTTGTGCAGTCCCGATCTCTCTGGGTGGAATAGATATCATTGGGAGGGTCTCTCACTTGGCGTCCTTGGAGAAGGTATGGAACGTCATTTTGTCGAGCTGGCTTCAAAATCGCGGGTCAAAGGGCATACTCAAGTCAGGCAGCTCGGGCCGTCGTATCTTTGTGGATTCAATGGGAGTTTGGAGATGATAGAAACGATTACCTTTTGTCCCCTTTCGCTTTCCATTCCTGTAACCTAGACGATTCCCAAACGCCTGGTAGCACGTTCATCCGGGCCTCGTCCATTAGTGGCCAATTCCTCGATTGGACAGTGCATTAAGACCACATGATCAACCCCTGTGCCCTTCTGCGTTCCCCATGCAAGTGCTTCCATCCTGGCGCGAAGACTGAAGACGAGGACATAAGAGAGATTCTATCCGGATTAACCTTCCACCGAAGATCACGTGAATGAGTTGAGTTGCTTGGCAGCGGATCGCAGTTCGTTCGCCGCAAACTTGGGTGGCCGTGTCGCTCGCGACGCAGTTCGCGACAGGGTATCAATTTCCAGCCAAATACATCAATACGCACCCGCCCAAGTGATGTGTTCAGCCCCCCTTGGAATCTTCGGCGCTTGAAGTGTTTGAGACAGGCTGCGCGCACACTTTGACCAGTTCTTGAGGTTGGCGCGACGCCCTGAAGGATCCGGAGGGCTCAGGTGGTGGATTCAAATAATTCATCAAGTTTCATGATACCACAATGGCCGATTCACAACAACCCGCCGAGTTGAAGCATGAGTCTTCAGACGGTGGCGACCTGGGCGCAAATGGTGCCGAAGTCGCTGCCGCCGATGCACCAGAGACACAATCAACAGGTACGCGCGCCTCCCTGTCGCTTTGCTTTTCTTATTTGCCAGCACCCCTTTGGTGGAAAACAAAGCTGACGAGGCTCTACAGATGCTCAGCCGTCGGCCAACTCAAATGGAACGACGTCGACTAATCCTTTAGATGCCCCAAACGCACCGCGGGCTCAAGATGATCCAGAAGGCGAACAGGAGGATGCTGAAATGGGTGGAGTTGACGAGGACGCAAAGGTCGAAGATGTCGACGCTGAAAAGGACGGCGCGGAAGAATCTCAAGAAACTCCGGCCGCGACACAAGCCACAGATGGTCAGGCAGCACAGGCAAAGTCCAGCCTTGAAGCCGCAGCCAATTCGCACCTCGTCGCGCAGACACATCAAATCATCCTCCCCAGTTATAGCACATGGTTCGACATGCACACGGTTCACGCTCTGGAAAAGAAATCACTGCCCGAGTTTTTCAACAGCCGCAACCGCAGCAAGACACCCGCCGTGTACAAAGATTACCGCGATTTTATGATCAACACCTACCGGTTGAACCCTGTCGAGTACCTCACAGTCACTGCATGTCGGAGAAATTTGGCTGGCGATGTCTGTGCGATAATGCGAGTGCATGCCTTTCTAGAGCAATGGGGTCTCATCAACTATCAAGTAAAGTGTCCTTTGATGTTTCGAACGCCTCGATGCTGACTGCAACAGGTTGATCCACAGACTCGCCCTGCGAATATAGGTCCCCCATTCACAGGCCATTTCAGAGTCACAGCAGACACACCTCGAGGCTTGCAACCGTTCCAACCTGCCCAAAACACTTTCACAACTCCTGGAAAGCCACATCCCGCAACTGATCGGGCAGCTTCGGCAACTCCTGCGTCAAAGGCAGACTTGAATCTTGAACTACGACGGAACGTCTACGATGACAAAGGGAAAGAAGTCAAAAAGACCGAAGATGCAGAGAAACAAACAAATGGCGAAGGGGCGACTGCTAATGGCGCAGGTTCCGGCGCTGCTGCAACCAAGGCCATGGACGCTGCTGCAAGAGAACCCATCAAAAGTTTCAACTGCTTCTCGTGCGGAATCGATTGTACGAGATGTCGCTTCCACTACGCCAAATCAGATCCCGTTTCAGGCACTGCAAACGCCAGTGAGCTCAAGTACGACCTATGCCCGAACTGCTATTTCCAATCTCGAATGCCGTCCAATCATCGCTCGTCCGACTTTGTGAAGATGGAGGAGCCAGCATATTCCCATATTCCCGACAAGAGTGCCGCCTGGACAGATTCAGAAATTCTCTTGCTCCTGGAAGGTCTGGAGAATTTTGACAATGACTGGAATGAGATCTCGAAACATGTTGGTACTCGAACCAGAGAAGAATGTGTACTGAAGTTCTTGCAACTCGACATTCAGGATCAGTACCTCGAAGATGGGCCACTGAATGGATCCTCGGCGCTGAAGGCGCTGACAGGAAGAAGCGCCATTAGTCAATTGGACAATCCGGTGATGTCGGTAGTCAGCTTCCTTGCGCAAATGGCGGACCCTGATGTGGTTGCCGCGGCGTCAAATCGTTCCATTGCCGTTATGCAGAAGCAGCTGCGGGCACAGCTTGAGAAGGGCATGGGAGGAACCGAGCAAACTACGACCGGCGAGACGGAAAAGGGAGAAGTCAAGTCAGAAGATCAGATGGAAGTCGACGAGTCAGCTCCTCCGGCCGAGCAGCCAGCAACTGAGCCCAATGGGTCAGCCAAAGTCATCAACGACATCGCCACGACAGCAGTTGCCGCAGTTGCTGCACGTGCCAGCGGCCTTGCTTCTCATGAGGAAAGGGAGATCACCAGAATGGTATCGGCAGCTGTCAACCTCACGCTGCAGAAGTTCGAGTTGAAGATGGCGCAGTTCGCGGAGATGGAAGAAATCGTACAAGCCGAGCGCCGGGATCTCGAGAAGGGCCGACAGCAACTGTTTTTGGATCGCCTGTCATTCAAGAAGAGAATGAAAGAGATGGAGAACACGTTCCGTCAAGCCAGCCTGAAGGACCCGCAAGAGGGGATGCGCATGATGCAAGAAGCCGTCGGCACCAATTCGGGCCAGAAGTTTGGCTTCACGTCAGAAAGCGACAGAGGCGAAGGTGTTGTTGTCAACGTGACTGCCGATTCGGGTGAGGCAAGGACTATGGAGCTCTAGAGAGAGAAGATTCTTCAAGAGCAGTGTGCCAGCAGAGTGTGCACATGATGCAAGTGATATATTCTGCGCAAATCTGGGCCCATGGTTTAGGGGTTTTCGATCAGAGATTGGGGACGGTGCATTCGCAGCTGATACAACGACTATGGGTGTCCATGGCGGAGGCGGAAGGCACTATGAAGCCTTTGAGCGAGGGAATGCATTGGACCTTACAGCTGTGAAGGGATCACGGGGGGTATAGGGCTTGGGGCCTGGCGTTCTCGTTTCTCAATGTGTGTATGTACCGAGTACTAGATAAGTCACTCTGGAGGACCACCTGCAGCCCTTTCAGGGAAAAGAAAGGAAGGACAGGAGGTTCAGAGGAGAGGGCCGGCAATCGTCGAATGTGTTATCAACAGGGAAATGCGATATTCGAAAAAGGTTCTCCACCTGCAAGCTGTTGCAAGACCAGACCAGACCAGACCAGACCACTCAAACAAAGACAATGGATTAGTGTTTTGTAACCCACCTGCAGTCCCCCTGTATCATACAGATGGCCGACGACGAGGCTGAGTTTTCTGTTTTGTTCCCGCGAGGCTGCTTTGCATTAATATCGACCGAGCGAACTTCAGCCGAAAAGACCCGAGGCTGGAAACGCCGCTGGCCGCGGGCAAGCGACGCACGGCGATTCAACCGACACCGGATCTTGCATCCCCCCAAAAAGTCCTTCTGACGCAAAAGGATCCTGGATCGATAGACCGCCGCCGATTCTTCTCATCATAGCTCCTCAGTCTTGTCTTTATTCTAAATTGTACTCAGTAAAGTGCGTGCTCCTTTTTTTCCACGGTATACACATAGACAGTGCTGCGTGTCTTCGCGATCATAATAGCGTCTCTGGTCTTTGGGTCTGTTTCTTTTACCTTCGGAAATTCCAATCCTTTCCAACGCCCCCTTCTTTTTGAAAAAAAGTTCACGGGACAAAATGGTTGCCGATGATGTACGTGTTTCTCGACTCACCCCTACATAGTTAATGGCCCTCTTCTAATGGTTAATGTACAGGCATCGAACAAATCACCGCTCGTTTCGTTGATTGCAGGAGGCACGGCCGGGGGTGTTGAAGCGACCATCACTTATCGTAAGTTTTTCTTTCTCTCTCGTCTCCTTCCCCAAGAATGCAGAAACGACTGGACCGAGAGTTTCGTTTTATCTATGGGAAGCAAGAGCAGAAATCTGACAGGTTACAAACAAAACACTTGCAGCATTCGAATTTGCAAAGACGCGCGTGCAACTGCACGAACAGACGCCGACTCGAAATCCGTTCCTGGTCATCAAACATGTCATTGAGCAGGAAGGTCCGCGATCGCTGTACAAAGGGTGCACGACCCTCGTTGCGGGAACCGTGGCCAAGGACGCGATCCGGTTCATCTCGTTCGACACCATCAAGGCGCAGTTCAAGGACCCGGAAACAGGCACGCTGTCGCCGCTAAGAAACTTGATGGCCGGGATCAGTGCCGGTGTGGTTGCGAGTACCTTTGCAGTGACGCCCACCGAGAGGATCAAGACCGCCTTGATCGACGACGCGCGCTCGGAGCGCAAGTTTCGCGGTCCCGTCCACGCCACAGCCACCTTAATCAAGGAGCACGGCGTCCTCAGGGCTCTGTATCGGGGTTATGTGACTACGACTCTAAAACAAGCCAGCACCACTGCCGTGAGGCTGGGCACGTACAACATTTTGAAAGATTTTGAGCGGCTGCGCAACATCCCGCAGACCACGCTGACCACGTTCGCCAACGGCGCCGTCGCGGGCACGATTGTCGTCTTCGCCACCCAGCCGTTCGACACGCTCAAGACCCGCGCACAGTCTGTTAGAGGCCAGGGCGTGTTGGAGGCCTGGAACGGCGTCATTGCCGACTACGGATTTCGTGGGCTCTGGAGGGGCAGCACGATGAGGCTGGGGAGGACGGTGTTGGCTGGCGGCATCCTCTTCACCACGTATGAGTGGGTGGCCGCGTTGATTCAGCCGGCGTTGGAGAAGACACGGCTCGCACCCGCTACCGCCAGGGAATGAACCTGATTCTCCGGGATGATGACTTTGTTCGTTTCATGCTGCAGTAGGTTGGATAGGGGCTCGGCCCTGGCGGGGATAAAGAACCAATCGCCGAGTGTGTACTGCTCGAGGGCCTTCCGTTGCGAAGACAATGCAGAGAGACGGACCACCTCAGCTATGGACGCTGCTCTCGAAGCTCAGCAAAGCAAAGCGAAGGGAGAACCTGCCAGCATATATCACACAATCTTTGAACACAGGAATGAGATTGAGTGGGGTCAAATGTGTCAAGGGGAAGCAGAGAGGGAAGGACGAAACTCTGGTACAATAAATCGAGGGACGAGAGAGTGCAAGGCGAACACACACACGTCAGCCCACTACCTAGGCCAGTCCAACCCCATCGCCTAGGCCAAATCACCTTGAAACCCGACCAGATGAAATTGCAAAGACCCTCGAAGGCAACAGGAAGAATCCAAACATCCACACATCAAACTTTTCTCCCTGATGGCTCTGTTCGCCCTCACTCTGCTCCCTGCGGCACGGATCTGGTCCCGATCACCTCTCTCATCAATACATGCGCATCCACCTAATGGCAGAACGATTATGGCACTACAGATCGATGTCCTCACGACGAGCGAACTGCTCGGAGAGGAAGAAGAGAAGGGGGAACGTTTTGGGTTTGATGGGTGGTGGGTAATCCAAGTCAAGTACAGACAGAGGCGTGAAGGTGGGGAAGATTTAGCAGAAAGGATGGATCCCTCTGAATAGACCCCAGGCAAACGAATGGAAAGGGGAAGAGTGACGGGGGTATTCGGAGAGTTTTGTACCACCACCGCCTAGGTATGGCAGATACATACAGGCTCACGAGGAGTGACTATGTACGAGGTATGTGTATATGTTTAAAAAAAAAGGCAAAAAGATCATCGCTATGCTGCCCGCTCCGCTTGATGGCCTCGCTCACCCGTCTAAAATCGTAACAACATCCAAGCCGCAGGTTATCGGCCCAAAAGCCCTTGTCAAGAAGACAAATAGTACAGGCTTGGAAACATACATCCAAGCAAACATCGACGCCCTCCCCTCTAAGGGCAACCCCAGACACGACCACCCCAAAAATCCTCCTTGAGCGCCGCTTGCAACACCTTCAGGGGCTTCTGGGCGTTGGCGCTCAGCTCCCCCGTCAGCCGGGAGATCTCGGGCCCCTTCTGCTCCATCAGGCCCTTCCGCTCGGCGCGTTCCTGGGCGTTGTCGAGGTCGACGGGGGCCCTGTCGTTGGTCATGGCGTTGTAGCAGGCGTAGGCCTCGACGATCCAGACAGAGAAGAAGTCGACAAGCGCGCTGATGTCGTCGTGGACATCGCACCCGTCGACGAGCAGGATGAGGGACGCCAGGCTGTCGAGGGTCCTCTCGACGGCGGCGATGGTCATCGCGAACCGCCAGTACTTGAAGCGGAAGATGGAGATGCGCTCCAGCTTGTGGTTGAACACCCCGTAGAACTCGAGCTCGTACTCCTGGCGGATGGCGCGGAATTCCCGGACCCAGTGCCTGCACGCGCGTGCGGCGTCCGACGCTTCCTCGTACCACGCCGTCCACGCCTCGTGGCAGAACCCGACCCGGGATTCGCCCATGGGAGTCGCGGGCCTCTCGATATATGGGGTCCGTGGTCGTGATGGTGGTTGTCGTTCAGCTGGCCTCAGCTCGGTGTTCTCGATAAAGCTGATGCTGCTGGCTCTCCTGCTGCTGGGGCCGGCGGCTTCTTGGTCCGCAGCGACGAGGGTGCTGACGTCCTCGACGAATCGAGAACCTTGCACATTGATAGAGAAGTTGCGCAAGGCGGCCCTGGGGATCGGGGCCTGGAACTCGTCTCGGTTGGAGGCTGAAGCCTCCCCAGCGCCATTTGACGACGTGCTGGCGGCGAACCCAATATCTCGTTTTCGTTGGAGGTTTCCCGCGGGGGAAATGTTTCGCCAGATCTGTGGGATGGCAGAAGAGGAGGAGAAAGAAGAAGGAGAAGACATGACTGATGTGGATGGAATGTAGTGGTGACGGTTTTGTAGATGTTAGCACTGTTTGGGTTGAGAAGGCACTGGGTGATATGGTAAACAAGAAAGTGGTGAGGAAGTACGAGAAGAGCAGAGCAGAAGGGACGCTGGAAGACTATATAGATTTCTTTGGCTTGAGCAACTCTGCTGATGCTCGAGGACCTACCACACAAGGTTTTCCTTACAGATAGGATGGACCAACACACCCAGTCCACGCCAAACCTGCGCCAAGTCTGATATTCCGTTGGAAAGCCAGACATTTTGCTTGATCCAGGGGATGGACAACGGTTATCCCATGGAACAGCCATCGATAGCCCTGCGAGTCAGCCGATCTAGAGAGTGCTGGTGGGAGGACTGCGAAGTGAAAGAGTTCGGATCCAAGACCTGGTCCCCCATCAAGTTGATCTGAAGGTTGGAGGAGGCAGACCTGGTCAGAGTACTTAAACCTCAGCGGTGACAGAGCAGGACGAAGCACGTCTTCAGACTGAACGATCGATTCTCAAGGAGGTTTTTGCGTCGAGCCCATATTGCAGCACCTGTCCTTTCCGTCACGCCCACGCCACACAGGCTCTATACTCCACCCGGACCAAAGAAGCGCAGAAGCTTGTTCATCAGTTGTGAGGTTAGCCATACGCCGGAAGGCTGAAGCACCCCTTTTCGCAAGGTCATCTCTGCAGAGACCATGGAACATCAATTCTTCACCCGGTGGCTTTGGCCCTTGACATCAAAAAGAGCAACACCCTCATTTCGAATTCGTACGAAACTCAACTCAGACGAGGCTCTTCGCAGACTCCACAAGGTTCGAGCCTCTCTTCAAATGAGCAAGGAGGAAATCGTCGACATCTGTCAGATGGTGGAGCGAGAGGGTAAACTCCAACGGGCTTTATTCGAGGCCGACACTGAGCTCTTGGTGACTATCCTGGCGGTACGCACTTATCATGTCGGGGAGAGGGAGTATATTGGGACGGCGGTGCTTACCTTTGAGTCGTTGATGGCACGAACAAGGGCGCTGTTTCTGAAAGCACACCCAGCTCTGCGCACCTGGCGAGGCTCAACTCCGAGCGAACTCCATTTCCTAGCGAGGACGCTGGCCGAGGAGATCCACTCGAGCCTGGTGATCCTAACGAGTGTGCGAGAGAAGATCCGGAAAGAAGATTATCCTGACGATACCGCGAAGGTCGAGGTCCAGATCAGTTGGACAAAGTGGATGTGCCTGCCGTGTGGAAGAAGCAATAGCGGCAGAGGGATGAAGGCAGATAGTGGCAACAGCATCAGGCGGTCCGAGGAGCATCATGAGAGGGAGCACCTGTTTACAGGAAACGGGATGGCGGTCAACGGAGGACGATGTCGGTGTTTGGACTATCGATGAAAATGTTGAGACCAAGTTACACAGGTGGTCAGATGGCAACGAGGGAGTTGAACTGGCCGGCTAAAAGTCAAGGCGACGTGGATGTGATTTGATGGGGAGTTTTCCATTCGGGGCATTTCTCTGGTGTTTGGGTGACGGTTGGCAAGCCTCTAGGCGGTAGATTAGGTACCAAGAGGTGTCTTAAGCTTTTCCCCGGCACATGTTTACCGTCCAAGCAACTCTTAAGCACCCCCAAGCAAACAGCAACAGCCCCTAACACGGGTGCCATTCCCGGGGCTAGTGACGCCTTTGCTACAGGCTTGGCCCTGAGTCCAAGACCGTTGTCGACCGTTGAGTCCGCCACCAACGTACGCCAAGCTGCGCCCAGCAGTCAGCCCACTCCCATCGTCTGCGAAGACTGAATTCCTTCCGACATTGCACGAAAATACATCGCCATTCACACAGTCAAGGATACGAAGAGACGCTGCAGTCAGAAAAGCCACAGAGTATGATTCGGAGACTTTATCAATACCGAAAAGAGCAATCTCATGGAACCTCTAAAGAACACAATCCGAAGTCTCCCATAGCGTCTTCTTTCCGATCCATCCTCGTGTGGCCTTCGAGAAGCTAGATCGAGAACAAAGGGGACCCTGGATGCCAGCAAGCGTCATGATTGCCAACATAACACATCCGCCTATCCTGTCACGCTGTTGTGCCGCCCTCTCGACTCCCCAGCCCATCCATGCCCGACCTGCGCCGGTCGAAGGCCGAGCGATGTCACGCTTTGGCATCTGTGATTGACGCTCTAGCGCAGCAGCCTCTATGCCAGCCTCGTCTCATTCGTTGCTCCATCCAGATCCCCCGCAATTCGGACTGCCAGAGCACCAGTGGTGATCCTGGCTCCTTTCCCCCACGAAGGAATGCTCCAAGTATCCCACCAACCACACAAATGCATCACCAGCAACCCGACTGCCGTGTTACCACACCACTTATCTTTGCAACGACCGGGTCTGCGCCGATCAATTACCGTTTCCCTGCTCGCGTACGACCACGAGCTGCGAGCTGAAAAATGGGACCAAGTCGACCAGCATCCCTTGCAGGGCCTCATGACCACCCGCTCATTTGCCCTTGGGGGAAAGAAGATAAAAGGTTGGTCCATCCCGCCGGAGATGCGCTGTGTCTCCCTCCCCAAGCCTGACCTGCCTCACTGCGGTCCGTAAGGCTACACGAAACTCTGTAGAAGTGCGACTTCAGCCCCAGGCAAGAGGCAGACCAGTCAACATGGCTCACGTCAACTCTCCCACCAAGGAGACTGTGCCCACTGCCCGTCGCTACACCGATGAAGACGAGCTCGAAAGCACGCACATGTCTCCTGCCAAATATGCTGCGACGAGAATTACCACCCTCAAGCCTCCCATGGCGAAGGCACCCAATCCTTTCAAGCTCCTGGCCATGCTGAACACCCAACAATGGCTTTTCTTTCTCGTGGCCTTCCTTGGCTGGTCATGGGACGCCTTTGACTTCTTCACCGTGTCGCTCACTGTGTCTGATCTGGCCGAGACATTCAACAAGTCCAACACTGATATAACTTGGGGCATTACTCTGGTGCTTATGTTCCGTTCAGTGGGATCAACCATTTTCGGTATCGCTGCTGATCGATATGGTCGGAAATGGTACGTCCAGTGCCGATCGATGTTTGCATTAGACTTTCAGGCTGACGAGAACACGCTAGGCCCTTCATTATCAACAATATTCTCTTCATCGCCCTCGAACTTGGCACCGGCTTCACCCAGACGTACGGCCAATTCCTCGCAGTGCGCGCCCTCTTCGGCATTGCCATGGGCGGTTTGTATGGCAATGCCGCAGCCACCGCACTGGAAGATTGCCCCGAAGCGGCCCGGGGTCTCATTTCCGGGATGCTACAACAAGGCTACGCGTTTGGATATCTGCTTGCTACGGCATTTGCTCGTGCCCTGGTCAACACGACGTCGCACGGTTGGAGACCGCTGTTCTGGTTCGGCGCGTGCCCTCCAGTGCTGATCATTTTGTTCCGTCTGATGCTCCCCGAGACCCATACCTTCCGCGCTCGCCAGGCTCTTCGTGCGCAGCAGGGTAGTTTGGCGGGTACCTTCATTTCTGAGGGAAGAGTTGCGCTGAAGAAACACTGGCTTCTGCTCATCTACATGGTTCTTTTGATGGCGGGCTTTAACTTTATGAGCCACGGCTGTAAGTTTGGTCCCCGAAAGTCCTCACCAATCGTTCCTCAATAGAGTTTTTTGGGGCCACTTTGCTTCTACGCAGAAAAAGACTTTGAGATGCTGACAAGAAACCCAGCCCAGGACTTGTACCCAACAATGTTGACCAACCAATTCAGATTTTCCCCCAACGCCGTCACGGTCACGCAGGTTGTAGCCAATCTGGGCGCCATGACCGGCGGGACCGTCATCGGATACTGCTCGCAGATCTTCGGTCGTCGATTCAGCATTATCTTCATTTCCATCGTCGGCGGAGCGCTCCTGTACCCCTACACGTTCGTCACTTCCAAGGCGGTCATTGCGGCGGCGTTCTTTGAGCAATTCTGCGTCCAAGGCGCCTGGGGCGTCATTCCGATCCACCTGATGGAGCTCTCCCCAGGTTCTTTGCGGACGTTTGTCGTGGGTACTTCTTACCAACTGGGCAACCTGGCTTCCTCGGCATCTTCCACGATCGAGTCCACCATTGGTGAACGGTACCCTCTTACACCGCTCGTCAACAAGGACACAGGGAAAGTTACCAAAAGATACAACTACGGCAAGGTCATTTGTATCTTCATGGGCGCCGTATATGCCTACACGATTTTGCTCACCCTCATTGGTCCCGAGAGGAGAGGGCGGAATCTGAACGTCGAACACGACGAGGATATGGCCGAGGTTACACACACGGATCTGAGGCACCAGCAGGTTCCGGTGGGCCGGGCAGATTCCAGCGAGGACGAGAAGGCCGTTGCGAGCGAGAAGGTTTGAATTTTGGGAGTGGATGAGGATGGAATGGAAAGTCAAGGGATTTTTCAGTAGGCGAGATTGTGCCGGGGGGTGTTGGGAATGACAAAGTCTTCTTTGAATTCTTTATCGCTTTGTCTTGCAAAAGTGCAAAGGAACGGTCGCATGGCAATGAACCAGCTCGCCAGCTCAAACTGGAAGTATATGGGACGATCAGAATGAATACCCGATTTACGAAAGCATTTCTCTTTTTCCCCCATGCTTTCATTCTTGACCTGCTCCGTACATTACGGCACATATTATTTATTACCTATGGGAAAACGGTCCTGTAGGAGCGGCCGTCTTTCCTATCTCTCACGCATAAATTTGAGGGCTATCTATCGATCATTAATAGTTGCATCCCAGTGTCCTTCAATTCCAGGGGGCCTGGGTGGATTGGTTTGAGTTATGTATATTATGTTGCTTGGCTGCTAGTCACGGGTATATACGTACAACCAGCACGGGTAGACAGCCCTACGTGATGACTGATGTGAATCGTAATAAAGTGCGTCGCATGCCATAATGGAGTCTGCTCTGTCTGGAAATAATAATATTGATATGCTTGGTTTTTGGCAAAGGGAATTCTACACGAGACACTTGCCGATATGGGTACGTACTATACGTGCGGGGTGACCTACCTACAGCTCGTACAGAGATAAGATACAAACCGCCCCGGGAACACAAGGCATGCTTGCCTTTTCGTTGCATGGCTGGGGTCCGAAGCCCAGAGTAATGCTACTTCGTGGCGTGCTCGTTGCCTGTGCGCTACGAGTCAGCATGGCGGGAGACACCTGGATAGGTATGCTCGGAGGCCGAAGCTTTTGTAGGCTCGTAATCATGGCGTCGGTCGGACTTCGAGGATGAGAGGGACCAGGGAGGATGAGGACCAGTACTCAGTACCTCGTAGATTGTATCGAGCACCCAGTACCCAGTACGGGGATTCTCGTTCCGTCTCCGAAGGATTCAGGGCGTTCGAATAATAGCTTGCACGGATCACGGTTGCGTGTCGCGCATCCTGGTGGCTTCTGGATTCTGCCTTCTGAGTTCTAATGTAGCTAATCTGTACGAGTAGCCAATCTTGTGGCATCTTCTGGCGTCTGTGTTTGGGTAGGTTGAGATACGGGACACGAGTCTATTCGGAGCACTCGACAGCGGAGTACTCCTTCTCAAACGTCCTCTCCGTTGGATTTTGCACATGCGAGGCACTCATTGCACTCCTGTTACTGCAGTCTTGGGTGCCTTGACTGGACAGGGTAGTGTCTAATGCCATCGATGGGTTAGGTAGGAGAAGATGTACGCATCAGACCAGTAAGAGGGAGGAAAGGTATACATACACGCTGTAAGTAGCGCAAATACTTCGAGAAGTTAACCGCAAACCGCGCTCGGCTATTGATAACTGAGTTCGTGCTGCCGGCGTCTTTCAATATGCTGTCCAGATTGCTTGCTGAGCAAGCTTCCACAACCCATGTAGAGTCGTGTTGGAAGAGACACCCGTCGACGAAATGTTGAGATCATGTACCGGATACCTTTTCCAAGATTCCGATTCGCAATGCAAAGTCGTCGGATTCGTACTCTGGTTACAACACTCGTCCAACCCTTTGACTAAGTAAATAACCTTGATGATAATGTCGGGGTGGTGGTTGACTCGAACTTGTCAAACATGATTGACCATCGATCCTAGTGCTATCATACTTTGCCTGGGAGCAACCCAAAGTAACGCCTTGTTTCTCTGTCAAAGCAAAACAAAGAGGCTGGCTGAGAGCGTGGTTCATGGTGGGGAAGAACGGGACAAGCAACCAAGCTATTAAAAATAGCAAATCGAGTGGGAACGTACCTGAGAACAAAGATACATCACCACTAGTAGTTAGTCTTCTCACGGTCTGGGCGTGGGGGGATTCAGCCTTAAAGCAATTGCGTCGTATGAAGCATAACCAGGCCTTTCGTCGGTGCTTCATCCTGGCAATTGAGCCTAGAGTCCCAACGCTGGCAGGTTTTGACTCGTTGCTCTCGTTCCAGGATGGCCGGATCACACAGTCACGAACTCCCCTTGATCCATGCCTTCAGAGGTGAGAGTGTCGGATCGGAAAGAAGCTCCTTTGACACTGAAGTTCGGTCGATATTGCGTGACAGACAGAAATATCGCCATTGTCCACCTGTCCTAGCTGTATCAGGCCAAGGACTTACAGAGTAGTTGGACTACCTTTGTATCAGACCGGGGCTGAAAATGATGCTCGCATGCATTTCAACTGTTCGAATGATAATAACACACCGCTCGGATCTCAATTCAGCAACACTTTCGAGCTCCATAATAGCAGGAGCTAGCTGTGAGGCCAATGGAAGTCTTGGAACAAGTGCCACATCATCGCAAAGGATGGCCTAAAGCCTGTTGATATCTGGATTCTTGTCTGCTCTAAGTTTGATATCGGGCCTCTTTATGGTCTGTGCGCAAAGCTAAGTCCGGGGTCCGCTGTCGCTATCTGAACATTCCCCATCACGGCTGTCTCCCAGTCCCTGTGCCTCTTTTTCACGGGGATCTTGTAATCAGTTAGGTGCGTGTCTAACGTCGTAAATGGAAACAGGCGGATAAGAACTCCGTGGAGCGTAGTCCGGACGACAATGCGAACAAGAGGAGATTGACGGCCAAGCTTCGGAGGCTCATTTAGACATCAACATTGACCGCTGTGGCACTCCGGTGACTGATAAGAAGCGAGATGAGTGACATGGCGAGGCTTCCTTGTCTTATCTGCATCATTAACGGGCGTCCGCCTCTCTGCTCGTACTAGTAAATATATCGACTAGATTATCTGCGGCAATGAGATCTCTTATCCCGGTTTCAGCACATTGTTTATCTTTAGCCTGGTTTGAAAAGGTGGCTGGAGAAGTAAGCTGTGGATTTCGACACCCGCTGCCCCTGTATATCCTTTGCTGGCGGGCTGCAGGGGCGACAGAAGCTCAAGATAGCTTCATCCTTGTGCGCAGCTCTTAGCAGTATACTAAATTCTCGTCGTGTTTGCAAACCGGCACTTCTCGCCATCTCATTGGGGACTTTTTAACCACTGGAGTCGAGAGGGATTGTTCGATCTGTAAATGTGATCTGCCACCCTCTTGCTGTAAGAAACCCCAGAGGTCGGATACAAAGTCCTTTGAGGATGGTTTGATCGACGCAAGAAGATGATCTGTGGCTTTTCCAGATAACAGGAGAGCACTCGTAAGGCATACAACCTACCCGTAGATCAAATCTCTTGGAGGCATGGAGGATGGAGTGGATACTTCGGGATCAGGGCAGGACAAGGGTTGACAAGAGGGTAGATTGGCGATGATTGGTGTGCCTGGCAGAGATTTGTGTGCGAGGTATCTCTGGGGAAAATACGGCAACCCGGCACAAGACAGGAGAAATCCGTGTGGTTGATCAACTCGAAAGGCTCATCCTCCTTTCTGCGTTCAAAGGGGCAAAAGACTATTGAACGGAGAGTTGAAGCTTGTTGAAAGACTGATATGGCAACGAGGAGGACGATGACACGCGGTGGCTGCTCCCGTGAGGAACGTTAAGCAACCTCCGTGGCTGTCAAGGAAGCCTTGACTTGAGCAGCCCTGCCATCCACCTGCAGAGACTTGGTGTGGCGGTCTCAATCGGCCACCAAGCGTCAAGTTTTCAGTTAAAGAGAGCGCCCCCGGATGGGTCCTAGGCTCCTAGCTGTGCCCTAATCTTAGTCCGTTGTAGCCGACCATGCCCGGAACACCCACTTTTATCGGGCCTCCCAGTGCAACTAGTTCTGTGCTTATCCGGCCAAAGGCTTGTGGATTCAACTGCGCCCTCCTATGTACAAGTGCTCTCCGTCCAGATATTGTCTGCGCGCAGTTACCATATCGATGCGCGCCTTTTCCATCCGATTGATGTCTGCATCTTGGTTTTCCGTGTCTTCATCTTTACTACTGGACGGCTCGAGGACGTGACAGCCGTCGACTAATCACACCAGATCCATCTATATCGAGTCATGATCCCCAAGCTGACCTGCAGGGTCTACTCGCCCTCACACGTCTAAGGGTCCGCGCTCCTGACAATATACGACACTAGACACCACCAGTGACCACAGCCTCTTCCATCTCACCCGTGATCTTGCTCCAACTCCCGCTCCTGCATCCTGCAACGCTTGTCAGCTCCAGCAAATGGCGTATGCTTCAGTCGCCCAGGCTGAGCATGAAGCCGTATATCGCGAGTCCACCGCCGCCGACTCCGTCCTCCATCATCCGCATTCCTACTCACCTACCCGCTCCCCAATCCTTCCAGAAATCTCGAGTCCACCGCTGTCCCTGCCACTGTTCGATCAATTCTCCCGAGATGGCGATCTTTCAGTTGTCTCTCAAACGGGCCCAAGTTCCGTAGGCGTGGGATCTCTTCTTAAGTCTCTGTCTTCCTCGCAGTCGTACCAAATGGTGGAAGAGGATGACTATGAGGAGCCAATGCCCAGATATCCAGACCCTCTAGCACCGCGATCGAGAATGGACGCACAGGACACGCCTGCGTTCCAGAAAGAAGATCCTCCAATCAGGACAGCCTCAATCAGCCGTCACCTGCCCTTAAACCACCCGACCCCAGATTTGCAGTCGCTGCAAGGGGCGTTGGTCAAAAATGTGGAACGTCTGGAAGAAAGCGCCGAGCGTCTGAGCATGACCTCGAGCCTTGAGGAAGGGCTGAACAAGATGAAGCAAGATCAAAAGCGCCTGGAGCGGCAGTCCTCGGCGCCGGCGACACTGGACAACGCCCTTCGCCCAGCGGTCCAGAGACAGTACTCGACGGGTTCATGGTCTAATTCAATCATTGGCGTCAATCAGATGGCCAGGTTGGGAGGATATTCTCCTTCAGGATACCAGATAACATCTCCGACTGGTTCAGTCCGCTCCGGACCCTATCCACATCCGCAACACGTTGAACGTCACTCTTCAAAAGGCAGTCATCGCAGTAACGCTCTGCCGCCCTTGGAAGGCCGGCCACTGGAGTTGAGCCAAGATCGTCGTACCTCTATCTCCATTTACCCTGAAGACGAAGTAGCGCCAAATCCGTCACGTCGAGGGTCCGACGGGTCAGTTCAGGAGGAGAGGCCGACGACATCCGCGTCCAACGACACATATCGTCAAGCGCAGGCCGCCTTCAATGACTTTGATGGCGTGCATTACGGAGCGCCCGTGTCCTCCGAAACTGCTGCCTCCATATCACGACGTATATCTCTCAATCACCCTCCGCTTGCACGAGACTCGAAGGCATATAAAGAGCCCCAGCCAGGAGAACGAATGATCTACTATCCTGCCCCAGTGCCAGTCATGTTGAATCTCCCCCAGAGACTTTCAAAGTTCAACATTAGTGAACGAGACAAACGTCGACTCCAGGCGCTCAGTGGCATCCCGGATGATATGCGCAAGTCGGCTGTTTGGCTCAGAGAGGAAGACAGTACCAAATTGCAAGGTCAAAGCAATGCACTCAGACTACCACCTCAGCTGCGGGCCAGTGCTTTTTTCGAACAGCCCAGTGTCACGCAAGACTTGCAGCTCAAGAACGGCTCAGCTGTCCAGACATTGGACAGCATCTTAGATGCCGCTGCACACGCTCCTGTCTCTGCATTCACCGATCATCCAATTGCTGGCCATCTTGGAAAGGAAGTCTATGGTCCGGACGCCTCTCCTCGGAAGAGTATGCAATTAGCCGAAGGAAAGGCGAAGAAACGGCGAAGCTCCATTAGTACGATGCTCAAGACGAGACGGTCAAGCACTGCCCTCTCCAACTCGGGCCTGCTGCGCTCAAAATCAAGAGACTCTCAAAATCTAGATGTTGAGGACCAAGCCAGTGGTGATGAACTTGATCGGGCGGCGGCGGAGTCGATAGCGCCAGATGCCGACGAGATATCCGATGAAGAGGAAGACAAGAATGTCGCCCCGCCAGGCTTTTCGACGGCGCCCACGACTCTCCTTGCCGAGCTGCAAATGCGTAAGGAACAACAGAAATTACGCAATCGTACTGCCGCAGACGCCTTTCCCAATGGCATGCACTCGACTTTGCTTGAGCTGGATGCTGTGACTCAGCTTCAGCAGAGAGCCCGAAAGACCAAACATGTCACATTGGCTTGGGAAGATCATGATGAAGCGAATAAACAAAATTTTGATGATGAGGATGTTCCTCTCGGTATCCTGTTCCCGGAAAAGGAAAGAGCTGAGCATGCGAATGCCCATAGACCAATTGGCCTTCTAGAGAAGCGGGAATTGGAGGAGAACGAACCTTTGAGTCAACGACGAGCAAGACTGCGAGGCGGGCCACTTCAGACCGCTAAATCTGAGGCGAAGAGTCAGAACGAGGATGAAAGCCGGCCGCCTTTCATCGAGAATGTACCGGGCCTCACCGAAGAACCTGTGCCAGAAGATGAAGAAGAGACTCTGGCTCAGAGAGCAGCAAGGATGAAGCTGGAGAAGGAGAAGGGCACTGGAGGCCAATTCGCGGAAGAGCTGACTTCTCAATTGGGTCTCAATGTCACGAACAACGCACCCCCGCCATCAAAGACACCGGATGTGGAGGAAACGTTGGCGCAGAGGCGAAAGAGGCTCAAGGAGGAAGCGTCTGTCAATCCGCAGGCCTATCAACAGGTCAAATCCATGCATAGCCTGGCCGACATACTCCAAGCCCATCCAGTGGGTGCCCAGTCAAAACCGGGATTGCCTAGGAGCAATTCGAACCAAGCATACGCCTCGATGCACAACTCAAGTTGGGGTTATCCTCAACAAAACATGGCTTTCAATGGGTCTTACGGGTATCCGAACAATGCTGGGTACATAAACGGAGGATACGGCGCGCCGTTGCCCACCTACATGCAACAGACATATCCTTACGCATATGGCACCCAGCCCTACATACCAGACCCTATGATGGGTCCACCTTTGGATCCCAAACAGCGAGCGCAAATTGATCGCTGGCGGCAGAGTATTGTACAATGATTGCATTGGTCTGGCGCACTGAATTTGTCATGTGTTTCTGTGCTCTTTCTTTGTTGGGTATCGTTCAATGAAGAGTTGGAAGCAGAGGACCAACCACTGTCATTGGAGCTTCTAATCACTTGGATGGAATAATGAAGACAATGTATGAATAATAGTATGAGCAAGACACGACCAGACTGGTGGCAGGGAGTAACGGTACAACGGCGGGACAGAGGGTGTGGGGGATGTGATTAATTCTTAGGGTAGAGAGATACGAGGTATGCAACAGGGACATGATGTTGTCTGCACGTTTAATCCGCACGTGGCGACAAAGGCGTGGCTTGAGGGATCTGCTGAAGAATACGAGGCTGAATGCCGAACAAGGCCATTCGGTCTCAGAGCCTTGCACGTGATGAAGACCGGCCAAGGTGGTTGCTGTGGCAGCCGCACTGGGATAAACAAAGCAGGTGCCGTCTCGACGCGGGTAGTCGTGACTCGTGAGGCCAGGCCAGTTCCACGTCCGTGCCTTAACCATGGAACATCCTCCTGCCCGTGCGCAAACATCATTCCCGTTTCTGTAGAAATGAGGAGTTGTATCTGATTAGGCACCGTGCCCGAATATTTTCTGTTCAATCCCATCAACATGGCGCCGTCCGTCCACCAGGTCGCCCAGATTTTCGAGGATCCGGAGCCTCAACACAGAGGCCGCAGAGCGAACCACAACCGTACTCCTTCAGTTGGAGACGCCCTAAGAGGGCGCCGAAAAGACAACTGTAGCCCTACAAAGCCGCAAAGACCGTCCAGTCGAGAAGTGGTCAATTCTGCTAGTCCACTTGGAGAGCGACACATAAACAGCCCACCACAACCGAAACGAATTGCTACCAAATCAGGCGATGAGCCTGCTCGTCCTACTGTTTCCCGCACACACAAAAAGTCCGGGAGCTCTGTGTCCTTGAAAGGAATTATCTTGGGTAAAGAGAAGAGTACGGGCACTGGGAGCGTGTCTCCCGTCGAAGGGCACACGGCCGACAGCAAGCTGAAGAAGGTGAAATCAGCGAGTAACCTCACCGGACTGCTGAAACGGAGATCCAAGAAGGATCTTAGGGAAGAGAACAACAGCAACAGCAACAACCAAGAAAACTGCCCGCCGTCAAAGACAACACCCGTCGAAAGTCCCACTCCCATCTGGGCACAATTTGCTACTCAACCCTTAGAGGGTGCGGATGGCACCATGATATTTCCAGTGTCGAAGAGAAGGACCGTTGAAGAAGAGATAAACGTGTACACCCCCAAGGACTATTCCGAATTTCGCCCTTCGGAACAGAGGAATTTTTACGGATACGGGCCTGCGACGCCGTCAGTGTTGGACTATCAGCCACCGCAACGACCATTCCTGGAGCACAAATCTAGCAGAAGCTCCATCTTTACGGAGAACATTGATGATGATATTCCTGCAGAAGACGTTAAGTCGCCAAAGAGCAGGGAGCAGTCTATCAGTCGCCCAGCCTCTTCCAAACAAGAAGGCAAGCCCGATGCTCAAGTCCAGCCATCAAACTTGTCACAATCAGATCCCAAAGTCAAATTAGGCTCGAGAGTTTTCGAAGCAATCCAAACTTTCAACATGAGAGCCCGCAAGGACGCCCGCTCGATCCCCGACACTCCGAATAATGCAACCATTCCACTTAGTCCTCAAGAGCTAGACTCAGCTTTCGAGAAGGTATTGGACTCTCTGAACATTCCACTCAACATGCGGGACAACATGCGAAATCTCAAACCAGACGTAAAGGCAGGTTTGATGAAGGGTGATCGTATTGGCAGTGGCTCGTCCACGGTATCAGCCTTCACTGATAGCTCCGAGGTCAGCTCATCGGCTCGGAATAGGAAGGAGAATGAGAGACCAAAGAGCGAGGGCGATGAGAGCAAAGAAGGCAGACGATCCAGATCGCGATCACGTCCTCGAAGTCGGATCTTGACCCTGACCAGACGAGAGGAAGATTCCCCCACAAAGCAAGACAGACCAAGTTCGTCATTGAGATCGCGCAGCAAATCTAGGAACAAATCCGCCGACTTGACCAATTCCAGACCAACTTCGGCGAAAGCTATGGCCTCGACCGTGTCGCTGGCATCCCTCAACCAGGCAGACAGCGCCACCACTCCTGGAGACTTCATCCATTACCTTCGAGAGGTACAGAAGCCGGCACTAGTCGAAGTGAGCAAGCTGCACAAACTGAGGATTCTGTTGAGGAATGAGTCGATCTCTTGGACAGATCATTTCGTGGGTAAGGGCGGCATGGACGAACTTGTTCAACTCTACCATCGTATTTCAAAGATCGAGTGGCGCGAAGAACATGAAGACAACCTCCTTCACGAGACGCTGCTGTGCTTGAAGGGATTGTGCACGACCTCCCTTGCCTTACAACGTCTGCAGCAAGTGGAAAATGAGTTCTTCCCAGCACTCTTGCACATGTTATTCGATCCGGAACGGAAGGGTCCATCGGAGTTTAACACCAGAGGCGTCATAATATCGCTCCTTTTCGCTCACTTGTCAGCCGAGGTGGGCTCTGACCAGGAGCTTGCTCATGAACGAGCACGGAAAATCCTTGGGTTTCTCAGGGATCCTGTACCGGAAGATGGCAAGCAGCCGCTGGACTTTGTGTCTCAAATGCATGTTCCTCGACCTTACCGGGTTTGGTGCAAAGAAGTTGTTAATGTCACGAAAGAGGTGTTTTGGATATTTCTGCACCATCTCAACGTCATCCCCATTGTCGAGGTCGATGAATCAGTGGGTTATTGTGGAGCACATTTCCCCCCTCCTCGACCACCCCACCCGGCAGCTCCGTACGTGGGAGGTGTTGAATGGGAAGCGACGCAGTACCTCGCGACCCATCTGGATCTATTGAACGGGTTGATAGCCTGCCTTCCTACTGCGACAGACCGCAATGCATTGCGAGAAGAGCTAAAGCAGTCCGGCTTCGAGAAAGTGATGGGGGGTAGTCTTCGAACATGCAAAGAGAAATTCTATTCAGGAGTCCACGAAGGCTTGAAGTGTTGGGTTGCAGCGGCCAAGGCAGACGGGTGGCCCGTGGAAGACGTCAGAGCCGGGCCACCGCGAGAGTCAGTAAGCCCAAGGAAGAGTCCTGTCAAGAAGAGAAGCGACGAACCTCCGCAATTGGCATTGGATGTAGAGGTTGGCCATGGACAGGCGTCAAAAGTGGATGATGGGTGGATCTGAAGTTTTGATGCCACGTGGGAGCAAAGAGAGCAGAGAGAGCAAAGCGAAGTCTGGTCGAAGACGACTGTTAGATGGTTGTTGGAAAGGGAAGAGGTCATGACCCTGACGACTTTTACTGTCCCGTGTAAGGATCGGTCATTGTTTGTAAGCGAAAGTTATGAATGATTATTAGCCATTGGCCATTGGCGTATTGGGCTTGGTCTTGAAAGCATGGCATTCAGAGCAGAAAGACCGAGTGGTAACCCTGACCTGGTGAGGCTGCGAGGCTGCGAGGCTGATGTATGTCACGAGGCTGAGGCTGAGGCTGGGAAGACTCCCAGCACGTGATGGCGGAAAAAGAGGAGAACTCTGGTCGGTGGATTGATGTCACCAACCGCCGATTGGAGAAACCAGGAGCCAGCAAGCCGAAGAGGCACAGAGTGGGTGACAGAGGCACAGGGAGCAGAGCAAAGAGGAGGGAGATGCGCGCAACGCTGGCTGCGCTGCGCTCCCCATGTTCGATCTTAATTGATATTTTCCACCACGCCTCATCCTCGTTGACCAGCACTAACTTTTGCTCTCTTTCGTGATGCTGTCGACTTCTTTGAGTGCCTCCTTTTGGCTGGCTTAATCACTTTTTATTCTGTTTGGCTGGTGCTGTCATAGTTTGCGAGAATTCCCAGTCAGCTCCTCATCCTCCTAGATCGCACACCCGCAGCTCTGCTCCTCTTCATTTCAACCTTCCCACCATCAGATATCCCTATGTCCACGACGACAATGACTACCACCCTGGGCACCTCCAACGTGCGAGGCGGCCCATCTCGCTTGACTCGCATCAACCCTGCCAGAGCCTCGAAAGGCCTCGGATCGACCCTCCTGCGCCAGAACTCACTGGTCTCCAACAGTGGCCTCGCTCTGGCATCCTCCTCCGCCGCTGTCGCCTCGCAAAGCCAGACCAATAATGACCCACCAGGCATGTATCCTGCCATTACTCATTTCGCTGATGCGATCGCTGCTCTGCCTCGAGAATACCGGCGGCACACGTCTTTGCTGAAGGAGGTGGACGCAAAAGCGTGGGGTCCTGAGGAAAATCTACGAGACATCTTGGAGCAGTGTCTGGCCGACAGTGCTACGACGACGAGAGATCTAGCTGCCGCGTCCCAAAGCCTGACTGGCTCTACAACTGCAGATGATGCTCTCAATGTCAGCGAAGCGAACAGCGTCGCCGGAGCATCCTTCGACAACGCCTCCCTCATCTCTGTCCGGTCTGCCGATCCTATCATTATGCAGCGCAGACAACAATACCACGCTCTGAGACAGAATCTCATGACGATCATGGTCACTATGGATGAGAAAAACCACGTCATCAACAATGCCAATGAAGAGGTGGGCAGGCACATTCGCAGATTGGACCGCATCTGGCCACACATCGCCGAAGAGATCTCGGAAGAAGCTAGACTGGGGAGCCTGAAGCATTGGGCTTACACAGAGACGAATCCCGTCAAGAAGCCCACTGCGCCCACTACGCGCAGAGAGGCTGCGGCTGCGGGCCTAGCCACTTTGCATGAGAGTGAGATCGCGCATAGGAGCGAAGCTAGGAGAGAGGCGGTCCTTGCCAGGAGACAGCGGGGAACGGCCCAGCATGCAGATTCCGACTTTGACGACCCAAAAGCACCCGCGCGCAAAACGACCACCAGCGGCAAGAAGCGGGCGGCTGATGCAGCACTAGATCCCACGGGATTGGGCATCACTGGCGCAGGCACAGGAAAGAGAAAGCGACCTGAAAAGCCTGCGACCGCGGGTGTGGCAATGGAACGCTCGATCAGCAGTGCCCTTGGTGGCCGCCCGATGTCTAGAGAGAATTCACAGCAGGAGAATTCCAAGAAGAGAAAGGCGTCCGCCGCTGCTACTTCTGTGGCCCGGAAACGGTATGTGCCAGAAAAGAAACCCGAGAATGCAGCTAATTTACTGAGTTTCAGAATCAATGCCGCAACCCAAGACTCGCCCAAACTTGCCTCGTCACCCCTCGCTGGGACAACCGGGAAGGAAGCCTACAAGCGCAGCCCTGCGCTCTCGGCAGTCCGCCCTGCCACGGCACGAGGACGCCAAAATTCTGCCCATACCGTCGAAAGCGTGAGAGGGAGACCCTCTTCCCTGACATCGAGCAGAAACGGGAACAGCAACAATGTGGTTGCTGGTACATCGGAATTGAGCAGTTCGGCTGCCGTCAGTGGGAAGAGCACAACTGAAGTCAAGAGCAATCTCAAGGAGGCAAAGGCCGACAAAGGGGACCGGCCAGTTGAAGACGAGCCTGCAAGCCAGAACGACGCAGATGGCGAACAACCAGCGAAAGGAACTGCATCGTCAGATAAGTCCTCTAGTAGGCAAGATACGGCCAGGGGCGACCTTCACGACGAAATATCTGCGAAGGAGGCTGCATCGCCTCGTCTGCCACTAGTCCTGCAAACTAGTGAACTGAAAAACGAGCGCCTGGGTAGAGGCCGGGCCTCCAAGACGTCCACGCCTGTTGTCGGCACTTTCGCCGAGGCCGAGGCTGCAGAGACTTCGTCGACAGGGGGAAATGGCGGCGCTGCCAACAAGTCCAAACGACCTGCCAGACCAAGAGTGAAGGACCACGGTCTCCACGATTCGCTGTCGCCAAAAGGATTGCCAATGAAGCGACCTCACAAAAAGAGTGCAAGTCTATCGTTTCCGGCCACGACAACCCTTACCGGCAGTCAGCAGCGCGTCAAAGACGAGACAGACCCTCACACCACAGAGTCATTGACTCCATCAGAGCGTGACTTGGCCACCGGCAGCATCGTGAATAATGAGGCCGACACGCACGCGGGAGACGTGGACGTGGACGAGGACGAAGAAACCGGCGACGGGGTGGAGGAAGACGAGGAGAGATACTGTTATTGTCAGGGCGTCAGTTACGGAGAGATGGTGGCCTGCGACAGGGACGATTGTCCCCGGCAGTGGTTCCACCTCGAGTGCATTGGCCTGAAAAGTGTGCCCAAGAGCGCAAAGTGGTACTGTGAGGAGTGCAAAGAGGTTTTGGCGAGGAGTGAGAGGACTGGTGGGGGGAAGGGGAAGAATGGTGGTGGCAATGGACATGGACATGGACATAATGGGAAGTAAGGTACTCGGTAGATGCCAGCCACACATTGGCGTCTTTGCGATACAGTTCAGGGGCAGAGCGAGCCGCCCATTTGACGCTCATCGGATGATGATATGGGACCTACCCAGGTACCTGGGTATAATTACAGCGAATTCGCTGAGAGGATTGACACGAAGGAAGTATACAAAGCACACGACTATCACTGCTACTCTAGCAACCAAAACAACAAGAGACGTTGAACACTACCTTATCTTTCCCTTGCTTATTCTCCCTGTCCGGCGTGTTTTCACACAGTCTGTCTATTGACTGCCCTTTCCACCTGTTTTTGGAAGCTGAGGAGGTCTATATCTTTGAAAGCTAAAGTAGTCCTCCCTAGATTTGTTGGATGCTGAGTGTGTTACACATACCATTGATTCATTATGTAGGTTACTAGTAGCACGCTGAGCCGCCTCCGTACCTAGGTAGATGAAGGTGATATATATGCACATAATAAACACAGAAAATGCGCCTCGGCCGTCGGAGGGCTATTCCCACGTAAAGTGATCAAGCGCTTGGGCAGTGGCAGGTACTGTGTCTCGTGGAGGTATATAAGCCTAGACCACATCGACAAGGGGCCTCGATCACGATGAACACACGCATTCTGGTGGCACCATGCCTGGCAAGCTCCGTTGTTGAGGACCGTTTCCCATTGCATGAAGAACGAATCACTTTTATACGCGTGCGAAGGCTCGTTGTAACCTAGCTGGCTGGTGGAGGGTCCCCCTCTGACCAAGAGTGAATAGCCAATCTTGCCTAGGTACCAAGTTGATGCAAGCTACGGGGCGACATGGAAAACCACGTGCATTCATTCACACAACTCCTACTTGATACTCTCGGTACTTCCTTGGTCCGTGTAATATTGTTGTGGCCTACGGTCAATTTCGACTGTGAAGTTCGACTGTTAAAAGTTTTGTTGCAATCCGCCTTGCCGCCTGGCGGCCGCCTTGGCTTGCAGCGGTGTGGCCGTTTCGGGAATCGATCAGAGGCGGCGGAGCGCGCCGCCGCTTCGACGTCTATAAAAACACCATCCCGCCTCCGGACTAATGTCTAGGGAAATCAGTGCGAGTCGCACATCTGTGGGGGCACGTCGACAAATAACGCGGAACCCCTTGGCCATCGCTAAACGGTAGGCAGAAATCGAGGCAAGTGGTCTACATACTAGTATAAATGCCTTCAGACCCAAGAGACGTGATTTGCTGCCTCGCTCGTCGCGAAGTAGGAGTTGCATTCGAAGGGCATTGCCTCATCACCCTGGGCAGGCGTACCGCCTTAAGTGCTGGAAAGACTAGCTAGGCTGCCCCCATTTGAGGGCTTGGATGGGTGCTCACTGCTGATGTCGCATACCTAGCCCCCATCACTAGCCTTGCGGCGGTCTGCCAGGTTTGTCTTGGTTGTTCCTCATATGACGAGGGGTTTGTGCAAAGTAGTGCACTAGACGAAGGTTCAAGGCAAGAAACCGCGGTCCTCCAGAGGTCCTCCCAAGACACTTCCCGGTCTCGCTTCGCGGGCGATGGGCTCACGCAGTGGAGCCACCAGATTAAAGGGCGATGGTTCTGCTGCTGTTTGGCTAAAGGAGGTGGTGGGCTTCTCAATTCCGTTGATTACTACCCTCGATTTCGAGATCCTGGCTGGCGAACGCGCAGTTCCTTGAGGGTATATAATAATAATCGTACTTACGATCCTCGGTCAAACATACATGGATGGCGGGGTCTTTCATACATTTCATCGTCCTCCAGGCTATTACTACCTCGACCTTGCTGCTCCGATCCGTGGCGCAGAATGTCTCACTGGCGGTCGATCCCGATGCCTTGGATCCTCTGCAGACATGTAACCGTGGGTATGGACGAAGTAAGCTCTCATACCTGAGTGACAAATTGGGTTGAAAAACAGAAAAACTGATCAATAACTCTAGTGGTCGTCGTGGACAACATAGTCTATATCTACGGGGGAGTAAGCATCATTTCGAACGGCACGACCAATACCTTGTGGATACTCAGTGAGGAGCCCTGGTCCCCCCCCTAGGGTGTCGACTTGCTCCTGAAAAGTGATCCCAATTGATAATTACAGACCGCTACCTCCGCATTGTGGACTTGTCGACCACGCGCAACTTGTCCGATCCTTCTCTGATCACCGCCGAACCTCTTCCCGATTTTGTGCCTACTTTCGACGAGGGCGCCTTCTGGGAGGATGGCCGGAAGCTCTACGTCGTGGCTGGTCTGCAGGGGTGCTGGTATCACCTCACGGAACAGGGATCGTTCGTGGACTCGGACTGGAGCCTGGCGGACCTGTCGGGCCAAAGCATATACTATTACGATGTCGACTTGGGCCAATGGTCCGTGGATACTGCGCTGCAAAACTATTCGCAGACGGGGCTACCCATGGACGGGACATTCTCTTGGAACTATCTCGGTTGGAACTCGCGCCTTGCAATAGGTTACGTCCACAACGGCATCAGGGCCGCGGGACACGCGCGCTTGAACCCCAACACCGATGTATACACGCTCGACCCCGGAGTTCCTCAGATCGGGGAAAAGTTTATCGCGTCCTTCAACACCAGCGACTGGACTTGGACCAACAAGACTATCTCGTCCGAGCTTGTACCGGAGTGGAGTGAACGTGGCAACTTGGTCTTTCTCCCTGGAACTGAGTCAAACACGGGTGGACTGGCCGTCGCACTGGGGGGTGACACAAGACCTGTGAGTCCGTGCTGTCGTCAAGGATACTCTTGAACCCCTTTTGACCTTAGTACCGACGCAGGAAACCCAATATTTGAGCTTGAGACGAGTGGTCATGTACGATACGGGGGCAGACGAGTGGTTTGAGCAAGACACCACCGCCGAAGGGGGAACGTATCCCGCGCCGCGCGCCTCCTTCTGTGCTGTCGCCATGAGCGCGGCGGACGGCAGCAGCCACAATATCTATGTATATGGTGGACTACAAGCAAGTAGCGACGACGCGCTTGGTGATATCTGGATCCTCACACTTCCTGCCTTCCATTGGATTCCTGTCAGCACGAGCTCGGTACCGCGGTCTGCACCTGCCTGTGCCGTGGTGGCAGATAGGTATCTGGTCACATATGGTGGCATGTATCAAACGATCGAATGGCCGATCCCGGCCAGATACGACTGGCCATGCGATCAAGCGCAATCTGGCCTTAGGCTCTTCGACCTGACACACCTAAATTGGACATCGACTTATGAAGCACCGCCTCAGCAGTCCTCGGTGACACCCAAATCTCCAACGACGTCGAATTTATATGCTATCCCCAGCCAAGTGTACAGCATCATCGGCGGGGATGCAGGTGGCGGTGCTACAGTGACCGCCCCCAGTACCGGATTTGGGACGAACACTGCACTCGCATCGATATTTGCCAACGCCGTCAAAGTGTCGAGCTCTTCCAGCAGCACAGCTTCCGTGACAGCTACGGCCACAAGCGCCGGCAGCACCACCGGGTCACATTCAAGCCATTCCCATGCCGGGGCCATTGCCGGTGGTGTGGTGGGTGGTGTCGCCGGCCTGGTGATTATCCTTATTGCCGGCCTATGGTTCGTCCGCCGGAGAAGAAGGATGACTAGCACTCCTGATGCCCGTGAGGTGAGCAAGGGTCCACATGAGGTTGACGGTATTAGCTTGCGGAAGGTCGACAGTACGGGAAAATACGAGGTTGATGGGAATGCGAGGCACGAAGCTGATGGAAGTGAAAGGCAAGAAGCTGGTGAAAGTGAAAGGCGAGAAGTTGATGGAAGGGAAAGGTACGAAGCTGATGGTATGGAGACAGCCAGACCGGCGAGTCTTCTTACTCATGAGCTCGAGGCGCCTATCAGATAAAATGAATGTTCGGACAACCTGTCACCACTTTAGCATAGTATAAATAATCGCACACTCACCGCATAAATACCAATAGGATAATTAGACAAGAAGCACATGGACTAGTTCTGACTCCCAAAGCCCGCGGGGACCCGCGGTTGTCGTTGCTAAGCGAAGGAAGGATTGCAGCCCCTGGACTTCCCCGTATCCAGTAAGTACCCACGCTTGACAACGCCGGCAATTACAATCGAGGAGGAATGATCTGCAGGTGGCCGCCGTCACAGACTCGGACTGTATTATTGGGAGAAGGGCCGCATAAACGCCAGGATGCATGCAGATGGACGGTGGGAGGCCCAATGAGTCTTCAACACGACAAAAGGTGTATCGGCAGTCACACAGGAGCACCCGCATAGCGAGGCAAGATAGGCCTTACTATTTCTACTTAACAGTGCGTTGGCGGGTGGATCATTGCCCAGTGTAATCACTCGTGCGTACCTTCACTCACGGGCGACTGCGTCTCTCGATGGGCGGGGGGAAGATACACACCTCGTCTTGTGTAGCACACCTGGATTCTCCTTGCCACACACTCATCAAAACAAGGTCAGCATCCATCATTTGAACTCCACATCTTTTGACTCGGCATCGCCAGATGGCGCAGAAACCGCAGACTTTGGATGGCAAGTTGGCCATCGTGAGTGGGAGTTCCAAAGGCATTGGCGCGGCTATAGCGATTGAGCTTGCTTCTAGGTATGAGGTGTTGGAGTGTCCATTGTGTCTCTGTGGGTACCATCTCCAACTACCACGGCTGACAACTTCCTGGGTGCAGGGGCGCTCTCGTGGTCACAAACTATCCGTACGCTCACCTTCAACAAGAGGCCGAGTCAACTTTAGGGAAGATCCGGGCCACCGGCGGGAACCATGTCGGCGAGTGCTTCGCCATCGAGTCCGATCTGTCTACCCTCGAGGGCCCAAAGCACCTGGTCGCTGAGGCGGTCAAGAGAACCAATGGCCGAAAAGTCGACATCCTTGTGAATAACGCCGGCATCGCCATAATGTCACCCCTCAAGGACATCACCGTCGAGCAGTGGGACGCGCAGGTGAACTTGAACGGCCGTGGAACGCTGCTTTTGACCCAGGCTGTCTTGCCGCATCTGGCCAAGCCGAGCAGAATTGTGAATCTGAGCTCAAGCGGAGCGAGACAGCCTTACCCAGGGGCGAGCATTTACAACGGGACGAAAAGTATGATTGAGAGTTTTACTCGATGCTGGGCTGTGTGAGTCCTTCCGATCTGCCCTACTCACCAAATCTGCTTCCCTCTCTCACACAAGCATTTCCGTTCTCCCACAAGGTTCGATGCTGACGAGTTTCACTCCTCCAAGTGAACTGGGCCGGGAGTATCAGTGTACAGTCAACGCCATTTGCCCCGGAGCCACGAGCACCGACGCCTTCAACTCGTTGGTGGGAGCGACTCGAGATAGCCTTGAGCCGATGCTAGCCATGACTCCTGCGGCATCACGGCTTGGTGAGACAGAGGAGATGGCGTATGCGGCGGCCTTCTTCTGCGAGGAAAGGGGCAGGTGGATGACTGGCGTCTGTTTGGCTGTGAATGGTGGAACTCTGATGGCTTGACCGTTGCCCATTCAGTCAGGCGCCTGGTCGTCGCAAGTGCCGGCGGGAGAATAGCGAGACTCGGGCGTCCACGGTCTATGCAAAGACATTTAGTGAAGAGAGCTGACGGGGAGATTTCGAGTTACCACCAAACATTCCGGTCTGCAGCAACGCTCTGTGGCATCAATATTCTGTCTTCGCCAGGAATACCCACCTTTCCCTCCCGCACTTGTTATCCATGAAGCGACATAACTTTCCCGGCTCGCCGGCTTGCATCCGCGATGATCTTGCCATTAATCGCGTATACACTTGGTAACTGAATTAGGCGAGCCAACCAGATGAGGATGATGTGCTGCTAGGACCCTGATGAGACGGGCTGTGTAGATCGCGGGATTGTTGGTTTGGCTTAGACAGGCATTGGCTGCCTTGTCGATCCGCTTACGGCGGCTCTTCAGCCGGTAGTTGACACCCAGTTGACGCAACTTTCATCCTCTCGTCCAACATATAAAATTGACGAGTGTGAAGAACGCGTCGCGCGTAGAATTTCGGGAAAGTCACCGTGACGCCCATTTTGTTCTGAAAACGGCAAGCACAGCGACGCACTTTAGGCTTTCATTATCTAAGCATCTGGCAGCCAATCAGCGCCTCGGGGTTACTTCCTAGGTGTGTGCCAGCACAGCCTCAGCAAATCCAGACCGAACAACCAACTCATCAACTGACCACCGCCGACGAAACTTTCCAGCTTCAAAGTTCAATGTTCCTTTTCAGCTGCGAGACTGAATAATAAAACCACGAGTTCAATAATAATAATACAACTCGGATCCCGGAAGAATACTCATGTCGCCTCGTCCCCTCCGCCCTCCTCCATACAGCTAGCTACAGCAACCCCTCCCCCATGAAGCACAAGTATACTGATGACAAGAACCCCGCGGAGGCCATGTTCACGCAGCCCTTTGGCATTTCATGGCGCAAGGCCCTCGTCAGCCTCCCCCGCCTTGTCCCCGACTTTGTCCTCAATTTCACCACTTCCGAGGGTCCGCAGCCCATCGTCTTTGAGATCCCCTCACGCGGCAACCATCTGATCCCCGTTTATGTCTGGGTCCCACCTGTGCGCAAGCACCGTCACCATTTATTTCACCACCAGAAAAACACCGCCGGCGGTCATCTGAAGAACGCCCTGCGACCGATAGGGATCGACGAAGACTACGAGGGCAAATTGCCCGTCCTGATCGATTTTCATGGCGGCAGCTTCATCCTCGGCTCATGCCAGGAGCAAGCTCCCTTCTGTGCCCGGATGTGCCGTGAGCTGAACTGTATTGTCATCTCGGTAGACTACAGGCTCGGTCCGTATGCGCAGTTCCCTGCAGCCAATCTTGATGCTGAAGATGTCGTCCTTGCCGTAATCGACTCTAGCAACAGAGCGTTCAAGCCGCTCAGAGAAGGGATAGTAAGTTCCCCTTATCTCCAAACGCAATTGGCGGATTGGTATAGGTTATCATGGCGCAGATTAATCGTCAAATTGCGGTACACGCTAATTTCCTTCCATAGATGTGGGAGATGCTGAAAGAAGGGCGCAAACCCGTCGAACTGGACGAGCGGAAGATCGCCTTTTCAGGATTCAGCTCCGGAGGAAATATTGCTCTGAACCTGGCCATCAGTATCAAGGACGACCCGACGATGGAGACCGATTGGCTAAGTCCGCTGCCTTGGGACTGGGCGAACGACATTCCAATCCTCCTGTTCTATCCCAGTCTGGACGCCCGACTTTTACCGCACGAGAGGCCCAGGCCGGAAGGTCTGGATCCGCCCACTGGATTCGTCGAACGCTGGAAGATCGAGAAGGAATTGATGCCTACGTACCTGCCTCCGGAGAAGAGGTGTCATCCACGAGCAAGCCCCGGCCTCGCAGACATTCGACCCAAGAACGGCCCCGAAAACTTCGGCCTCCACCCGAAAGCCAAGATGCTCTTGATCCTGCCGCAGTTCGACTCGCTGAACGCGCAGAGCCTGACTTGGATCCAGAAAGTCCGCGACGAGGGCCGAGGGGAAGATCTGGTCGTCGAGGAAGTGAAAGGTGTGGTGCACGGGTGGACACAGTTCCCCGACTCGTGGATCAGCGAGCCGGAGCGCAAGTTGAAGCTTGACGCGTTCCGCAGGGCGAGGGTCTTTCTCGAGGACTACTGGCACCTGGACAGCAGGCTTGTGGAGTTTGAGGTTATTCGTCATGATAAGGACGGCGCGGCTGGACATACCGTAGATGTCGCCGCAGGGTCACAGCATTTGGGAGAAGCGTGATACGACACATCGAAACTGAGCCAGGAAGGGGTGGGCGTTGGTTCGATAGAGGCTGAAGCAGCGTTCAATGAAAGAGACATGCTCGCCTCCACGGTGGAAGTAATCGACTTTTTGCCTCATCGTCCTATATAGACGCGTATGTACATGCGTGTGGTCTGTGTTCAAGGTGTCATGCTGGTACTGTCGAATCCTTGGACCTTAACAGGTACGAAATGCCAAATTTGGCCCACCACATGAACCGCAGGGACAACAGTGGACCAGTAAACTACCTATAGTTTCCTCGTTTCCCCTTCTACAATACATCTACCCGCCGGTAGATACCTAGATACCGATCCCCTCTCAATATTCGCATTGCCCACACAACGACGACGCTTGGTGTCTCGCACGCCCTGAACATCACAAATCCAGAATATTTCCCCTCGGATTTTCTCTGGATCTGGATGTGGCTCGAGGAGCGATGATGAGCAGGTCGCCCGCCTGCAGTCATAACTGCTCGGATCGTTTACTAGACACGGCCACGGTCACTCCGTGACTATTTGTCCACTGGTCATCATTTTCGGTGTTTCGTACGTAGAGCGCATTGGCTATTTGTGGGATAGTGCCAAGACTAATTAACGACGATATACGACTGTGTCTAATTAGGTAGGTAGGTGAATACCTAGGTCCTATGTATATTACCACTAGGCCAGCAAATGAGAAAGCCGTGATTATCGCTAAGCCAAGGAGGGTCTCGACCCGATTTTGGATATAGTCGAGTTCTGCGCATAGTCGAGTTCTGCGCATAGTCGAGTTCTGCGCATAGTCGAGTTC